>NC_060122.1:687169422-687472452 GCF_021461395.2 Schistocerca americana
CTTCAACTGTCGGCGGTCTCTGTCAGTCAACAGACGAGGTCGGCCTGTATGCTTTCGTGTTGTACGTGTCCTTTCACGTTTCCACTTCACTATCACATCGGAAACAGTGGTCCTAGGGATGTTTAGGAGTGTGGAAATCTCGCATACAGACGTATGAGGCAAGTGACACCCAATCACCGGACCACATTCGAAGCCCGTAAGTTCCGCGGAGCGCCCCATTCTGCTCTCTCACAATGTCTAATGACTACTGAATACCTGGCAGTAGGTGGCAGCACAATGCACCAGATATGAAAAACGTATGTTTTAAGGGGTGTCCGGATACTTTTAATCACGTAGTGTACATTCTGTACAGAAGAAATTAGTACATAGCCGGTTTTACATTCAAAAAACCGCATTTGAATGTTGGTTGTTCGTGAGAAGATCGTGTTATGCCCCATTTAAGGAGAAACACAAAGGAATATCAAAAAACTTCACAGGATTTGTCCGCCTGCAGAAATCGTTGGACAATGTCAAATGGTACAAGATGTTAGAGATTCCGAGAAAATTGGGGGAAGCTTGAAGGGAAGGTAATATACAACACAGTGGAACCTTGCTTAACGAGCACCTCCCATAACTCGCAATTCTCATAAAAAGCAAAACAGATTGTAAAAAATGACCCTCTTAACGAGTGATGTTTCGCATAACGAATGGCCACGATTTAGTGTGACGTCACTAGCTGAGCGGGGGAAAAATTTAACAATACGAACACCTATTGTCGGTAGCGGCATATGAACAGTGTCTATTATGTACTGCAGTCGGGGTTTAGCGCTCTTACTGCTATTATCTTAGTGCAGCTTATGATCACACATTTTTCTAAACTTGTGATCACAGAGTGTTTTCTCGTGTGCAAATTCGTAGAAACGTGCACCTTCGTAGAAATGTCCCAGAAGATAAAGCCGCAAGAAGACGACCATAAGAGCAAGAAAATCCCCTTAGAAATGAAACGTAAAATCATTGAAAAACGCGGACGTGGTGTGAGCATTGTTGATTTAGCACGCACATGCAGTCGGTCTGCCTCAACTATTTGCACTGTCCTCAACAACAAGGACAAGGTTAAAGAGATAGATACTTCAAAGGAAGGGCGTGACAAGAGTATCTAAACAACGGTTTCGTATTCTGGACGATGTCGAAAGGCTGCTCCTTATGTGGATAAATGAAAAGCAACTGCAAGGCGACACTATTAACGAGAACATCATTTGTGAGAGGGCGAGAATGATTTTCGCCGACCTTGTTAAGAAGACGCCAGGATCATCAGTGACCTCAGAAGTATTTGGGAAGCTGTGGGTGATTCGAGAGCTTTAAGAGAAAAATCGGTACCCACAGCGTTATAAGCCAAGGCGAAACAGCCAGCTCCGACACAAAGGCAACAGAGAACTTCATCAGCAACTTGAAGGTGCTCGTAGATTCTGAGGGTTATCTGCCGCAACAGGGCTCTAATTGTGACGAGACGGGTCTATTCTGTAAAACGATGAAGAAGCGTAACTTTATAACAGCAGAGAAGAATGCATTGCCTGATCACAAGCCAATGAAAGGCCGTTCCACACTGTTATTCTGTGCCAGTGCAAGCGGCGATTTGAAAATTAAACTGCTGCTTGTTTACCATTCAGAAACTCTACGAGCCTTCAAGAAGTGTAAAGTCCAGAAGATCAGGTTAAATTTCATGTGGAGGCCCAACAACAAGGTTTGGTGACGTGTGATCTCTTTTGTGATTGAATCAATGAAGTGTTTGGTCCTTCGGTGAAAAAATATTTGCTTGAGATGAATCTGCCACTCCATGTCTTGCTTCTTATGGACAACGCTCCTGCTTATTCTCCAGGCCTACAAGAGCACCTCCTTGAAGAATTCCAGTTCATCAAGATCCAATTCCTGCCTCACAACAACACTCCGTTACTCCATCAGATTATTTCTAACTTTAAGAAGCTAGACACTAATTCACTCTTCGAACATTACTTTGAGTTGACTGAAGCTACCAATCTCACTCATAGAGAGTTTTGGAAATATCACTTCAACATCACTGCCTGCGTGAAGATCATCGAAAAGGCGTGGGAAGCGGTTGCCAAGAGAACTCTCACTACTGTTTGGAAGAAGCTTTGGCCGGATTGCGTTGTCGAATGTGACTTTGTGACCCATTTGAGTCAGTACCTGTGGAGCCTTTAGTCAACGAGGTTGTGTCTTTGGCCAAGAGCATGGGTCTAGAAGTGGATAACAATGATATCGGTAAGCTTGTGGAAGATCACAGCCAAGATTTAACCACCGAAGAACTTATGGAGTTGCAGCGTGTTTCACAGTATGAAGTTGTGGAGAGGAGTTCAGAGGAGGCTGAGGAGGAGGAGGCGGTAACAACAAAGGAGCAGTCTTCTAGAGCAATAAGAGAAATGCTGAAAGCATGGGAATTGGTTGCATCGTACATTGAAGATCATCACCCCAATAAAGCAGAGGCTACGCGCGCTACAAATTTTGCTTTACAACAATGCTGTGTCGCATTTTCGCCAAATGTTGAAGTGTCGGCAGAAACAGATCACTGTAGATAGCTTCCTAGTAAAAAAGAATTAGTATGTATCGTGAATAATAAAGAACATAAACTGTGTGTATAATTTTCCTTGAATAAATGGCATGAATAAGATAAAACTCTTAATACTTTTCTGCATGGAACACATTATCGTATTTTACAACAATTTATATGGAATAAATTGTTTCGCTTAACGAGTGTTTCGTGATACAAGTGAGATTTTAGAACGATTTATGCCCGATATGCGAGGTTCCACTGTACAAGAACCAAGAGGGAACAATAGAAGTGGAACACTAAGAACGAAGTGCTCAGGTTAAAAAGGGTTTAGGACAGGCATGTTGTCTTTCGCCCCTACTTTTCAATCTGTACATCGAAGAAGCAATTACGGAAATAAGAGAGATACAAAATCGGGATTAAAATTCAGGTGAAAGGATGTGGTAAGATTCGCTTATAACATTTCTATCCTCAGTGAAAGTGAGGATAGCATTTATGCAAAATAAAATTAATGTTTAACATCTCGTCCACGATGAAGTCTCGAGGGAGTAGTACAGTCTCAGGTTGGAAAAGGATAAGGCAACAAAGCAGTCACGACCTTGCCAAAAGAACCGTTTCGGCATTCGCCTGAAGAACCGTGTGTTAATCTAAAAATATGGATGGCTGGACAGCTATTTGAGCTCCAATCCTTCGGAATGGAAGTCCAGTATGTCAGTTACTGTTCCGCATAGGTAGGTCCATGTTTTGATCTGATGCCATTCGCTTGTGATCTACAGTATAAAAATTTATTCTTTCTATGCTTACTTGACATTGTCAGCTGGAGACCGATCATGAATGCAGTCTAAAGAGAGCTTCACATATGAAGTTCCTATAGCCTTAGGTACACCTACATGCGATGAAGGCAAAAAAAGTCGTGTATGAAGTTTTTCTCATATATATTTTTTCATTGGCTAAAGCAGATTACGATGTTTGTAGACAGTTTTTCTATTGGTTTTTACTCATTTTAGCTAAGACTGGGCACTACATATGTTCTCTATCGCAGTTCACTTTAAATAATCAGTCGGAATTCAAACCGAAAGTCTGCCAATTTTGCGTGAAAAACTGGCGGCAATTAATTTTTGGTGGTAAGTTCCTATGGAACCAAACCGCTGAGGTCATCAGTCCCTAGGCTTACATACTACTTAACCTAACTTACACTAACATACGCTAAGGGCAACACACACAGCCATGCTCGAGGGAGGACTCGAACCTCCGACGGGGTAAGCCGCGCGTACCGTGGCGAGGCGTCTCAAACCACGCGCCTACCCCGCGCGGCATGGCCATTACGCATCAAAATAGATGTCACCTTAATAAATAAGTGAATAAAGCTGTAACGAAAATGTGCGAAACCTTGGTTAATGGCGTAAAATACCTGACGGACAGGTAATTCAACTTACTAAATAAGTTCAAAAATGTGGGTTCGGAGTACTCATTCAATTAAATTAAATTATAAAACATGTACTGTAAAGAAAAAATTAATTCAGTTAGGGTGAAATTTTTATTTCCTCAATAACACAAGAAAAACATTGTCTTTTTATCCGTTTAAGGCTTGGAAGATTACCGTCAGAAAATAGCTATTATTAAAGAAGGCCTGCAAAAAGTGGTGTTACATATGAAAGGTGTGCTGGAAATCGCAGATTAAAAGCTGTCTTTTGTGGAATCACGACGTTATAAAATGTTAAAACTGTTGCATAGACGTATAGGACCTGGGGGAGAGGGGTGAAAGAGGAGTAACTGCTTTGTAAAGAGAGAGACCAATCAGAATCTATGTTCAAATTGCCCAAAAAAGAAATAGAAATTTGAATTTGTAGCTAAATAACAACTTACTGTTAAGAACAATATGTAAATGGAAACACGAAAAAGAAAAATGTATACTGCTTTGCATACATTGAAAAAACTGCAAAAAACATTGGCGAGCTAGATGGAACGTGTGGAAAAGTGAGAAGAGTAGGCGCAATTCAGAACAGGGAACGTATTGAGCTTTTTTATTATTTAATTATGTGTAGACTGTGTACCATATGTTACCAATCTAAACAACTACCAACTGAGTCAACTTTCGTGTGTGGCATTTGGTCAATACGCATTCAGTAGCTCATCATGTTCAGCTAATGTAGTTGTTATGGGTCTCTCCGGCTGCCCAATAGAAAACGTATCCCAGTCAAGACATAATTTTGTCTCTACGCCATTACATAGTAACCCTGTCTTTACTGCTGAAAATATACTAGTCTTGGGTTTTTGGCAAGTGATATACATTTTTATTGGTGCAGTATTTTAACTATATGCCATGTAAGTGATTTATGAAATACTAGCTGTACCCGACTACACGTTGCTGTGACTCATTCTGGTTAAATGGAAAAGAAAGAAAAGAGGAAGCACACTTTCTAATTTGGATGGGAATTCGATGTACATCCAACTCTTCTCCGCCCTGTCACTTTCCGTCTCCTCCTCCCTCTCTTTTGTCCATCTCCTCCTACTGCTCCCCTCTCCCTGTCCACTACCTCTTCCTCCCTCTCTGTCGATTTCCTCCACTCCTTCACTCTATCTGCCCATCTCCTCTTTCCCGTTCTTTAAGTCCATTTCCTCACATCCCTCTGCCCATCTCCTCTTTCCCCCACCCCTCGCCCTTGTCTGACCTTGAGCCTTGTTTATTGTTACTGCAAATTCACATTCTGTAGTAGTATTCTAATCATACGCCGATAAATAAGAAATACAACTTTCCTGTTTCATGTGAACAGTATCTGCGAAGAAGAAAACAAAACAGCTCATAGCTGTGTACCTAATTAATTTTAAAAGTATACATCATGATGAAGAATATATATGAGAAAAACAATTTCTCTAATGGTTTAAGGTGCCCCGATACTGTAGTTAAAACAGGCTGCGATACAGGAACCAAAACCGCACATTTTTCGAGCAGAGCTCTTTCTTTCTCGCAGTTTGGTTTAACAGAAAACCTGTGCATCACTGTTAAAAACACTTGGTAGCGTATGTCTGAATGTTAAAACAGTATGGTTTAAAATTTGAATTAAAACTGCCAAGAACTTCCCTGCTAACAACCTCCACTGTTTTATATTTCACATGTATATTTATAGAAATCATATACATAAAAAATCTATAGTCTAGTATCCGTCATGAATGTTCGTTAGAGTAATGTGTAAAATTTTAGGTAAACATGTCAAGAACGTTTCGGGAGTTTTGGTAACAATGTTTCCCCTGTAAGAGGTGCGGCAATAAAGTAATGAGACTATCTTTGACCTTGGTCTATAAGCTGCTTCTAGTCCAAGCGGCACATCGATGCAACTGCTCAGTTGTGAGTTGTGCTGTAATAAGTTAACACGTGTTCGTGTCTCTCGTCACGGAAATGGAACCGCATATTATTGCGCAACGGTATCCCATTTCTTTTTGCGTTAAATTGGGTGAAAACGCGACGAAAACTTACAGTAAGCTTCAGAAGGCTTTTGGAGAGGAGGTTATGTCAAGAGCTCAAAGGGATCACCCAGACAAAAAAAAAAAAAAAGCTCGCATGTCAAAGTTAAAAGTGAAATGCATGCTTGTGTGCTTCTTTGATTCCAAGGGAACTGTTCATAAATAGTGGGTGCCTCCTAGACAAACAGTTAACCTATATTACTACAAAGAAATTTTTAGAAAGACTACGTAAAAGTGTTCTTCGTGTCCGTGCCAATATCGCTGATAATTGGATTCTGCATCACGATAATACGCCATCCCATACTGCTCTGTCAGTACAGCAATTTAAACAGCAAAAGGCCGTCCGGGGTGGCCGAGCAGTTCTAGGCGCTACAATCTGGAACCGCGCGACCGCTACGGTCGCAGGTTCGAATCCTGCCTCGGGCATGGATGTGTGTGATGTCCTTAGGTTAGTTAGGTTTAAGTAGTTCTAAGTTCTAGGGGACTGATGACCTCAGAAGTTAAGTCCCATAGTGCTCAGAGCCATTTGAACCATTTTTTAAACATCAAAACAAATTTCAGTACTACCACAGCCACCTTTTCCACCACATATTGCTCTGTGCGACTTTTTTCTATTTCCGAGAGTCAAAACAGCGGTCAAGGGACACCATTTTCAAACAACACAGGATGTCCAAAAAGCTGTGACGAGGGTCTTAGAGGATATTACAGAAGATGAGTTCCATAAATGTTACCATCAATGGCAGAAGCGCTGGAAAAAGTGTGTGCAATCAGAAGGGAACTACTTTGAAGGAGACAACACTGAACTTGACTTAAACGTTAAGCAACATTTTTTTCACATCAGTCTCATTACATTATTGTCTCACCTCGTATACGTTCATCCGAATGTTCATTAGAGTATCGTGTAAAAATTTGAAAGAAATCGATAAAGAACTGTTCGAGCACTTCTCTCTCTCTCTCTCTCTCTCTCTCTCTCTATATATATATATATATATATATATATATATATATATATATATATATATATATATATGATGGTTTAAATGCTCCGAGAAAAAAGAGAGAGCGAGCACGGTCTTATCAAATACATATAACGTTCACCAACTAGTCAACTAGTTTTAGTTTTCTAGTTCTGCAAGCACAAACGTACGCAGGCTGAATTTTTATATACATTTAACTAAACTGATAGAATGACAAAAGTTAAAAATATGTTGACATACCGCTATCTGTATTGCCATAGCTTCTAGTACCTATTGCATCAGCGTTAACTGTACTAGTCCTTTTAGAAAAGAACGTAATACGATTTTCCGTGTAGTACCTGAAACATCGCGGACTTACATTATGTCTTATGCAAACTCGCCCACGTCGTCGCCTGGAGACATTATTCTTAATGTTTATTCTTCCAACCCTTCATCGATCTGCAAACGGCTGCTATCTCAAATGTTTCCACATCGCCATCCCTTCCCTGTCTATGCCGAAGGCTGAGGAGTAATCCTCGCTGAGCCCTGCCCCTGCAGCAGAACTTCGCTAAATTTTGTAGAGCTTTTATGGCTCGGAGCTTCGTAAGCCAGGCTGTCGGACGCTCCGTTACACTGCTAACATCGCACGTTACGGAGGTGCTGCGGACTGAAGTCCATCAGAACGCAAAATTTCTCGTTGTGGCGCTGAATTCACATCCTGGCTATCTACCAACACTTTTGTGCAGCTTTAATCAATAGTAATTATATATAAAGATTAAACTTAAGATTTCTGATATTGTATTACTTTCCAAGCTAAAACTTGTCACAATATGTTGCTGTACTATTTTAAAAGAGCGCCTGCCATTTCCGCGATATTGACGGAAGTCAGAAATTTCGGTCGTTCTTGAATCTTGTTAAATAACTCATTTCTTTGTGTTTGGTTGTAAGTAAAAATGGTATCAATCGAAAGTTTGTTTCGAAAGCATAGTGCTATACTACGCGTGGTCATAGTGTATGTCGCAAGCCTTAGCTTTCCTACAAAGCGAGAACTGACATACCAATACATATACTAATAACTATACAGTAACTACTACCATAAATGTATGTCACATTCACTGCCATAAAAATTCTAGAACCAACCAGAAACCGAACTTAAGAGCTCTATGTACCAGCGGAAAAATGCTTCTATAGGAGCACAAAGAATATGAATATGTTCTTATTTACTTAAAACTCTCGGACTGAAAAGTGGGGTACCAGCTGCCTCATTCCATCTTCTTCAGCATCTTTGAAAATTTTCTCAAAAATTTTGGCATGCGAACGCATTCGCATTTTTTTTACCATTCAATTCACCTCAAACACACACGCTCCAGTAACTAAAACTCACTCGCATCCACTAGTCCATAGCTGCAAGGCGCTCATTCCTATCCTCTTCCGGTTGACCTTTCTCACTCACTCATTCACTCCTACGCATTGTCAGTATGTCTTTTTGTCTCCCAGTCCTTGTCTCCTGTCACAGCCACAGTCTCATTTGTTCTATTCCACTAGTGCAGTCTCCTCTCACTATCATGGTCTCCCTCTTACTCTCTCTTACTGCTAATATCTCGTTCCTCTCTTCCTACTGCTGCTGCCTCTTCTTTCTGTCGCTGTCTATCTCTCTTCTTCGTTGTCATTGTCATACACTCTGTTGCCCATTATCACTGGCTCTCACACATTTTCACTGCCTCTTTCTTCCTCCTCCCCCCTCCCTCCCACAGTACAGTGCCACGGGCACTGACTCCTTCACTCTTTTCCTAGCACTGTTCTGTCACTATCAACTATGTTCCACTGCTGCTGCGTTCCACTATTACACTCACACTGCCATTGTCCTCTTTGCTCTTTCTATAACACAACCACTGTCTACTATCTTCCAGCATTTATTACTTTTTCATCCCATTGCCACTGCTCCTGTCTTCTCCCCTCTCAGCATAAAAGAGCGCAAATTTGTTTGCATGCCAAAATTTTTGGGAAATTTTTTAAAGGTACTTAGTATGGTCGATTGAGGAGTCTGCAATCACCCTTTTCAGTCAGATTTTTTAAATATACAGAAACATAATCGCATTTTTTGTGCTCCGATATGGCCGGCCGCGGGGGCCAAGTGGTTCTGGGCGCTTCAGTCCGGAACCGCGCGACTACTACGGTCGCAGGTTCGAAACCTGTCTCGGGCATGGATGTGTGTGATGTCCTTAGGCTCGTTAGGTTTAAGTAGTTCTACGTTCTAGGGGACTGATGACCTCTGATGTTAAGTCCCATAGTGCTAAGAGCCATTTGAACCCTTAACTTGAGAAGAAGCCAAATCACGCTGCTCCGCTGTCTAGAGTCTTCCAAATGCGCTGATCTCACAGCACCAGCGTTTATAACCGCGTACGACCAGCATGTAGACAATATATAAAGACAATATAAAAAGACGATATATGTAAAGTTAAAACAGTTATTCGGACTGGATTCCGAACCCTCCTATATTCCTACGAAACCGATTACGGCACCGGAGTAAGTCTCACGAACCGAATAAAAGCTACAGTTTTAATTACTGACAATTAAGCAAAGTATATATTTCACAGCGAATGGAATATTTCGATCTTTACTCAACACCAACTTGTATAATGGCAAATTCCATCTCATTCGTCAACTTTATGACTGTCTTGTGTAAATATGTCGAGCGCATGATATTATTTTTAGCCTTGATACGAACAAATTGTTCCCCTTTTTGCAATCAGTTAAATAAATTCGAGGCCGAGGGAATGTTTTCTGTGAGCTACTTTCGTAGAGTTGTGACGCTGTCAGTTTAGTGTACATTCACGAACAAACTGAATTAATGGTAACTGCTGTGGGAGAATGAAAGCAGTCCTGTAGCCAGGGATAGCTCTGTGGATAAGAGAACTGCCAGCGAAAGGTAAGGTCCAAAGTTCGCATCCTGGCCTGAAACGTAATTTTAATCTTTCGGGACCATTCCGCAGTGTCACAACCACTTCACTGAAACTCAACATTTGCACGTTGGTAGCGAATAAGTGAAAAACATATGACAAAACAGCAACGTCTATTTAGAGAAATATGATTATATAAGACACGGATTGTTTCAAGAAAATGTTTTACTTTTTGGCAAATAATATTTATGACTTTTCGAACCTACTGGTCATAATTACCTGTTTCATGGGTATTGTTTCTGCAGCGACTTGTGCTTTACACCAATTAATCTTGAAACATCGACTGTGTAAAACTGCGTGTTTCTACAAATAACGACCTTGAGATAGGTAAAACGATCACGTCTCTGTATATTAATTTATTTTTATTTGATTTTAGTCGTTCGAGCTGAGAGACTTCTTCCTTCGAACAGAATTCAATTCTTTTCAAAAGGCAGAAAATATGGTGATGCCCCAAAACATCATCACCACTTTCTCGATGGAGCGTTTGTCCACTTTAGGAACGCAATGCAGAAACGATTCTGCACTGCAGGTTTTCGGAGGAATGTAACGCCAGATTTCTACGCACAGCTCTCGCAATTCCGGAGCTGTGTTCCATCGGGGACAGATCAGGCGAATTTGGTGGGCAGGACGTCAAAATGAGTTCACTATTTGGCTCTTCAAAACACTGTAGCATGATTTTGGGCTTGTGACATGGGTATTTACCCTGCTGGAAGATGCCTTTGGCATGAGTTAAAGCATGGAGGGATGCAGGTGGTTTAGAACAATGTTCAGGTAATCCACAGCTGTCATGGTGCCTTAGATTACATCAGGTCCCACTGAAGCCCAGGCGGAAGTCCACCATAGTATAATACTGCCCCCACCGGCCTGGGCCCTTGGCGTGGTGAAACCCAGCTCGCGCTGTTCGTCCATGGACACGAATTCCCAGGTAGATGCCTTGTTTCTTGACTTACACAAGGCGTTCGATACAGTTCTCCACAGTCGTTTAATGAACAAAGTAAGAGCATATGGACTATCAGACCAATTGTGAGAGTGAATTCAAGAGTTCCTAGATAACAGAACGCAGCATGTCATTCTCGATGGAGAGAAGTCTTCCGAACTAGGTGTGATTTCAGATGTGCCTCAGGGGAGTGTTGTAGGATCGTTGCTATTCACTATATATATATATATATATATATATATATGACCTTGTGGATAACATCGGAAGTTCACTGAGGCTTTTTGCGGATGGTGCTGTAGTATATCGAGAGGTTGTAACAATGGAAAATTGTACTGAAATGCAGGAGGATCTGCAACGAATTGACGCATGGTGCAGGGAATGGCAATTGAATCTCAATGTAGACAAGTGTAATGTGCTGCAAATACATAGAAAGAAAAATCCTTTATCATTTAGCCACAATATAGCAGGTCAGCAACAGGAAGCAGTTAATTCCATAAATTAATCGTCGGTAAAGCAGATGCCAGACAGATTCATTGGAAGAATCCTAAGGAAATGCAGTCCGAAAACAAAGGAAGTAGGTTACTGTACACTTGTTCGCCCACTGCTTGAATACTGCTCACCAGTGTGGGACCGGTACCAGATATGGTTGATAGAAGAGATAGAGAAGATCCAACGGTGAGCAGCGCGCTTCGTTGCAGGATCATTTAGTAATCGCGAAAGCGTTACGGAGATGATAGATAAGCTCCAGTGGAAGACTCTGCAAGAGAGACGCTACGTAGCTCGGTGCGGGCTTTTGTTGAAGTTTCGAGAACATACCTTCACCGAGGAGTCAAGCAATATATTGCTCACTCCTACGTATATCTCGCGAAGAGACCATGAGAATAAAATCAGAGAGATTAGAGCCCACACAGAGGCATACCGACAGTCTTTCTTTCCACGAACAATACAAGACTGGAATAGAAGGGAGAACCTATAGAGGTCTGAAGGTACCCTCCGCCACACACCGTCAGGTGGCTTGCGTAGTATGGATGTAGATGTAGACTGTACCTTAATTCTGGGCTTGTGACACGGGCTGTTATCTTGCTGGAAAATGCCTTTGGCGTCGATGGAGAGTTAAAGCATGGAGGGATGCAGGTGGTTTAGAATAATGTTCAGGTAATCCACAGCTGTCTTGGTGCCTTAGATTATGACAACAGTTCCCCAGGCATAGTATAATACTGCCCCCACCGGCCTGGGCCCTTGGCACGGTGCACGTTTCAGGCAGTCGTTCGTATGGATTCTGCCGTATCTGGACACGACCATCGACCTGGTGTAACAATAAATGTGAATCATCCGACTAGGCGACGTATTTCCATTGATCCAGGGCCCAATATCGATAAATTCGTGCTTACTGCAGTCGTCATCTTAGGGATCGTCTGCTGCGGAGTGTCATGTTCAGCAATGTGAGCAGAACAGTATGCTCCGAGACACTTCTACCTACTCCAGCACTGTTACTCCGCCACAGTTCTCCGTCGCCTCATCGTCTGTAGACCACCACCTATCAAGCTTTACAGAGAGGGGCAGATTTCCGCGCTGTTTGATGAGGCGTGGAAGTTCATCTCGCCGTGATTTCACTGCTCTTCGACCACTTTCCATATATGGTTACCGTGGTGTCATACGAAGAACGACGTTTCATGCCAAAGTTGGTACCTTACAACGGGACAAGTAAGGACAGACGCTGCCTGGCGCAGCAACGAATGAGAAACGTCGGGCTAGACACGCCCTCAAGAGATTCTACGTGCCATCGCTGCTGGAGGAATACCTACGTCAGAGCATAAGCCGCTCAGCCTGACTATGCATTCATCGCTTACGGCATCAGCATCGTCTTAGTGGGATCCAGTAGCGCGAGTTGTTCTAGAAGACAGAATTGTATCGAATTTTATAATAAAAAATGGTTCAAATGGCTCTGAGCACTATGGGACTTAACATCTGTGGTCACCAGTCCCCTAGAACTTAGAACTACTTAAACCTGACTAACCTAAGGACATCACACACAACCATGCCCGAGGCAGGATTCGAACCTGGGACCGTAGCGGTCACGCGGTTCCAGACTGAAGCGCCTAGAACCGCACGGCCAAGTTTTCCATGCCCCAGGCAGGATTCGAACCTGCGACCGTAGCGGTCACGCGGTTCCAGACTGAAGCGCCTAGAACCGCACGGCCAATTTTATTATCAGTTGAACGTTAAGATTATACTATCATTCTATATTGTTCAAGTGATTGTAGAGTACATCGACTGTAAGAAATACACCTACATCTACTTGATTACTCTCCTATTCACAATAAAGTGCCTGGCTGAGGGTTCAATGAACCACCTTCAAGCTGTCTCTATACCGTTCCACTCTCGAACGGCGCGCGGGAAAAACGAGCACTTAAATTTTTCTGTGCGAGTTCTGATTTCTCTTATTTTATCGTAATGATCATTTCTCTCTATGTAGGCGTGTGCCAACAGAATGTTTTCGCAATCGGAGGAGAAAATTGATGATTGAAATTTCATGAGAAGACTCCGTCGCAACGAAAAACTCCTTTGTTTTAATGATTGCTACTCCACGTATCATGTCTGTAGCACTATCTCCCCTATTTCGCGATACTACAAAACGAGCCGACCTTCTTTCAACTTTTTTACTGTCATCTGTCAGTCCCGCCTGATGCGGATCCCAC
The DNA here is from genome assembly GCF_021461395.2 of Schistocerca americana. Taxonomy (NCBI): domain Eukaryota; kingdom Metazoa; phylum Arthropoda; class Insecta; order Orthoptera; family Acrididae; genus Schistocerca; species Schistocerca americana. The sequence goes on from NC_060122.1 coordinate 687,182,979, forward strand.
ACTTCAGAGCAATACTCCGGAATATGGCTGACAAGCGTGGTTTAAGCAGTCTCTTTAGTAGACCTGTTGCACCTTCTGCCGCGCGGGACTAGCCGAGCGGTCTTAGGCGCTGTAGTCGTGGACTATGCGGCTGGTCCCGGCATAGGTTCGAGTCCTCCCTCGGGCATGGGTGTGTGTGTTTGTCCTTAGGATAATTTAGGATAAGTAGTGTGTAAGCTTAGGGACTGATGACCTTAGCAGTTAAGTCCCATAAGGTTTCACACACATTTGAACATTTTTTGTTGCACCTTCTAAGTGTTCTGCCAATGAATCGCAGTATTTGGTTTGCTCTACCCACAACATTATCTGCGTGATCGTTCCAATTTAGGTTATTTGTGATTGTAATCCCTAAGTATTTAGTTGAATTTACAGCCCTCAGATTTGTGTGACTTATCGCGTAATCGAAATTTACCTGATTTCTTTTAGTACTCAGGTGAATAATTTCACACTTTTCTTTATTCAGGGTCAGTTGCCACTTTTCGCACCATACAGATACCTTATCTAAATCAATTTGCAATTTGCTTTAGTCATCTGATGACTTTACAAGACGGTAAATGACAGCATCATCTGCAAACAATCTAATAGGGCTACTCAGATTGTCTCCTATGTCGTTAATATAAATCAGGATCAATAGTGGCCGTATAACACATAAGTGGCACTCCTGTGGAATTGTTTCCAAGTTAAGTATTGTATCTTGTTCAAGTTTTTTATAAAGTAATATTTTGTGAGTGTTGTAGTATCTGCTCGACGTCCTATAGAAGTAAATCTAGGCTTGCAAGGACCCACTGCAGTGCCGAAGCGAATAGCCCAAACGTATTTTTGCCTGGCACGGCAGCTATGATAGTAGCGAGGGAACAAACGATAAGCTTTGCGACTCGTATTTCCGAGGTTTTCATTCCAAAGCGCCAGGGCATAAAAAACTGGTCATTGTGAAAGTCGCTTATGTTAATGGTATTCTCCATTTTCGGTCCGCGTCGTCGCTAGAAAGATCATCCATTCGTCTCTGCTCCGTTAACGTACTTTCCTTTCCGCGTAACGTGCCCGCGAGATTACCAGGCAGCGTTGAATCTCGCGGTGCGTAATGACTTTATTGTTTGGTCTCATCAGAGTAATAATGAACCATATATTGAAATCGCAGTCGGTGTATGCGAAACGGATGAAAATGGCGGAGGACAGAAACAAGTGTCTGTGTTGTTCTTTGTTAGACAGAGACAGACGAATATTGCAGCACGTGCATTCCTTGGTGGACGTGGCGGAGCTGAGAGGGACGGCGGACGGACGCTGTGGCATCTTAATGGTGCACTTTGGCGCCGTGGGAGCGATTGCGGTCCATTCGCAGACGCCGGGACGCCGTGAATAATGCATGTCGCACCTCGCTGTCTCATTAGTATACGGCAGCTGTTACAGCGGGTTCTGTAATGGGCGTGCACCGGCCGCGCCGCGTTCTTGCTGCGGATGTTTGGTCGGTGTTATATTAAGCAGGCTCAAGAGGCACGAAGTATGGTAGCGGTCGACGGCAAAGTTCAGCGGAAACGTACGAAACATCGCGTGTGCTATGTGCCCCAAAGAAGAGTTGTAGGAGCTCCATTGCTATCAGTATACAGGGTGATCACTGCCACTACCGCTGAGTTTTATGCAATCTGCAACGGTTTCAAGAAGCAAGCGGAAGACTTTCATCTCTCGCTCGCTGTGTCCAAACTACTACTCCTACAGAATAAATGAAAAAGACATTTTTGTAGGAAATTTTATGAATTTAAATTTTGTACTGGGATGCGTTTTTACTGGAGGCTATAGTTTCCGAATTATTCAATTAAAACGCAGAAAAGTAATCTTCAGATGTTTTTTCTGAATAGCTCGAAACCCGTGGCATCGAGCGAGAACGTATCCCAGTATATACACTACTGGCCATTAAAATTGCTACACCACGAAGATGACGTGCTACAAACGCGAAATTTAACCGACAGGAAGAAGATGCTGTGATATGCAAATGATTAGCTTTTCAGAGCATTCACACAAGGTTGGCGCCGGTGGCGACACCTACAACGTGCTGACATGAGCAAAGTTTCCAACCGATTTCTCATACATAAACAGCAGTTGACCAGCGTTGCCTGGTGAAAGGTTGTTGTGATGCCTCGTGTGAGGAGGACAAATGCGTACCATCACGTTTCCGACTTTGATAAAGATCGTATTGTAGCCTATCGCGATTGCAGTTTATCGTATCGCGACATTACTGCTCGCGTTGGTCGAGATCCAATGACTGTTAGCACATTATGGAATCGGTGGCTTCAGGAGAGTAATACGGAACGCCGTGCTGGATCCCAATGGCCTCGTATCACGTGCAGTCGAGATGACAGGCATCTTATCCGCATGTCTGTAACAGATCGTGCAGCCACGTCTCGAACTCTGAGACAACAGATGGGGACGTTTGCAAGACAACAACCATCTGCACGAACAGTTCGACGACGTTTGCAGAAGCATGGACTATCAGCTCGGAGACAATGGCTGTGGTTACCCTTGACGCTGCATCACAGACAGGAGCACCTGCGATGCTGTACTCAACGACGAACCTGGGTGTACGAATGACAAAACGTCATTTTTTCGGATGAATCCAGATTCTTTTTACAGCATCATGATGGTCGCATCCGTGTTTGGCGACATCACGGTGAACGCACATTGGAAGCGTGTATTCGTCATCGCCATACTGGCGTATCACCCGGCGTGATGGTATGGGGTGCCATTGGTTACACGTCTCGGTCACCTCTTGTTCACATTGACGGCACTTTGAACAGTGGACGTTAGATTTCAGATATGTTCAGACCCGTGGCTCTACCCTTCATTCGATCCCTGCGAAACCCTACATTTCAGCAGAATAATGCACGACTGCGTGTTGCAGGTTCTGTACGGGCCTTTCTGGATACAGAAAATGTTCGACTGATGTCCTGGTCAGCACATTCTCCAGATCTCTCACCAACTGAAAACGTCTCGTCAATGGTGGCCGAGCAACTGGCTCATCACAATACGCCAGTCACTGCTCTTGATGAACTGTGGTATCGTGTTGAAGTTGCATGGGCAGCTGTACCTGTACACGCGATTCAAGCTCTATTTGACCCAATGCCCGGGCGTATCAAGGCCGTTATTATGGCCAGAGGTGATTGTTCTGGATTCTGATTTCTCAGAATCTATGCACCCAAATTGCGTGAAAATGTAATTACATGTCAATTCTAGTATAATATATTTGTCCAATGAATACCTGTTTATCATCTGCATTTCTTTTTGGTGTAGCAATTTTAATGGCCAGTAGTGTAATTGGACTGCATTAAATTTCCTACAAAAAGGTCCTGTTATCTTTTACAAGGTGCATTCAAGTTCTAAGGCCTCCGATTTTTTTTCTCCGGACTGGAAAGAGATAGAAACATGCACATTGTTTTAAAATGAGGCCGCGTTCATTGTCAATACGTCCCAGAGATGGCAGCACCGTACGGCAGATGGAATTTTACCGCCAGCGGCGAGAATGAGAACTGTTTTAAATACTTAAAATGGCGACGTTTTCCTTACTTGAACAGCGTGCAATCATTCGTTTTCTGATTTTGCGTGGTGTGAAACCAATTGAAATTCATCGACAGTTGAAGGAGACATGTGGTGATGGAGTTATGGATGTGTCGAAAGTGCGTTCATGGGTGCGACAGTTTAATGAAGGCAGAACATCGTGTGACAACAAACCAAAACAACCTCGGGCTCGCACAAGCCGGTCTGACGACATGATCGAGAAAATGGAGGGAATTGTTTTGGGGGATCGCCGAATGACTGTTGAACAGGTCGCCTCCAGAGTTGGCATTTCTGTGGGTTCTGTGCACACAGTCCTGCATGACGACCTGAAAACGCGAAAAGTTTCATCCAGGTGGGTGCCACGAATGCTGACGGACGACCACATGGCTGCCCGTGTGGCATGTTGCCAAGCAATGTTGACGCGCAATGACAGAATGAATGGGACTTTCTTTTCGTCGGATGTGACAATGGATGAGACGTGGATGCCATTTTTCAATCCAGAAACAAAACGCCAGTCATCTCAATGGAAGCACACAGATTCATCGCCACCAAAAAAATTTCGGGTAACCGCCAGTGCTGAAAAAATGATGGTGTCCATGTTCTGGGACAGCGAGGGCGTAATCCTTACCCATTGCGTTCCAGAGGGCACCACGGTAACAGGTGCATCCTACGAAAATGTTTTGAAGAACAAATTCCTTCCTGCACTGCAACAAAAACGTCCGGGAAGGGCTGCGCGTGTGCTGTTTCACCAAGGTAACGCACCCGCACATCGAGCTAACGTTACGCAACAGTTTCTTCGTGATAACAACTTTGAAGTGATTCCTCATGCTCCCTACTCACCTGACCTGACTCCTAGTGTCTTTTGACTTTTTCCAACAATGAAAGACTCCTAAAGATGCCTTCGCCGCTGCCATGAAATCATGGCGTCAGCGTTGTGAAAAATGTGTACGTCTGCAGGGCGATTACGTCGAGAAGTAACGCCATTTTCATCGATTTCGGGTGAGTAATTAATAAGAAAAAAATCGGAGGCCTTAGAACCTGAATGCACCTCGTACTGTAGGACTTACAGTTTTCAATAGCAAACGAGAGAAAATGAAAATCCTGCACATTGTATTTGAAAGCGCTACTGGCTGTATAAAACCCAGCAGTAGGGACAACTGAATCACCCTGTATAAGGAGCAGTCAATGAAAACAGACCACCCGCCACAATCGTACCATAGAATGGTTCCATACAAAATTAATCACCACATCCAGTAAGACATTTATCCCACTGGGACACGAGACGATCAATTCCAGTTTCATACAATACAGTCATCTGCTGACAGATCTACAACCGCTTCCACTCTTGCACTTCTTCGTTGGTTGGTTGATTGACTTGGGAGATGGGACCAAATAGCGAGGTCATCGGCCCTATCGGATTAGGGAAGCATGGGGAAAGAAGTCATTGGTGCCCTTTCAAAGAAACCATCCGGCATTTGCCAGAAGCGATTTAGGGAAACCACGGAAAACCTAAATCATAAAGATTGGACGCAGATATGAACCGCCGTCGTCCCGAATGCGAGTCCATTGTGCTAACCACAAGGCCACCAACTCGGTGTTCTTGCTTGTCCAACTGCAACCAACTTTAGGTCGCCAACTATGTGAAAATCACGTGTTGAAGATCGGGGCTCTACGGAGGATGTCGAAGTGTTTCCCAACCAAACCGCTGAAGCGTAGCCTTCGACTGCCGACGTGGGAGAGGGCGTTATAGTGCAACAGCGTGATCCCATCCGACAGCATTATTTGGCATTTTGACTTTTAGTGTGTCGCAGTTTCTGCAAAGTGTCTTCACAGCGCTGCGCACTGATTGTGGTTCCATGCTCGAGGAACTCGACGAGAAGAGGACCCCTGCAGCCGAAGTTGGACCATAAGGCCCGCCCCTAGACCGCCAATCCAAGGCTACGTTTCAGCGATTTGGATGGGCAACACTGCGACATCCTCCTTACAGCTGATCGTTCACCGAGTGATTTTGACATCTTTGGTGACCTGAAGAAAGACATCCGTGGACGTCGGTTTCAGTGGGACGAGGAAGTGCAAGAGTGGATGCGGTTGTCCATCCGCCAGTGGCCGACCGCGTTCTACGAAACTGGAATCACTCGTCCTGTCTCCCACTGGAGAGCGTGTGGTGATTACTTCTGAATGGAACCATTCATCGGTCTCGTTGTGGCGGGTGTTCAGTTTTCATTTGACTTCCCCTCATATACGGACGTTTTATCAAGTTGGATCAGCAACACTCAGGTTGTTCGCTGTTGATCCTCTTTTCCCCTATAAACATCATAAGTGGATCATTGTGTGGAAATGTGGAACGAATAAAGAGTTTTTTACACTTGGCTACAAAGCCTTTCCTGGCCGAGTTTTCAAACAAAAACTAGAATAAAACACAAGCTTTGACCGAGAGCCGCCAATGTCTACGTTAGGGGCTAATTATGAAGGCTATTGTCGGAAGTGCAGTGATTTATCCGAATTCAACGCAGGTTGTGAACGGAGAGTGACAGCTCCCTTTCAGTTACAGGGCGGGTGCTGACAGGCATGAATATTACCGAACAGTCATTTCAATAAATAATGGCTGCAAAATACTGACACGAATTATCTGTGAAAGAATGGAAGGACTGGTAGAAGCCGACCTCGAGGACGATCAGTTTTAGTTCCGGAGAAATTTAGGAACACACAAGGCTATATCACCCTTCGAGTTGTTTAAGAATGTTTTAAGAAAGGAAAACACGCATTTACGGCGCATTTAGATTTAGTGAAAGGGTTTGCCAAGATTGAGTGAAACAGACTTATTTAACATCAGAAGTTATTAAAGTACAGGCAGCGGAAAGTTATCTGTGACCAATATAGAAACCCAACTCAAGAAGTCGAAGGACATGGTAGGGAAACAGTAATAAAGAAGGTAGTGAGAAAGGGTTGCAGCCTATGGTCCATGTTATTCAGTCTGTACATTTAGCAAGCGGGAAACGAAACTAGGAAGACGTTTAGAAATAAAAATTGATATACCGATGATATTGTAAATCTGACAGTGACGGCAAAGGACTTGGAAGGTCAGGCGAACGGAATGGATAGTGCTTCGAAAAGAGGTTGTGAGATGAATAGCAATAAAACTAAAACAAAGGTGATCAAGAGTGTACTCGAATTAAATAAAAAAAAACGTAAAAGCAGCTTGATAATACTAAGGATTTTGTTACGAAAAAGAGGAATATGTTAACATTAAATTTATGTGTTAATCTTTTCTGAAACTATCTGTCTTGAGTGTAGCTTCATTGAGGGTGTGTCAGAAATGTTGCTACAGACTTCGAGAGGTCGTAGAGGGTGTCTCGAGGAACAAACAGAGGACAGAAAACCGTACCTGGAAACGTCATCCAACGACACTACAGAATGTCGAAGTTATAGGTATCTTCCACTATACCACCCTTTTGGCAGCAAAAGTGACTTTGTACGCTGACGGGCTGTAGGTGCAATGTCTCTCAGTGTTGTTTGTTGTTCAATAACCGCGACTGATTGTCACGATCGCCAGTGGAGAAGATGGAGCCAGCTGCAGCGTAGAAAGGTCTTGTCTCCAACGAATGCGATGCTCTGTTGTCTCGGTTGTCGACGGTTTCGGACCCTGGTTTCCATCTGCAGAGTATTTTTCTCCTGTATATTGAAAAACATTGGAGATTTTAGAGGGTTCAGTGTCTGAAATTGTCATCCAGCAACGCAACAGAGTGTCGCACTCATAGGAGACAAGGACTTCCTACGCAGCAGCGACGATCTTGGCAAACAATCATCACTGAATAACAAACAATATTGCCAGAATGAAATTTTCACAGTGAAGTGGAGAGTACGACGATATCAAACTTCCTGGTAGATCAGAACTGTGTGCCGGACCGAGACTCGAACTCGGGTCCTTTTCCTTTCGCAGGCAAGTAATTTACCGACGGGGCTAACCAAGCACGACACACTATCCGCCCTCACAGCTTTAATTCTGCCAGTACCTCGACTCCCACCTTTTAAACTTCCCGGCAGCTACCTGCGAGTCTGGCAATATTAAAATATAGGTAGATAGAGAGGGTAAGCAATAAAGAAATTCTGAATCGCGTCGGGAAAAAAAGCTTCCGATGACACAACTTGACTAAAATATGGGATAGGTTGGTAACACTCATCCTGAGGCACACGAAATACTTAATTCAGAAATGGAGGGGAGTGCGGTGGTTACCCGCCACGTTAGCCTCAGTTTTTAGCAAGTTCTTTGAACCTATTCTTCCTCAGTGGACCCATAACCGCCTAAACCAGCACCCATGAACCAGAGTGGTTTCCATTTGTTCTTTCGATGATCAACTGTTGTATCTAACCCATTTTCTATGCCATCAGCTTAATAATTGCCAGTCCACCATTTTTGTATCCCTTAACGTAGAAAAAGCATGATCGTGTATGAAAATACGGATTCCTATTCACACACATATGCACTTTCAATTAGTTATGTTCGTATTAGTTCCTTTCTATCTAACCATAATCTTTTCTCACTATTAACAATACCAGTTTCCTAGCCTTCTATCCTACTGCAAGTGTCTCTCAAAATTCTGTCCTTTCTCCGCTCCTGTATATCCTTTACACTGCTGACCCGCCCAAACCACCACCTCCCGTTCATCTCCTTCACAATGATGGTGATACATCCTCTAGTGTACCCTACACAAACCCCAACGCTTCCTCCAGAACTATCTCAGTTCATATCCTGCTGCAGCCAGTGGCTCCTCAAGATTAATCTCTCCAAAATCCAGGCAGTAATTGAGGACGAACCACCTCTATCTTCCGCCTCCGTGATCTTTACCATTTATACCGCCCTATCCAATTACTATCCACACTAAAGTAACTCGGACTAACCGTTGATCGTAAATTAACATGGAAACCCCAACCACGTAACAGAAAATTCACAACAGACTAAAACAACCAACCAACCTCCACATCTGCAGAGCCTTGATCCGACCTGTTCTCACCTACACAAATGTCGCCTGGGTATCTCCCCGTTAATAATCTCTCAACCCCTCCAAATCCTTGAACGGCACGCACTTTGCTTTGCTGTCCAGAACCGCTTGCTCATCCCTACGAGAATCCATTACCATCTTTTTTCCCACCTCTTCGCCCCCCAGCGATCATTGGCATACATCCTATAGTTTCTGTAAATTCGATTCTAGCAAGCCCATTGTTTTCCCCCTAATCACAAATCCTGGTGTACTGCCACGCATATATGGAGACGTCCCAAGCACTCGACACTTACACACTCTCCATATACTCTCCCGAAGAGTCTTATAAGCTATTCCATGACAACGAAATCCGCCCTGGCATGTATTCCTGCTATCAGATTTAGCCCACTCCTCCGTATTCACTTTCGCTTTCAGCGCTCCCCATCCATCCCTTTTCTGTTTTCCTCTTGACCTGTCCCCCATCCATCCCTTTTCTGTTTTCCTCTTCACCTGGCCCCCATCCTAGTTATCTGTATTCCGAATAAAACATTTTCCTACCTACTACCCTCTCAAATTATACCTATCCCCACAACCCAACCCACTTGAACAGAGCAGCTCCCGGAACAGTTTGGCGTAGTTAAAGGACTAATCCTCATTCGCTCTTCCTGTTACTCCGTCCAGATTTAGATACCTCCCATCAAATTGTAGTGAAGTGTAATACAATGCAATGGTTATTTTTTGGCAACTCACTGGTTAAAATTCTTACAACGTTTCCCTATGTGTTATTTTGAACATCAGTGAAAACCGTCCTTTTATGTATTTTGAGACATCTTCATATTGTTCCTTTTTTCAACTTTTTTATTCACAAATTTTTATCTTTAGACTCTTCAGGTGGAAGAGCAGAGTATGCTCTGTAACTCCATCTTCATACAGATAGTTGCGGGACCTCGACCGTTCAATATAAAAATCCAATCAAAATACCTTCAACCGTCTAAGTTTCCAGTTGTTATTTTATTTGAGAAACCAGTAATGCAGCGCCGTAACTGGTTGTTCAAATAAAATTAAAATTGGAAATTTAGACTGCTAAGCTATTTTAATTCGATATTTTATTTTGAGCGGAGTATTGTTCTTTTGCCAGCCGAACCTCGCCTCTCTGGGATGAGGGAATGAGATTACAGTCTAAAGAGAAGTTATGATGAAGAGATACACTTGTCAGTTATTTTAAAATTTTGGACGAACGCTGAAGCACGAAGTGTGATTATTGTGGCATTTTATAACTGTCATCTTATGGCATTACAAAAGTAAAATGATTGAATTCTCTCTGTGATCCGTGGACTGGGGTAAAACTGGAAAAGAAGAGATGTGCTACAGAAGAATGTTGAAAAGTAATTGGACTGATAAGATATTGAATGAGGAGGTTACGCGAGAACTGCCGAAATAAGGAATATATGGAAAACAGTGACGAGATGGGACAGTATGACAGAACATGCGTTAAGACATTAGGGAGTAACTTCCACGGTACTAGAGGTAGCCGCTACAGTCTGGAACCGCGCGACCGCTACTGTCGCAGGTTCGAATCCTGCCTCGGGCATGGATGTATGTGATGTCCTTAGGTTAGTTCGGTTTAAGTAGTTCTAAGCTCCAGGGGACTGATGACCTCAGAAGTTAAGTCCCATAGTGCTCAGACCCATTTGAATTTTGAACTAGAAGTAGCAGTACAGGGTAAAAGCTTTAGGAGATAACGGAGGTTAGAGCACTTCCAACAAATAATTGAGGACGAACGTTGCAAGTGCTACTCCGAGGTGCAGAGTCTGGCACATTTTTGCTTTAATCCTCATGAAAATGATTAAAAGGCCGCAATTTTATTTTGGATTTATGAATAAGTAACTGCAACAGTCATAGGTGACGATTATGTCTTTCACAAAGACAAAAGCGTTATCGAAACTTTATTAATCACAATAACAGAGGGATCAGCTTTTTTTAAAAAAAATTAGATTTGTTAGTTTGCTCCAGAATAGCAAACCTGCGTGAAAAAATCGAGTAATGTAAAGCTTTTGTAGGTCTGACACGAAATTGCAGAGTAAAAAGTACAACTCAAGCACTGAAGTTTGCGATTTATGGGATTTGTTGCAGCTCTTGTCATATCGTCTGTAAATTTATCCTAGTGTCTTCGAGGCAATTGACGACAAATGTTGTTTACGTCAGTCGCATTGGTAATCTCCGTCGTCGAAACAAGAGATTCATATCAGTTGACTGTTGCCTCTGCAGGTGACTCAACAATATACTTTTTTGGACAAAAAATTTGTTCAAAATTTTTAAAGTCTGTCGGCTAGGATGTCTACGTTTCTGTCTGGCTGCGCTGGTCTCCTTGGAGAGTTAATCCGCAATAACAGTATTTAAAAAACGCATTTTTAGTTACGTAATTTCTAGGTTCCATGATTTTTCGGGAGTTTGTATCTGCCCATATGCGACTGTTGGCTAATTTAGCATGTCATCCTTTTTGATTTCTACGTTATTTGTAAATACAACATTAAGCTGTGAACCCTGCAGCGTCAGCGATCAGTACCCTGCGTCCGGAATAACTGATGCAGGGAACAGGTATTGCTATGTCTGAAATCAGTACTGTTCTCCAAACAAGCAGAATAATGTAATGTTAAAAAGTAATTGTTTACTGGCATGTTTATAGGATCTTTCTTCCTGGTTTTGAAGAGTACTGTCTTCTCTAAGTACATGAAACTCCTTTTCCGAACATTTCGTTGTAATATTTTTTGAACTTCATTAGAGCTTTGTGCATTTTTCTTGTCGATTAGTGAATGCGTACGCAAATTCTCCTCCGCTTTAATCCGGCTAAACCGCTTGTGAAGAGAGGCTATCTATCGGAGGCAGTTAATGGTGAACAGTCGGTAAAGCGGTCTTGCCTTTCAACAGCACGACAGAAAGTTTAGCGCCGAGCGTTCTCCCAGACAATTCGCTCGCATAAACTCGTCCGTGTGAAGTGAGCTTAATTTCACTGCTTCTAGAGGGTGAGAGAGATAGATAGAGATAGAGAGTGATAGAGAGAGGACTCGATTGCTCAACTATTTCGACTAAGGGTTAATTTAGGGTGCATTCACTCACACAGACGACGAATGAGCAAGCGTTAAGATTCAATAGCGAAGCCATTTTCAAAACAATATTAACAATACTTTTCAGTTAGTTTTATACAATGCGTATGGCGTTAACGAGGGATATCTGTCACAATTTACATCAAACGTATTCCACGTTATCGATTTTTTGAAGACTTTTTGTATGATGGGGAACTGTATTAAGTTCGTTTACGACAGGTGTACTGCGTGATCTTTGATTTCTTGAATACTTTGGATACAATAGCGCATTGTAACTTAATCACACTAAAGAAGTATTCAGTCACGCAAGTGACTGTATCGGAGACTGCCAGCCAAATTCAAAGTCAGTCCCGTATTTATATATGAAGGGCTTATTTCAATAGTGGTGCAACTCCGTTACCTCCAATTTTCTGTCTATAATGATTCTGAAAGTAATGAGCCAAACAAACAGAAAGAAAGTTTCATCTCTAGCAAGAATATTTCTGGTACTGCAACTGCAGATTTTTCAGCGCTCATTTAACTTTAGGACTCTTGTATCTCAATATGAACAAAAATGGTCATGTACCACTATTGAAATAAGCTCTTCCTATGCCTTCGCCATTGAAGAAATATATTTCATGAACACAAAATGGTAAGAGTTGTATTTATATAATTTAATTACGTGTTCATCCCGACAACAAATAATAAGCTTACAGACGCTTTTCAGCCACTGAACATCTTAAAAAGGACACGAAATAGAATGATATAAAGTGTCTCTCGGTGTTGTCGGTACAAATCATGTTTTCTCTTATGATCTGTGCCGACAACACCGACGAGATACTTTACATCAGTCTGTTTCATGTCCTTTTGTAAATGGCCATTCGCAAAAAAAGCGTCTGGATAATAGTGAAACGTTTCTAGTCCAGGAAAACATACAATCGTTTACAAATAAGACTGGAGAAGAAACCATTTGGGCAGCGACCTCTTAAGTTTTGTAGGGAAACCTTGGATAACCTATATCTGCATGATCTGATGGGCGATTTGAGTCCCATTCCTTTTGCATGTGAATCCAGTGTTTACCCACTACACCAACTCCTAGAGAGATTTTCAGCTATGTAGGAGTTGCAAGGAGTATTGATTTTCGTTTTAGCGCATTCATAGTGACGAAAGTATCATGTATGTTCATTTTGAGTGACGTGAAATAATCTTAAGAAAAATTGCAAAAATAATTAGGAGCGTTAGCTTTCATTCTGGTCGGTTTGTGAGAGATTGGCAGAAGCAAAAACAGTGCCTCTAACATTGGCAGATTCTATGAGAGACATTTTGGGTCAGTATTTGTGGGTTGCAGCTCATGTGTTAGGCAACTAGTTCAGTTTTATAATATACAGAAGTGATGTAGTTGGTAGTGTGAATATCTGTCCATGATTACTTACAAAAGTTGCTGCAGTTTACGCAACTAGGTTCTCTCATGAGAACTGTTGCGGGGATTTGCAAGTCATTGCTTGGTAGGGCAATATGCAGCGCTTTTTTCTTTCTGCATTTACGAACTAACGTGCATCAGTAGATGAACATTCCCTGTAATGGATTAGTGTCGCAACATCATAAACGGTGTCACACGTACGGTAAAGTTAAATACAAACAAACTGCGCACACTATACTTTTCTACACGTAATCTAAGGACGTATCGTTTTTTTTCAGGTTCCATGGTATTACGTGCTCAAAGCAGTCACGTATGATGGTCTTGACTTTCTCAGAAAGTACGTAGGGTATCTAACGGCGTAACTAGGATACATCACGGCGTCCAGGAAACTTCCTATTTCTCCCTCCTCCCTTTCCACTCATTGTGGCATCTCCCCAAATTTTTCTTTAATCGTCATCGCTGCTTAACCTGTTTACTCATTTATTCAACATGATTCTATATTGAAGTATAAGGTAGACATTGCAATAATCATTTTTTGTATGACACAATTCACAACATGGAGAAAAAGTCGCATCGCTTGCAATAATACCATGACCTTTCAGTTCATTTCTGCTTCTTTTCCTTCCTCCGTCTTCGTGGCCTGCCATCTTCACCTTTTCTTTTCTTTTTCATTTTCCCTGCTTTTCACAAAACTACGTCCCTAAGGGAACGGCTGCCACTTCACGCGCTTCGGCCTCCAAGCCCTGAGGCTTTACGTTTTTAAAGCGTTTTATGCCGTTCTTGTTGAAAAGCGTCAATAACTGCGAAGTACCATCTGAATGCCCCCTTGTTACACTAATACTCTTCCGAAGCCTACCAATTTACTCGTGAACGCTCTTTATTGCGAAGAATTCCTGTTAATTGGCTTGGCAATTATTTTGATTAAATTGTTTTCTCCACTGTCAACGATGATCTACTTAACGTTGCCAAATGCTTGTATATAAAGAGTTCTTAGGGAATGTGACCTGTATTACAAACAGACAGCAGAACTAACTTTCATAAACTTCTGTTTCAAACGGCAGTTATTAGCCCACCTTTCCCAGCTCAGTGGCTCCAATTGTTCAGCGTCAAACGAGTTCCTTTCGGTTCTAGAATTTTTTTCTCCGTTGGAAACTGTCGGGTTTTTCACTAGTTCTGGCAATTAACTCAGATTTATCAGGTTATCCCTTAGAAGGCTAATGTTTTCGTGTTAGTATCTGCGACCTGGGAGGTCACATTTAGTGGGTAACTCCAAGCGTTACCGACAAACAGGCGATTGATCAGCGACAGAATAAAAACAGTTTCACAACGGGACATATTTAGGAAAACAGGTGCACTGCCTACCACTACCTCCTGGATTCCTTGGGAGGAACAATTTTCGAAACCACATCATCAAACTGCATCCGACATGCTGCTCAGCTAAATGGTCAGAGTACATCGTAAGGATGGAATGAAGATCACTATCGCAGTCTTTAAGCAAAATGGTTTGCGGAACCAATATCGTTGGCTTAAAATGAGACCATTTAACTCCAAGTTTTAGCATTTTCGAATTGTAACAATTTGTCCGCAGAGGCTGTCGATGTTCTGGCTGGAAGTCCGATAAGATGCTATTGTAAAAATAGCGCTTCTCACGTAAATTGAAATTCTGTTGTTGTGAGTACACTTATGGAATAATTGTTACAAATAGCCGGCCTGTGTGGCCGAGCTCTTCTAGACGCTTCAGTCTGGAACCGCGCGATTGCTACGGTCGCAGGTTCGAATCCTGCCTCGGGCATGGATGTGTGTGATGTCCTTGGGTTAGTTAGGTTTAAGTACTTCTAAGTTCTAGGGGATTGATGACCTCAGATGTTAAGACCGATAGTGCTCAGAGCCATTTGTTACAAATATGGAATATTACACCACTTGTTGGTAAGACGGAGAAACTAGAGGGAAAACACACAATATTTCTTCCACCTCTCTCCTAGAGACAATCGTCTGGCGAAAATGTTGTCATTCCATAAATACAACGGGACTGTGACACTAACCAAAGTGAAGAAATCGATACTTTTTGTTGGAATGTTGCATCAAAATCGCACAGAAAAATCAATATAGCAAATGAAGTTGACACTATATTTACGTTAAAAAAATATAGCATGATCGATGTATCAACATAACAGAATTTCATAGATATCAGCTTCGTGCTCCACGTATGTACAGCTGATAAATTTTTATCCTGCCATTACATTTCCGACTTCATGATTTTTCTCTCTTTCAAAAAACTACAGGAGATTGAACAGCTCACAACAAAATATAGCATCATAATATGGGACGCCTTTGAAAGATGAAATGGAGCAGCTGTTCACCTCTCATTGTTCACAAAGTGGTTGTTTTTGGTAATCATATACTCAAACGCAACGGATTTCAGAGTCACTGAAGTCCATCATTATCCCCCTTTACTGGTGTTCACGACATCTCTGATTTGAGAGCATGTGCCAAGGGGCTTGATGATGGAGTTTAGACACCTTGAAATCAGCAATGTTTGAATATAACCTACATGAACATCTGGGACATAGATGTTAATGGGGAATATATTAAATGAATAAAGGGAAAAATAAATTCCCTTAGCAGCAGAGAAATTAAGTAACAGGAGTATGCGTTTAACGTAAGCCAACGTGGATGTCTTTAGGGTTACAACACTGGTTGAGTTTGGGGAGGTGGACAACAACCATCGTAGCATATCTCTCAAGAGATGTTTGGAACTCTGAGTCAGAATGTCTAGAGGCTGAATCTTGTTTCTTTCTGTACGTGATAGTCACTACTCTCGGCAGGAGTCGAGGATGGATGCAGCGGTAAAAGTGTTGAAGTAAAATATTTTGCGAAAGAGTCAGAAAATAGAAATCAACTATGGGGTACGCAATGATTAATTTGATAACTGTTGTTTCTCTGACAAATCTTTCATGTTGGATTGGTCTATATCTCGTAGATTATTTCCGTAAGTTTAATAAACAACAGATATACTTAACAGAGACTTTATTCATCAATAAAATATATTCTTCACTTTTTACAACAGTCTGCCAACACTGTTGTAATTTTTCAATTTCGCGGCTGCAGAAATCATGTGGTTTTGAGGCGGAGAACTCGTCGAACAATGTTCGGAGCCCTTTCATCCGGAAAGGAAGTTCTTTGAAGGTTGTTCGATAGAGAGC
Organism: Schistocerca americana; assembly: GCF_021461395.2. NCBI lineage: Eukaryota > Metazoa > Arthropoda > Insecta > Orthoptera > Acrididae > Schistocerca > Schistocerca americana. Next base: position 687,199,249 of record NC_060122.1, read on the forward strand.
GGAAAATGTGAAAATCAGAAGGCGCAAGATCAGGTGAATAAGGTGAGTGCAGAATGACAGCCCTATCCAACTTCTGTATATTGTTTCCTGTCTGTCTAGCAGAATGCGGGCGAGCTTTGCCGTGGAGTAGCAGCACTTCACGCAGGCTCACCGGTCGTTGTTCTTGTTGACAATAAATGTCAGCAGTGAGGGTTACACTTCGAGGAAGCAGTTCGTAGCACACCACACTGCCGCTGTTCCACCAGATGCATAACGTTATCTTGTGTGAAGGCGTAGGTTATTATACGGGCAGTTGCGTCTTTGTCTGGGCTCTAACATTCCTTCCTCTTCCTTACGCTAGCACGAAGACACCATTTCTCCTCACCAGTAACGATACAGGATAGGAGTGGTCGGTGTTGTTCATGAACCAATTGAAGACGAGCAAGCAGAGATGCTCATGCGATCACCTGCTAGTTTTTGTGATTTTGGCTAAGAGCGTGCGTTACCGATGCACCCGATTTTTGAACCTTCCCCATTGCATGCAAAAGTCGCACAGTGGTGGAATGACCATAGTTCATCACACTTGCCAGTTCTCGAGTACCCTGGCGTGGATCATTATGGATTAATGCCTTTAAAGAATCTTCATCAAAGCCCAAAGGTCTTCTTGAACATGGAGGGTCACTAATGTCAAAACAATTCTCCTTAAAACGAGAAAATCATTTTCTTTCCGTGCTCTGTCCAGTGGCATTATCCCTATATACGGCGCAAATGTTTCTGGCCGCCTCCGAAGCTGTCACCCCTCTTTGAACTCGAAGAATATGCCGGAAATGTTCAGATTTCTCCACTTGGCACTGCATTTTATAGCGTCCACAGCGTCACTCACTATCTCCAAACGACAAAATGACAATATATGAACTCAGATAGCAACAGTGAACTACAGATAAAAGTGGCAATCGATAAAGAAACCAATAGCAACCGGAATACGAACATGCAAAACAAAAAACGCTACGAACTAATGCACCAACCTAATTGTTCCGTACTGAGTACGTATCTTCTTTGGAGATGACAACATCAGATATCTAAATCGGAGGCTCCTTTGTATGTTCGAAGTTATTTGTAATTGCCTCGAGGGTTTCAGGAACTGATTCTGCAGAAGCTGCAAGAGATAAAGAGTATAGATATACAGGGTGTTACAAAAAGGTACGGCCAAACTTTCAGGGAACATTCCTCACACACAAAGAAAGAAAATATGTTACGTGGACATGTGTCCGGAAACGCTTACTTTCCATGTTAGAGCTCAATTTATTACTTCTCTTCAAATCACATTAATCATGGAATGGAAACATACAACAACAGAACGTACCAGCGTGACTTCAAACACTTTGTTACAGGAAATGTTCAAAATGTCCTCCGTTAGCGAGGATACATGCACCCACCCTCCGTCGCCTGGAATCCCTGATGCGCTGATGCAGCCCTGGAGAATGGCGTATTGTATCACAGCCGTCCACAATACGAGCACGAAGAGTCTCTACATTTGGTACCGGGGTTGCGCAGACAAGAGCTTTCAAATGCACCCATAAATGAAAGTCAAGAGGGTTGAGGTCAGGAGAGCGTGGAGGCCATGGAATTGGTCCGCCTCTACCAATCCATGGGTCACCGAATCTGTTGTTGAGAAGCGTACGAACACTTCGACTGAAATGTGCAGGAGCTCCATCGTGCATGAACCACATGTTGTGTCGTACTTGTAAAGGCACATGTTCTAGCAGCACAGGTAGAGTATCCCGTATGAAATCATGATAACGTGCTCCATTGAGCGTACATACCGACGAAACTAAAATGAGCTCTAACATGGAAACTAAGCGTTTCCGAACACAAGTCCACATAACATCTTTTCTTTATTTGTGTGTGAGGAAAGTTTCCTGAAAGTTTGGCCGTACCTTTTTGTAACACTCTGTATATCAGTGAATAGAGCATCTCTCAAAGTTTTCAACTCACGGTGCAGGAGCTTCATATGGGCACTGTTCGTGACGCAGCAAACATCATTATGGGGGGGAAGCACGTCCGTGCAATTAATTGAAGTCTCTGCTGCTGTTTGGTGCTGCTGTTTGGGAAGGCTCAATGACAACAACCCACTTTGGTAATCTGTTTCACGGTTGCCTTTCCAGCTAGGATTGTCGATATTTTTAGAAGTATCGAGTCCAATATATATCGATATTTAAATAAGATTATGTTATAGGCTTTCGACATATCTAAAAATGTATAGGTACATAGATATATCGACGGAAAAATGCCAATGTACCGGCCTATAAAAATATCGGCTGCACATTGTAAATATAATGCCCGTTTTAGAGCTGTGTATTTAAGTATTGATTTCTTATTAGATATTTTGTACATCAACAAGATAGCAGCCTGTCTATCACTCTTAGAGCCATAATTGAAAGGGAAACGATGCATTTTCACGCTTGGCGACAACCACTTTGCTAGCAATGATAACTTCATGTAAAGGCTGTCCAATGGGTCCATCGTTCGGTTTCGTCACATATCGGATTTATCCTGAACACTTCGTGTCGACTTCCCCGTTTTTTCATTTCTGCCAATGCCAGCGACCTGGCAGCTGTAGTGTCAAAATTGCATAGTGAAGCTAAACGATGCGGTTTCTGTTGCTAGCGCCGAGCGCCGATCATATCAGCATTTCCCCTCAAACGTCTCCGCCCACTATTAAGACCAGTCTTGTCGTTTAGATTTTTGTTCATCATTTTCAGCAACTGCTTGTGAAGGATGCCGATGTGAAGAAATAGCACACTAGTCTCCTTAATAATTGTTTTTTGACGCAACTCGTGTACTGCTCCTTCAAATTGGAAATCTTGTTATTCCATCACACCGCCCCCCCCCCATTCCGGACCCCTCCCCCCCCCCCCCCCCCCACCAATGCAACAATCGGACTTCTGCTTCACACAGCCAAAGAGAAAGATTGGACGTGATGAAAGCTCAAAAAGTAGTGGGACTCCTTAACACAGTGAAAGTAAAATTATGTTCTACTACAATATCAGAGGAACAACTTCAAATATTTACTGAAAATCGTGAAAAAATATAATATAAAATAAAAATATCGGCACTCGATATTGCTATTTTGATATCGTTATATCCATGTATTGGGGCAAATATGTCGCCTACATATATCGATATTTTCTTGGGATGAGATATTTGATATATCGATATTTTATCACCAGCCCTACTGTCTACAGATGCGAACTAATTCGGTGTGCCAATACGGAGCACCCGATTTTGATACATGTTCTGACATGCCTGCCCCCTAGCGGCGCGCTCTGCAACTATGCCATTTCCCGTATTCCGAATCGAAACTGGAGAGGTCCCCTATCCACTCTTACGTGTAATTTTTCTTCATGCCTTGTAGTTTTCGCGCATTCGTCTTCTGTAAACTAGGAGGTAGTTATGAATAACCTGTATGTTAATGAGAAAAGTTCGCTAGATGACTACATATTTATGCTTTAATTTGCTGTTGACATTGTGATAGTTACAGACTCCGAGAAAGAAATGAGCAGAGTTTTGCATGTTTTATCAGTCACTCTTAAACTAGGGAAATTAAAAGTAAATAAAAAGAAAACAAAATTAATGGTAGTACTGAAAAGTATGGGGGAAACTGAAAGCGGTATAAAAACTGATAACGTCAGAAATATTGTTGTCATCTCAATAGTATAATCATAGAGGACACTAGAAGTGAAGAGAAGAGTAACGCTTAATATAATGAAGAGAAGAATCGGGCTGGCAAATCAAGCCTTTATGACTAAGAATAACATTTTAACCAGCAAACATATGAAGGAAGATGTCTGAAAATCATTTGTAAGGAGTACAGTGCTCTAAGGAAGTGAAAGTTGCACTCTAGGTAATTTGGAAAGGAATCAAAGCTGCTGAAATGTGGATATGGCGGAAAATAATAATAATGTGGTGTACCGAAATGAAAATAGACCTGGAAGCATTGAAGGAAGTCAACGAAGAGGGAAATTTATTAAAAGAAATGGAAAACAGAAAAACAAAATTTGCTGGACTTGTTATCAGACATCGCACCTTCGTCATTAGTATTCTTGAAGGGAAAGCTGTGGGAAAGGAAGGAAGGGACGAACTAGGACAGGATGTGACAAATACATGGAACTAAAACGAACAGCCCATGGCAGAGGAGAGGGGTTGCATCGACAAGCCTTTAGAATATGTATGTTAGTATGTTATTTCACCAGACAGCATTCAGGTCTTCAGGCCCTTTCTTATACCTAGCCAGACTGCCACAGCGCATAAACGTAACAGTTCCTTTATAACAATAATAGCAATTATAATAATATCGGTATAAGCAGAATAAGGAAGAACTGAATGAAAAGGGAGATGGAAAATAACTCATTCTCAACCCACTCGCCTGACAGACAGGGATATTTGAGCGCAGGTGACGTACACAGATGCTTGGGCAAAGCAGAATCATTCATTTTCGCCGACACACCTGTTGATTTCGCCTTTGTTCGTGCCGGCTGGCGCAGATGGCAGGGTGTGTACCCTGTCAGCGTCCAATTGGTGGTACAACTTGTGGGGGCCAAAGTAGTTTCATATTCCAGGATTTAGTGAATTAATTGTTTATTTCTTTGGCGGCTGTCACACCGCGCGCGAAAGCTCTAGAGAGAGAAACGCGGGTCACTAATAAACAGCACAGTGAAATTAAATATTTAGCGTTTTAGCGAAGATTGAATCGCAGCTACAGTTCTCTTTATAAAACTTACGTGAGACTGTAGGATGAACGTTTGAAATATTTTATCTTGTGGTTGTAAGCAATAACTCTTATGAAGAAAGTAATTTATTGAAAGGTAAGTAAAAGGGTGCACAATGATATCGTAATGTACTGCAGAATTTGTATCAGTCTTTGGTCGGATGAACTTTGATGTTCCATTTGATTAAGAGTCTTGATCAATTATGATTACCTTCAGATCGATCTGTGTCAATTAAATGCTACAAAACATAACATTTTATCCGACAATAGCAGAGTCAGAAAATCTGAAACATAATGAAACTGAGAGAAATATTTTCTGACGCTGCCGTTCTTACCAAAAACTGTATGTCTTTTACACAATTTCGTTAAGTGATATAAAATAGTAATCAAATAAAATGCAAAATATTCTTAAAATCAAAGATCTATACAGATTGTGCAATATCAAACACTGTACAGCTACACCCTACATCGTCACCACGTCACACTTTGTATAATTCTGTCTAAGTAACTCAGCGAGGACTGAACTCGACTTTATATAGCTTTCAAGACTTCCCATAGCTTATTCAAGAGGAGAGGAAGGGCTGGTTTTCGCTGGGTGTGCAGCTTCAGTTACATGAAAACCGAGGTGATGGCGAATTTCCATTTCGTATTTCCATTTCGTACAAACTGTTCACTGCCATATCGTAATGGTGACTCAGTGCTTAAATTCATAGTAAGGGACAAGGTCTACTACTCAGCAGTGACTGCTTGGAAAGAAATCTCGAATGTGTGGTGCTTGTGGCGTCGGATCACTGTGAGCCACATTTTACTAGACCGTGGCCGGCCAGTGTGGCCGAGCGGTTCTAGGCGCTACAGTCTGGATCCGCGCGACCGCTACTGTCGCAGGTTCGAATCCTACCTCGGGCATGGCTGTGTTTGATGTCCTTAGGTTAGTTAGGTTTAAGTAGTTATAGGTTATAGGGGACTGATGACCTCAGAAGTTAAGTCCCATAGCGCTCAGAGCCATTTGACCCATTGAACTAGACCGTGTTTTGTTTTCAGACCAGAGGGCAGTGGCAAATTTTCCGGTAGATGTGCCTTCTATTTGAAGTGATATTCAAATAAATGTGGTTTGAGTTTGTGACATATCCAACTTATTTCCTAAAATTTTAGAAAGATGTTCATAATTCGATAACGGTATGACTGGCTCACTCATGTTTTTTGTAAGTGGTCAGCCAGTTACATTTCCCTGTTCCGTTATTTTAGGTCCTCTGTCGTTTTCCTAATTTTTTAATCAAAGATGTAGCACCTTTCACTCTTTTCCCGTTGACTTAGGGCTTGTGAGATCGAGTGACTGTGTGGATCAACGCGAGTGAGGCGGGTGTGAATGAGTGAGTGTCGTTTTGTAGGTTTATTCCTCACGGTGTAACACATTTTTAGCCCTTTTACCCACATTTCCTTTTAATAGCTGTAAGGGAGCTGATAAATGCGCCGCTGAGCGATCCTAAACACAAACACACACACACACACACACACACACACACACACACACACACACATGAAACAGGTTAATGCTTACTACAGGTGCCACGTCACAAAATGATTCTAATTTCACGTCAGCGAATGCATCTCAAAGGATTGTCAGAGAATGAATCTTCCCCCTGAAGCGGCGTGGCTATTTTTTTTGAAACCTTCCTAGCAGATTAAAACAGAATGTAGGACTGAGGCCCGAACCCGAGACCTTATCGTTTGCTGGCGTTGCACACACTAACTTAGGTTTGCTCGTCCAGCAAGGTACGCAGAAGAGACTAAGCTATGAGGACGGGTCGTCAGTCGAACTTGGATAGCTCAGTCGGTAAGAGCATTATACGTTAAGGACGATACCGGTTGTCAGAAATTTCCAAGGATTTACTCGTGTTAACCAGTTCTAAGAAACAACGTTTCATTGTAACAAGTCAGTTGGGAGACTTCCTTGTTAAACCATCCTTTTTCTCCGTTGGTTTCTGACTGATGAGAAAAATTGCTCTCAGCACTATGGGACTTAACTTCTGAGGTCATCAGTCCCCTAGAACTACTTAAACCTAATTAACCTAAGGACATCACACACATCCATGCCCGAGGCAGGATTCAAACCTGCGACCGTAGCGGTCGCGCGGTACCAGACTGTAGCGCCTAGAACTGCTCGGCCTGTCTGATGATCAAAAATGTTCCTAGGTATTTGTAAATCCATTCATCTGTCCTGTTCATGAAAGAAAAATTTTGCTTCGTTACTATCAGTGCTTTCCTGGCACAAACATTCTCTGGATGCGCGTATTTAGAAATCCGCACATGGTTTTCAACGTCCTCGTGACGTGAAATACGTCGTCTCCTAAAGCGTAAACATGCCTCCATAGCTGAGGTCACTAATACATGATACTGCGTCGCTACTGACCAGCAAGTGGTCGGCCCGAATATGTTTACGGGAATGAAATTTGATTGACAGTAATTGACGAGCAGTCTAGTACTTGATAGGAAATCGTTTGTTAATTTGGGGTGTTAAGTTGGTTTTCGTCAACAGTCTCTAGAGGATTGACGAAACCAGTTTTTATCCTTCCAAGTAAATGTTCTTGCTACATCTGCAATAAATACGCGTGCCAGCACTTGTCACATGTAAATATTTACGAAACCCAATGTGTAAATAAATTTTAGCATGCATAAACTTCACTATATATGTGCTCCATGTAGACATCGGCCCGGCTGCACTTCATTCCTTTAAAGGGTACTAAAAGACAGTATAAGTATTTAATATCTAGTCAGAACTATTTGTTTTTGTGAGTCACTTGAAATATAGAATCGTGTGTCATTCTCCCTGCTGCAAGAACAACAGAACATTCAAACTTGGCCATGTCTCTAATGACGTTGTTGTCGACGGGACGATTAAAAAAAATGGCTCTGAGCACTGTGGGACTTAACATCTGTTCTCATCAGTCCCCTAGAACCTAGAACTACTTAAACCTAACTAACCTAAGGACAGCACACACATCCATGCCCGAGGCAGGATTCGAACCTGCGACCGTAGCAGCAGTGCGGTTCCGGACTGAATGACGTTAGTCAAGTATGCCTGTAAGGTGACAAAGACGCCGTTATGAACATCCCACTGAGGTCCATCGAGGTTGTGTAATAGGGCTACGAGAAACTGAATGTACCTTCTGCGATGCTGCAGAAAAACTTGGCAAGAATGTAGCCACTGTACATGACAGCTGGCAGAGGTGGTCCACGGGAATGTGTGGTCGCAAGAAGACCGGGCCCAGGACGGCCACGTGGCACTACCGAGAGGAAAGACTATTGTGTTCGGCGTGCAGCTCTGGCGCATCGTACAGCACCTGCATCAGCAATTAGAGCAACAGTTGGCACCACAGTGACAAACGAATGGTTACAAATCGGTTACTTCAAGAGAGCTCCGGGCCGTACGCCCTGGAGCGCGCATTCCACTGACCCCAAACCCGCGCCATTTGCGACTTCAGTAGCGTCAAGCGAGAGCTCACTGGAGGGCAGAGTGGAGGACTGCTATGTTTACTGATGAAAGCTGGTTTTCCCTCTTTACCAGTGGTGGCCGTGTGCTGGTTAGAAGCAGGCCACTTGAGGGCCTGCAATCAACCTGTCTGCGTACTGGACACACTGGACGAACTCCTTGAGTTGCGATTTAGAGTGCGATTTCGTCTGGAAGCAAGAGGACTGTCCTCGTTATCACACGCACCCTGACGGAAGATTTGTACGTCAGTCTGATGATTTGACCTGCTGTGCTGCCATTCATGAATAGCACTCCACGGGATGTTTTGCAACAGCACAACGCTCTCCCATATAGCGCTGTCGTAACCCAATATGCTTTACAGAGTGTCGACATGTTTTCTTGGCCTGCTCGATCACCAAATCTATCCCCAGACGAACGTATCTGGGTCATCATCGGACAACTACTCCAGTGTCATCCACAGCGATCATTAACCGTCCTTGCCGCGCGGGATTAGCCTTGCGGGCTAGGCGCAGCAGTCATGGACTGTGCGGCTGGTCCCGGCGGAGGTTCGAGTCCTCCCTCGGGCATGGGTGTGTGTGTTTGTCCTTAGGATAGTTTAGGTTAAGTAGTGTGTAAACTTAGGGACTGATGACCTTAGCAGTTAAGTCCCATACTATTTCACACACATTTGAACACACATTAACCGTCCCTGTATTGACCGACCAAATGCAATAGGCCTGGAACTACACCCCACAAACTGGCGTCCGGAGCCTGTACAACACAATGCATGCACGTTTGAATGCTTGCATTCAACTTTCTGGTGGTTGAATCTGTTGTTAATGTACCAGCATTTCACATTTGCAATGGCTTATCTCGCGCTTACAATAACCTGTGATCTTGTAATTTAGTCACTGAAATGTGTTACCTAGACAAATGTGTTCCCGAAATTTCATTACTCTACATTAATTTTTTTTGTGTTGCGTTATTTTCCCGGCAGCGTATAACTCTAGACATTAGTGTCGTTTGTTGACGTCTGAACTTTTCTTTTCTCATAAAATAGCACAAAATTTGAAAATGACACTAGGACGGAAAACGACTTCTACAAAACCTTAAATGGATTACCGTTAGTACAGAAAGGATGAGATTTCAATAACGGGCATAGGACGAGCGTATAAAATTTTTGTAAGTGATGTGGCGAAGGATGAATTAAAGTAAACTTCAGAGAGAAAAATTCATTATGGGAACCCATAGCAGTGGCTAAGTCATTACTCCGCAATAATCCATTCCAAGGCAAGGTATGCAAGAGGACTTCTGTGTAATTTGGTAGGCGGTGATAAGGTCATGGCGGAAAGAAAGCCGCGAAGCACGGTCGTTAGTCGTGGCTGGACAGCTCAGTAGGGAAAGAAATTGCATACGAAGGTCAAAGATTTGGCTTCGATCCCCTGACTGGCACCAGTTTAAATCTGCGGGGAAGTTTCATTTGTTTTTCTGCTTCCCTCCGCTGCTCAATGTCCCGAGGGAACAGAGTCAGTACTCACTTTGTGGTTTAGATTCTCTTTTAATGTAGATATAGCGTAGATTCCTCAAACAAAAAAAACTGTGCCCAGATGTTGGAAGCAAGTTCAGGCCAGACCCACGCACAAGAAGGAAAGTGTAAGTGATCTACAACCTAACGTCCAATTCTTCGACATCAGGTTGATGTAGAATCCGAAATCAAACGTAATGAGTTATCTCCAACATCAAAACTCGGGAAAAGCATCGGTCATGGGAAATCCAACTCACACTTTCCTCACATGATATCCTGCACGCCATGGACCAGGCAGTCAAGTAGATTAAGTATTTTTGGACTTCCAAAAAGCATCCGACTCAGCACCACACCTACTTAGAAACTGAGATCATGTTCGGTATCAACGGGAAATTTGTGATTGGACTGCGAATTTATTGCTACGGAGTGTGCAGCGTCTTATCTTGGATGGCGAATATCGACAGATGTAGAAGTAACTTCAGATGTGCTCCGTGGAAATGTGTCTTTATTGTTGTACTTTAACGACGTGGCAGAATTTTCGCAGATGATGCAGTTGTCTGCTTGTCTGTAACGAAGTACTGTCTAAAGAAAGCTCCAAAAATGTACGGTCATAGCATATAATACTTCAGACTGTTACAAAAATAGATAACATACTTTAAATGTTCAGAAATGGAAAATTGTGCGCTTCACAAAAGGGAAAAACGTAGTATCCTATGACCACAGTATCAGCGAGTCATACCTGAGATGGGTCAACTCCTACAAATACCTAGCTTCATCATTTTGTGGGGATATGAAATGGAACGGTCACACAGGTTTAGTCGTAAGTGAAGCAGTTGGCAGAGCTCAGTTCATTGACAGGATGCGAGGGAAAGGCAGTCAGACTACAAAATAAGTTTCTTACAAAATACTCGTGCAATACATCCTAGGATATTATTCATGTGTGCGGGATCCATATCAAATGGGACTAGCAGAGGATATTGAACATAGAGAAGGGCTGTACGAATGCTCACAGGTGTGTTTGCCTTACGGGAGAGTGTCACGAAGATGCTTACAAACCTCCACTGGAAGTTTCTCGAAGATGGACGCAAATCAAACCGCGAAATCCTTCTTACAGAACTTCAATAGCCAGTGTTAAGTGAGGAATCTAGGAATACACTACAGTCTCCTGCGTATCGCTCCCTTAGGGATCACGAAGACAATACATACGCTTATTAGGAGTTGGAAGGGGGAATAGCCCTGTTTATTCGTAAAATGGGAAGTACCCTCTGTAATGCATTTCACAGTGTTTTTATACAGTCATGGAAAAAATTATTCATACACCGTTGTTCATTTTGAATAACTTTGTTTATTAGAGCTAAAGATCACAACCAGAAATGTTATTTGGTGAGCTAACAGTATGGGGCTTCCTTCCTAATATGTACGTGCAAAAGGATTAGCTAAATTAGCCTTCTGCAAAAAGTAGATAAAAATTCTGTACAATTGCAGAAAAAGTGCGGAAAAAGAATCCATACTTACAAAGGAAATCACAAAGCATGTAAATGCAGTATAAAGACAATGTTGATACTATATAGGCATTTCTGTTCTATGTATCGCTTCTGTTAACCTCTCTGGCACGGTATGAACCAATTTTTTGGTAATCTCTGAGTTAATATTTTGTCATTCTTTTAGACATTGTTTTAGACAGTCTTGCTTCGTATTTTATGTTTTGTGACCATTCTTTCAAGCATAAGCCAAAGATGCTCAAGTGGTTTAAGGTCTGCCGGAAGCCTGAGAACACGGGGAATATGCAGCAACAAACACAGACAAACAATTTCCGCTCTACTGTTAGGATCAATGTCTTGTTGAAAGCATTAATTTGTGGCTAAACCCAAGCTTTCGACACTTTTTATGCAGATTTTCCTTTAGGATGTTGAAATACTGAACTCTATCCATGTTACCTTCAATAAAAACAAGTTGCCCAACAACAGACGTAGCCATAAATCCGCATAGCATAATTCTTGGGTTGAATGTGTTTGGGATCCACCTCAGTGTCTCGACATGGACCAAAATTCTGCCAACATCTCCAGATTTGTTAAATTTATTTTCATCTGTGAACAGTGCCTTGTCCCAGACACTTGTCTCCTTGCTTATATGCTCTCGAGCAAATTCAAGTCTGAATTGCTTGTTCTTCTTGCTGATATACAGTTTTTTTTCTAATTACTCCAGCTCCGTGACTTTCACTGGTTAAAATATAGCGAACAACCCTTTGTGTGGTTTCCTTCCAGGACTGATCATTAACATGCGCAGACAATGAAGTAGTTGTTAATTTAGAATCTTTTTTGGCTACCCTTACTAACATCTAGTTCTCTTTGCATTAGATTCTGTGGTCGACCTCTTCTTTCGCTATTAATGAAAGTATTCCTTTCTCTACATAGCGGTATTATGGACTGCACAGTTGCCCCGCTTCTCCCAATAGTATCAGCGATTGCTAAAAATGATTTTCCTTTTTCGTATTGTGAAATAACAATTTGCCTTTCCTCCACAACTGTTTCCTTGCCTTTGCGGCGCATTATGCTTAAGCACGACATTCACCGTGTATCGGAACGAACTTGCATCAGGTGCAGCATGCCAATGAAGGCATAATTTATATTTGTTATATTGTGTGTGCATATTTTTCTCCTCACTGTGTGAAGCCAGCTGGTACAGAATTTACCCTACTGGTCATTAAAATTGCTACACCACGAAGATGACGTCCTACAGACGCGAAATTTAACCGACAGGAAGAAGATGCTGTGATATGCAAATGATTAGCTTTTCAGAGCATTCACACAAGGTTGGCGCCGGTGGCGACACCTACAACGTGCTGACATGAGCGATGTTTCCAACCGGTTTCTCATACACAAACAGCAGTTGGCCGGCGTTGCCTGGTAAAACGTTGTTGTGATGCCTCGTGTAAGGAGGAGAAATGCGTACCATCACGTTTCCGACTTTGATAAAGGTCGGATTGTAGCCTATCGCGATTGCGGTTTTGTCGTATCGCGCCATTGCTGCTCGCGTTGGTCGAGATACAATGACTGTTAGCAGAATATGGAGTCGGTGGGTTCAGGAGGGTAATACGGAATGCCGTGCTGGATCCCAACGGCCTTGTATCACTAGCACTCGAGATTACAGGCATCTTATCCGCATGGCTGTAACGGATCGTGCAGCCACGTCTCGATCCCTGAGTCAACACATGGGGACGTTCGCAAGACAACAACCATCTGCACGAACAGTTCGACGACGTTTGCAGCAGCATGGACTTATCAGCTCGGAGACCACGGCTGCGGTTACCCTTGACGCTGCATCACAGACAGGAGCTCCTGCGATGGTGTACTCAACGACGAACCTGGGTGCACGAATGGCAAAGCGTCATTTTTTCGGATGAATCCAGGTTCTGTTTACAGCATCATGATGGTCGCATCCGTGTTTGGCGACAATAGCGGTGAACGCACATTGGAAGCGTGTATTCGTCATCGCCATACTGGCGTATCACCCGACGTGATGGTATGGGGTGCCATTGGTTTCACGTCTCGGTCACCTGTTCTTCACATTGACGGTACTTTGAACAGTGGACGTTACATTTCAGATGTGTTACGACCCGTGGCTCTACCCTCCATTCGATCCCTGCGAAACCCTTCATTTCAGCAGGATAATGCACGACCGCACGTTGCAGGTCCTGTAAGGGCCTTTCTGGATACAGAAAATGCTTGACTGCTGCCGTGGCCAGCACATTCTCCAGATCTCTCACCAACTGAAAACGTCTGGTCAATGGTGGCCGAGCAACTGGCTCGTCACAATACGCCAGTCACTACTCTTGATGAACTGTGGTATCGTGTTGAAGCTGCATAGGCAGCTGTACCTGTACACGCGATCCAAGCTCTGTTTGACTCAATTCCCAGGCGTATTAAGGCAGTTATTAAGGCCAGAGGTGGTGGTTCTGGGTACTGATTTCTCAGGATCTGTGCACCCAAATTGCGTGAAAATGTAATCACATGTCAGTTCTAGAACAATATATTTGTCCAATGAATACCCGATTATCATCTTCATTTCTTCTTGATGTTGCAATTTTAATGGCCAGTAGTGTATATGCACTTTTCGCAGACGGTTGTTTAGCTAATCGTTTTGTGTGTATAAATTAGGAAGGAGACCCCGTACTGTTAGTCTACCAAGTAACATCTGTGGTTGAGGTTTTTAGTTCTAACAAATAAAATTATTCTGCGTGAATAACGGTGTATGAATACATTTTTTCCGTGACTGTAAGACCGTGTTCTCTCGTCCTAGCTAACCCCTACGCTTTCGCTCACCATATCTGATCGCGGCGCATCATGTGCTGTCAAGCGCGCTAGCGGTCCTGTCTCCGCCAGCACGCGCTGTAGCCAGCCATCCAAACGTGACGTGACAATCGCGTTAATCCAATCAGCTGGCAGCGCAGCAGCGTGCGGTGGCGATAAAGAAACGAGCCGGCTAATTCGGCGGGCTGCTTGACACGGCGCCAGCAGCGTCACGTCAGGCGAGGAACAATGCGCCGGGCGGACGGCACAAGACACCGAATAGGGAACAGGCGTCCGCTGGTGACCTAAGGGAGATTACACGAGCCAGCAGCGTTGGCTAGTTACAGACGCGATGACGGACGCGCCAAGGTGCAAGTGAGAAAGTCGTTGACCTTCAGTGCTCGTAGCGACCATATTTTTAATTTCATTGTTATTAGTATTAGTAGCTGTACCTGGCCATCCTTTGCTGTGGATCAGTCTGCCTAAATGGAAAAGAAAGGGAAACGAAAGTACACTTTTCTAATATGTACTGGAATTGGATATACGTCATAACCTCCTCCTCTCCCCTGTCTCTGCCCATTTCCCCCTCTCCCTTTCTTTGTCCATCTTCTCCCCCCTCCCCCCTCTCTCTGTCCGTCACCTCTTCCCCCCCTTCTCTGTCCATCTACTCTTCCCACCCTCTCTCTCTCCCCACATCCTCCTGCCCTTTCTTCCTGTCCATTTCCTCCCTCACGTATTATATGCTCATTTCATTTCCTCCCACCTCTCTGTCCGTCTCTTGCTCCCCTCCCCCACTCTCTCTGATCTTCACCGTTGTTTATTGTTGGTGCAAATTCAGATTCTGTAGCAGTATTCTAATCATAAACCAATAAGCCATAAATACAACTTTCCTCAGTTGGTAGAGCACTTGCCCGCGAAAGGCAAAGGTCCCGAGTTCGAGTCTCGGTCGGGCACACAGTTTTAATCTGCCAGGAAGTTTCACATCAGCGCACACTCCGCTGCAGAGTGAAAATCTCATTCTGGAAACATCCCCCAGGCTGTGGCTAAGCCATGTCTCCGCAGTATCCTTTCTTTCAGGAGTGCTAGTTCTGCAAGGTTCGCAGAAGAGCTTCTGTAAAGTTTGGAAGGTAGGAGACGAGGTACTGGCAGAAGTAAAGCTGTGAGTACCGGGCGTGAGTCGTGCTTCGGTAGCTCAGTTGGTAGAGCACTTGCCCGCGAAAGGCAAAGGTCCCGAGTTCGAGTCTCGGTCGGGCACACAGTTTTAATCTGCCAGGAAGTTTCACATCAGCGCACACTCCGCTGCAGAGTGAAAATCTCATTCTGGAAACATCCCCCAGGCTGTGGCTAAGCCATGTCTCCGCAGTATCCTTTCTTTCAGGAGTGCTAGTTCTGCAAGGTTCGCAGAAGAGCTTCTGTAAAGTTTGGAAGGTAGGAGACGAGGTACTGGCAGAAGTAAAGCTGTGAGTACCGGGCGTGAGTCGTGCTTCGGTAGCTCAGTTGGTAGAGCACTTGCCCGCGAAAGGCAAAGGTCCCGAGTTCGAGTCTCGGTCGGGCACACAGTTTTAATCTGCCAGGAAGTTTCACATCAGCGCACACTCCGCTGCAGAGTGAAAATCTCATTCTGGAAACATCCCCCAGGCTGTGGCTAAGCCATGTCTCCGCAGTATCCTTTCTTTCAGGAGTGCTAGTTCTGCAAGGTTCGCAGAAGAGCTTCTGTAAAGTTTGGAAGGTAGGAGACGAGGTACTGGCAGAAGTAAAGCTGTGAGTACCGGGCGTGAGTCGTGCTTCGGTAGCTCAGTTGGTAGAGCACTTGCCCGCGAAAGGCAAAGGTCCCGAGTTCGAGTCTCGGTCGGGCACACAGTTGTAATCTGCCAGGAAGTTTCACATCAGCGCACACTCCGCTGCAGAGTGAAAATCTCATTCTGGAAACATCCCCCAGGCTGTGGCTAAGCCATGTCTCCGCAGTATCCTTTCTTTCAGGAGTGCTAGTTCTGCAAGGTTCGCAGAAGAGCTTCTGTAAAGTTTGGAAGGTAGGAGACGAGGTACTGGCAGAAGTAAAGCTGTGAGTACCGGGCGTGAGTCGTGCTTCGGTAGCTCAGTTGGTAGAGCACTTGCCCGCGAAAGGCAAAGGTCCCGAGTTCGAGTCTCGGTCGGGCACACAGTTTTAATCTGCCAGGAAGTTTCACATCAGCGCACACTCCGCTGCAGAGTGAAAATCTCATTCTGGAAACATCCCCCAGGCTGTGGCTAAGCCATGTCTCCGCAGTATCCTTTCTTTCAGGAGTGCTAGTTCTGCAAGGTTCGCAGAAGAGCTTCTGTAAAGTTTGGAAGGTAGGAGACGAGGTACTGGCAGAAGTAAAGCTGTGAGTACCGGGCGTGAGTCGTGCTTCGGTAGCTCAGTTGGTAGAGCACTTGCCCGCGAAAGGCAAAGGTCCCGAGTTCGAGTCTCGGTCGGGCACACAGTTTTAATCTGCCAGGAAGTTTCACATCAGCGCACACTCCGCTGCAGAGTGAAAATCTCATTCCGGGAACTTTCCTGACTGCTAACAACCTTTCAGAAGTATATAGTCTACATGTATCTCAATGTTTATTGCGGTAACGTGTAAAAATTTAAAGTAAATTGGAAACATACATTTTGACATTTTTCGCAATGTTTTCCCTTTATATATTACATATATACATACAGAGGGGTCCAAAAAATGCTTCCACTGTTCAAAAGTCCATAACTGGCAAACTAATTGACGGAGTTGTCTCATCTTTGGTAGTGTAGTAGTTTATAGTTCCTGCAATCGCCACACAAGCGTTGTATTACGTAGTCTTTTTTTTTCAGATGACGGTCGCCAGATAGTCTGTGTATTGTTCTTAGTTGCACCTAGTTACTCGAGTAAACATGGCTGGTGCAAGGCTTACATTCGATGAAAGGAAGTCAGTTTTGGAGTGGTATTTTAAGTACGAAAACATTAATGAGGTTCAACGGCAATGGCGAAATGAGTATCAAACAGAGCCACCGACATGTTTAACGATTCGTCGCATTCGAGACAAATTTGAAGCCGAATGCTGTGTTAAAGATGTACACAAACAACGATCTGGACGACCTGTAACAGTAACAAGTCCAGCTAACTCCTGTCATGTGTTACAACAATTCCCTCGCTCACCACAGAAGTCTGTGAGACAGTGTGCGCGTGAAACTGGAGTGCGTCGCTCAAGTGTTCGGCGAATTTTGAAGACAGCAAAGTGGGAGTGCTACATCCCACAATTGCTACACGCAATGAACGAGGACGACCCAGATCCTGGAATGGAGTACTGCGAGTGGTTTACTAACATGGTGCGCAACGATGAAGAGTTTGCAGAGATGATTGTGTGGTCTGATGAGGCACAATTCAAACTCAATGGTACAGTAAATCGCCACAATTGCTTCTACTGGGCTGCCGAAAATCCGAACGTCCATGTAGACAAAGCCGTGAATTTGCCAGGAGTAAATGTGTGGTGCGGGTTGTCTTACCGGGGCTTGATTGGGCCATTTTTCTTTGACAGCACAGTGACTAATGAGGTGTACCTTCAGGATCTTCAGACATCCATTTTACCTGCCATCCGAGAATTCTATGGAGACGGAAGAGTTTACTTTTCATTTGTGCCTATCTGTCCATAAATTTTCTTCAGTATATCTTCCTCCAATTAGCGTCTAAATCCCTTGCGTCACAAATGTTTAGTGATTTCCCTCTTTTATTCCTTCCTGGTGGTTCCCTCCGTGATCTGTAGTGGCAACCTCAATCTTTCCTCTGGCGTCTTTTTCGTATAACTGTAACATATGAGTTGTTTTTCTTCCGCAAAGTCAATAATCGAAGATGTTACACCCACCTTCTTCCTGATGATATCATTTCTGAGCCTTTTCCGCCTGTATACCCCTGCATACCGTGTGCAAAAATCCCACCTCAGGTGCCATCGATCTTGTCCTTAATCTGGATTTCACTTTCGGTACTTAAGCTTCATATTTCATGATGCTTCTGATATACAAATTATTTCATATCCTGGGCATCCGCAGATCTTTAAAGACATGGTGTTAGGAATAATTCCGCTAACTGCTGGTAAAACTATCGTTTATTGAAACACAAAAATGGTTCAAATGGCTCTAAGCACTATGAGACTTAACATCTGAGGTCATCAGTCCCCTAAACTTAGAACTAAGTAGATCTAACTAACCTAAGGACATCACGCACATCCATGCGAGAGGCAGGATTCGAACCTGCGTCACTAGCAGCCGCGTGGTTCCGGACTGAAGTGCCTAGAACCACTCGGCCACCGCGGCCGGCCTATTGAAATACAACCGGTTTCATTCCTAAAGGCGCTTCAGATGCAACAACATTAAATGGTCTTAGGCATACCCATCGCTCCTTGTCAAATTTTTCTATTCATTGACTTTTGTCAATGCCAGTCACTGAACATCAAATTTTGACTAGGAGTGATGGGTATTCTTATGACCACTTAACGTTTTTGCACCTGATAATGCGGTTTTAGGGTGCAAAACCGGTTGTGTTTCAATAAACAACAATTGTACCAGTTGTTGGCACCCTGCTTCTAACAGTAGTTTTGAAGATTTTATCTTATGTTTCCTTTCTAATATTTTGATCCCATAAAATATCATTAAATGTTACAATAGTGAACCTTCCATCATTTATTCTTGTATTAATTTCCTTATCTTGTTTACTATCTTAGTGATCCTTACTCCTAGATATACTATGTGTAATCGCCCCTATCCCTTCTTCCAATGTCAAATATTGATTTGTTCCTCCCATTACCATGTAATTTGCTTTATTAATGTTTACCTGAAGGCCCCATTTCCTATACTCCTCTATTAATTTCCGGATGGTACATTCAGTGTCTCCTTCAACTTGCACCAAAATTGCCTGATCACCAACAAATTGTAGTGAATATATACCATTACGAGGCGGATTCTGAAAGTAAGGTCCGATTAGACGCAAAATGGAAACCACTGTGAAAATCCGATAGAACTTTGTACAGATGTGTCGGGCAGTGTCTTTAGTGTGCCTGTCGATGGCTTCACATCGCTCTTTTCAGTTCAGAGCGCAAAGTGATCACGCAAAAATGCCTAAAACAACAGTGTCTCCTGCCAAGTATGCGGATCTGGTGAGAGATTTCGTCTGAAACCATGAAGCCCGCATAACGTAAATGTCACGCGTTTCTTTCCTCAAGACAAATTTCAGCCGCGTTCTGAAGGGGCAAAGAAGACGCTCCTCTCAGCGTTTTCGATGGGAAGTGCTTGATTACCCGCAATATATCCCTTAATTGGCTCTCTCCGTTGTTCATCTCCGCCACATGAACCACTGACTACAAAGACAACATTGTGGCACAAACAACGAAAGACAGACCAGCATACATAATTGACGGAAAACACAGGCGGCTGCTTTGTGTGACGAGGGTACTGGAAAGTCTGTACAACGCCACGACAAATGTCTAAGTCGGAGATGGGACTATTTAGAGAGGTAGCTGAAAGGTGTGGCTAACTGTTGCGGATAAAAATTTTTTGATTTTCACTGTGGTTTTCATTTCGCAAGCTATCGGACCTTACTTTCCGAACAGCCCTCGTATCATTTGTTGGGATTCCTATGCTCTTACACTTTTTATTTCCATTTCCCAATTCTTTCTCTCTATGTATGTTTTACAAAGTGTCAGTGATAGACTTGCATCCCTGACGTAGTTCTCGGACATTCCATGCTTTAATTGTCGTTGTCCGCCTCGCGGGGTAGCCGCGTGGTCTAGGTGTCTTGTCACGGTCCGCGCGGCTCCCCCCGTCGGAGATTCGAGTCCTCCTTCGGTCATGGGTGTGTGTGTTGTCCTTAGCGTAATTTAGTTTAAGTTAGATTAAACAGTGTGTAAGCTTAGGGACCGATGACCTCAGGTCCCTAAGACCTTACCACGAATTTCCAAACAAACAAACAAACAAAATTGTCGTTGCCCGTTTTTATGTTTACCATTTTAATCTGTACGGCAGTATCCTAATGGGTCTTTTAACATTGCTTTATTTCCGATGAAAGGGGAATTGACCATTGCGTGAACCCGCATCGTGGAGGACACGGTAATTCTTGTTCAAGGTTCCCTTTCTTCAGCCTTCGAGAAGCCAGTATGCAACCACAAGGCAGCAGACGCTACTTGTGATTCGGTATTTTATCATCCCAGTGAGCATATCCATATCGTCACTTGGGGAGGCACCCGATGGAAGACTGGCAACTCCAGCATATTATACACCGAAAGTGGAGCAGTTATTGCTCCAAGAAACAAGTTGACTCAGAGCAGACACACACGAGACAGAATGATCGAAACGTTTTCTGTTCTGCTTTCTTGGTTCCTCGGGTGTTACGCTATTTTTCCAGACGTCTTCTTGTTCTAGGCCTTTATTACGCATGCTTAATCTAATTTCTGATCTCTCCACGTTTTTCTGCATTTACATTGCCATTGTAACGTTCATTGTCACCGTACAGTGTATGGTGGATGGCACATCAAACCATTATGATCGCCGGCCGCTGTGACCAGGCTGTTCTATGCGCTTCAGTCCGGAACTACGCTGTTGCTACGGTCACAGGTTCGAATCCTGCCTCGGGCATGGCTGTGTGTGATGTCCTTAGGTTAGTTAGGTTTAAGTAGTTCTAAGTCTAGGGGATTGATGACCTCAGATGTTAAGTCCCATAGTGCTCAGGTCCATTTGAACCATTGTGATCGATTCTGTTAAGCTATTCTGTTCACGTACTGACAGAGGGAAAAATGACTGTCTGTGTGCCTCTTTACGAACAGAAGTCCTGTACTCACGATGCCTTCGCGAGTTATACGATGGTGAAAGCGTAATGAACCCACAGTCTTCTTCCAATATAGGTTCTCTGAAGTTACCCAACAGGGTTTCTCGAGAACTATGTCGTCTTTCTTCCAAGGATTCCCAGTAAATGTTCCCCGAGTATTTCTAGTACAGTTTCGTAGAGGCTAAACCGACCTGTTATGACCCCAGTAGCGCCTCTCTCCGATCGACGTCTGTTATCAAGCTTGCTCGATTCGGACTCAAACATAGGAAAGCAATAGGGCTGGTCGCACTAGTTCTTTCTGTGCGACTTCCCTTGCAGATGCACTACACTTTCCGTCAACCCTTCCAACATATTCTAGTCTTATATGACATCGCTAAGCGAGCCTAAGGCTGCCATTCAGACCATTGTTGACCAGTGTGGTGTGGCAGCTGAAGGCAGCAAAAAGAAAGCCGAAGTTTTAAATTTCGCGTTCAAGAAATCGTTCACACTGAAGAATCGTACAAACATACCGTCATATGACCATCGGGCAGATTTCCGTATGGACGACATAGTAATAAACATACATGACGTAGAGAATCAACTGAAAGATTTGAAAGCAAATAAATCATCCATGTCCGAATGGAATTTCAGTTCGATTTTACGAAGAGTACTCTACGTAATTTGCATTTATCGTGAATCTCTTGCCCAGCACAAAACTTCCAAGTGACTGGAATAAAGCGCACGTGATTCCAGTATATGAAAAGGTAATAGAACGGACCCGCAAAATTACGGGCCAATATTCTTAACTTATCTTTGCTGCATAATCCTTGAACATGTTCTCAGTTGGAATATACACTTTCTTGAGACTGAGAAGCTTACGTGCACGAATCAGTATGTTTTTAAAAAGCATCACTCGTCTGCGAAACTTAGCTTACCCTTTTCGCACATGATATTCTGAGAACTATGGATGAAGGGCAACAGGCAGATTCCACATTTCCGAATTTTCGGAAAGCTTTTGGCACGGTGCCTCGAGTAGACTGTTAACGAAGATATGAGCACGTAGAACAAGTTCACCGATATGTGAGTGCCTCGAAGACTTTTTAAATAACAGTACCCAGTACGTTGTCCTCTACGGCGAGTGTTCATCAGAGACAAGAGTATCGTCAGGAGTGGCCCGAAGTGTGATACGACCGCTGTTCTCTATATACATAAATGGTGTGGCGGACACAGTGGAGAGCAGTCTGCGATTGTTTTCTGATGATGCCTTGGTGTATGGTAAGGTGTCGAAGTCGAATGACTGTAGGAAGATCGAAGAGGACTTAGACAAAATTTCCAGTTGGTGCGATGAATGGCGGCTAGCCCTAAAAGTGGAAAAATGGAACTTAATGCGGATGAGTAGGAAGATCAAAACTGTTATATTCGTATACAGTATAACTAGCGTCCTGCTTGTCTCAGTCAAGTCATTTAAATATCTGGACGTAACGTTGCAGCGTGACATGGAGCGGAACTAGCACGTGAGAACTGTGGTAGGGAAGGCAAGTTGTCAGCTTCGATCTATTGGGAGAATTTGAGGAAAGATTGGTTCACTTTTAAAGGAGAACACACATAGGACGTTGGTGCGACATATTCTTGGGTACTGCTTGGGATCCGTAGCAATTCAGAGGCGGGCTGCTAGATTCGTTACTGGTGGGTTCGAACAACACGTATTACTGAGACGCATCGGCAACTCAAATGAGAATCCCTGAAGGGAAGGGGACGTTCTTTTCGAGAAACACTGTTGAGAAAATTTAGACAGCCGGCAGTTGAAGTTGTCTGCCGAAAGATTCTGCTGCCGCCAACATACATCATGTGCAAGTAAAATCATCAGGCGATCTATTCTAATTACAAAATGATCTAGAGAGAATTTCTGTATGGTGCGAAAAGTGGCAATTTGCACCAAACAAAGAAAAGTGAGAGGTCATCCACGGGGTACTAAAACAAATCTGATAAATTTCGGGTATACGATAAATCGCACAAATCAAAAGGCAGTCAATTCGACTGAATACCCAGGAATTACATCATCATCATCATCATCATCATTTAAGACTTATTATGCCTTTCAGCGTTCAGTCTGGAGCATAGCCCCCTTATACAGTTCCTCCATGATCCCCTATTCAGTGCTAACATTGGTGCCTCTTCTGATGTTAAACCTATTACTTCAAAATCATTCTTAACCGAATCCAGGTACCTTCTCCTCGGTCTGCCCCGACTCCTCCTACCCTCTACTGCTGAACCCATGAGTCTCTTGGGTAACCTTGCTTCTCCCATGGTGTAACATGACCCCACCATCTAAGCCTGTTCCCCCTGACTGCTACATCTATAGAGTTCATTCCCAGTTTTTCTTTGATTTCCTCATTGTGGACACCCTCCGACCATTGTTCACATCTACTAGTACCTGCAATCATCCTAGTTAATTTCATATCCGTAAACTCAACCTTATTGGTAACGTAACCTGAATCCACCCAGCTTTCGCTCCCATACAACAAAGTTGGTCGAAAGAGTGAACGGTGCACAGATAACTTAGTCTTGGTACTGACTTCCATCTTGCAGAAGAGAGTAGATCGTAGCTGAGCGCTCACTGCATTAGCTTTGCTACACCTCGCTTCCACTTCCTTCACTATGTTGCCATCCTGTGAGAATATGCATCCTGAGTACTTGAAACCGTCCACCTGTTCTAACTTTGTTCCTCCTATTTGGCACTCAATCCGTTTATATTTCTTTCTCACTGACATTACTTTCGTTTTGAAGATGCTAATCTTCATACCATAGTCCTTACATTTCTGATCTAGCTCTGAAATATTACTTTGCAAACTTTCAATCGAATCTGCCATAACTTACGAGCAAATTAAATTGGAAAAACCACATAGATAATATTGTGGGGAAGGCGAAACAAAGACTGTGCTTTGTTGGCAGAACACTTAGAAGACGCGACAAACTGACTGAAGAGGTAGCCTACATTACACTTGTCCGTCCTCTTCTGGAAAATTCTGCGCGGTGTAGGATCCTTACCAGGTAGGATTGACGGAGGACATCGAAAAAGTGCAAAGAAGGGCAGCTCGTTTCGTGTTATCGCGCAATAGGGGTGAGAGTGTCACTAATAGGTGAGTTGGGGTGACAGTCACTGAAACAAAGTTGGTTTTCTTTGCGGCGAGATCTATTTACGAAGTTTCAATCACCAACTTTCTCTTCTGAATGCGAAAATATTTTGTTGACACCCACTTACTTAGGGAGATATGATCATCATAATAAAATAAGAGAAATCACAGCTCGAACGGAAAGATTTAGGTGTTCCTTTTTCCCCTGCGCCATTCGAGAGTGGAATGGTAGAGAAGTAATATGAAAATGGTTCGAGTAACCCTCTGCCAGGCACTTAAGTGTGAATTGCCGAGTAACCATGTAGATGTAGAAGGAGCACGAAGATAAGATACGACAAATTACGGCTCATACGGACGCGTACTGACAGTCGTTTTTCCCTCGCTCTATTTGCGAGTTGAACAGGAGGGGAAATGACAAGTTGCGGTACAGGGCACCCTCCGCCACGCACTGTACTGTGGCTTGCGTAGTTTCAGTGTAGTTGTAGATGTAGATCCGAGTCTCCCATTGTCCTTCCTTAATACTGATTTCATACGATAGTCACATTTCATACCTGAGCCAGTTTGGTATTGTCTTTAGTGTAATGAATGGATTATAATCAAGCTTGCACGTTATCGCCGGCCACACACCTTGCAGCTGCCGCCTAGGTGGCGTGGCGCTAGCTGGGCTACGGAGATATGATTCGGTGTTACCGACCGCTTGGTGGTCTAGGCCGGAAGGCAGATGCCTAAGCTTTGTGACTTAAAACTGTTATCTGAGGGTCGGGGTGTGTATAGCGGTGGCGTACGGAAATCGCCTGCCAGCAGCTGGCGTAGTGCCGATTTTGATGATGCCCCAAGTCTGTCAGATATGGTGGTCAAATTCGGCAGACAACTACATTTACAGCAGGCCGCAGCTGTGCAGCGACTGAGCGCCATTTACACTGGGGTGACAAGTCATGGGATAGCGATATGCACATATACAGATGGCAGTGGTATCGCCTACACAAGGTGTAAAAGTGCAGTACATGGGCGGAGTTGTCATTTGCACTCAGGTGATTCATGGGAAATGGCTTCCGGCATGAAGGGAATTAATAGAATCTGAATCCGGAGTGGTGGTTGAAGCTCGACGCGTGGAACATTGTTTCGGAAATCGTTAGGAAATTTAATATTCGGAGAGCTGCAGTGTCAAGAATGTGTCGAGAGTACCGAATTTCAGGCGTTATGTTCCACCACAGACAACGCTTGGCCGACGGCCTTCACGACGGGGACCAGCGGTGCTTGCGAAGAGTTGTCAGTGCTAACAGACAAGCAACGCTGAGTGAAATAGCCGCAAAATTCAATGTGAGACGGACGACTAACGTATCCGTTAGGACAGTGCGGCGAAACTCGGCGTTAATGGGCTATGGCAGCGGACGACCAACGCTAGTGTCTTTGCCAACAGCACGACATCGCCTGCAGCGCCTCTAAAAATGGTTCAAATGGCTCTGAGCACTATGGGACTTAACATCTATGGTCATCAGTCCCCTAAAACTTAGAACTACTTAAACCTAACTAACCTAAGGACATCACACAACACCCAGTCATGCAGCGCCTCTCCTGGGCTCGTGACCATATCGGCTGAATCCTAGACGACTGGTAAACCACGGCCTGGTTAAGTCCCGATTCAGCTGGTGGTAGGGTTCGACTGTAGCGCAGACCCCACGAAGCCATGGAGCATTGTGCAAGCTGCTGGTGGCTCCATAATGGTGTGGGCTGTGTTTACATGGAATGAACTGGATCCTCTGGTACAAGTGAAATGATCATTGCCTGGAAATGGTTGTGTTCGACTACTTGCAGACGGCTGCTGTGGCCGAGCGGTTCTAGGCGCTTCAGTCCGGAACCGCGCTGCTGCTACGGTCGCGGGTTCGAATCCTGCCTGAGGCACGGATGTGTGTGATGTCATTACGTTAGTTGGGTTTAGGTAGTTCTAAGTCTAGGGGACTGATGACCTCAGATGTTAAGTCCCATAGTTCTTAGAGCCATTTGAACCATTATGAATACTTGGAGAGCATTTTCAGCCACTGATGAACTTCATGTTCCCAGACAGCAATGTAATTTTTATGGATGACAATGCGTCATATCACCGGATCACAGTTTTTCGTGACTGGTTTGAAGAGCATTCTGGACAGTGGTTTGAAGAGCATTCTGGACAGCTCGAGCCAATGATATGGCCACCCGTAGAACTTTTGTGGGACATAATCGAGATGTCAGTTTGTCCACAAAATCCTGCGCTGGCAATTACGGATGGCTACAGAGGCGGCAATATTTCTGCAGGGGACTTCCAACGACTTGTTGAGTCCATGCCATGTCGAGTTTCTGTACTACGCCGAGCAAAAGGATGTCCGACAGTACTTTTTACCGCCTCGGTGTACACTCTGTAGCATGTTGCACGTTGATGACCGCTACGTGTTTAGGAACGAATCTAAACACGTTGGTGAGGTCGCTCTGCTGCGCTTATAGTGGGGAGCATCGTATGTGTTCGATACACCGGCGAGTTAATAGTAGTATTAAAACTGAATGCTTTAGTCAAGCTAGATTCTACTAGATACAATAATTTTAAGGTTTCAGGAGAGCTTCTGTAAAGTTTGGAAGGTAGGAGACGAGATACTGGCAGAAGTAAAGCTGTGAGTACCGGGCGTGAGTCGTGCTTCGGTAGCTCAGATGGTAGAGCACTTGCCCGCGAAAGGCAAAGGTCCCGAGTTCGAGTCTCGGTCGGGCACACAGTTTTAATCTGCCAGGAAGTTTCAATTTTAAGGTTTTTCTTAAATAGGATTTCTCTTGCAAATGATCACAAGGCAGCACATTTTTGTAAACAGTGTATTGCACAGTCAACAGCTTCTATGACAACGGATGAGCTCCCTGTTGTGCTAAACAAAAATATACCTGCACACTCAGCAGTCAGTTAGTTTTACTAGTTCTGTTGTAAATATTTTTAACAGTTCTGCTATTGAACTAAAATGGTTTTAATTCCTTAATGTCTTAAGCTACTAGTTAAGTCCCATAGTGCTCAGAGCCATTTTCTTAACCTACTGCTTTGAAGGTTTGTGGGTAGTCACACACTGATTATTATTTTGCTTTTTAACAGATTAATTTAGTGTCAGAATGGTTTTGCTCCATGGTGCTTGCATTAATAAGTTGTATTTGTTACCCTTTTATAGTGTAATCTTTTCTGTGGTTTAGTTCTGTTACCGAACTGCAGCTAATTATTTGTGTCCGTGAGTAGAGGCGAAGAGCGGCCCGTCAGGATAGCCGAGAGCAAAGTCTGCTTTAGGCCGTGGCGCGGCACGGACCTGCTGTCCCGGCCGCGGGCGCGCGTGAACGAGGAAGTGTTTACACCGCCGGTACTCGCGCGTGTTGTTGTCTGACTCGATCGCCATGGCACACAATTTTCGAAAGACTACGCTCCAATTTACGTTCGACAACGAATTTGCCAGACCCAAAGCTTTCGAAATAGAGCGTTTTTTGAGGGAAGAAGTTCGTTTACCTGCTGCAGACATAATTGGAATACACCTGTCCATTGTAAGCAGTACAATGTACGTAAAGATGACCGATGAAGCTGCGTGTGAAAGAACTCTCTCTGCCGCACAAAGAGGCTTTAAATTTCGACATTCTGATGGCCATATCAGCGATGTAACAGTAGCTCCTTCAGGATTGGGTGTGAGGGTCATTCGGATCTTTGAGTTGCCGTTTGAGGTGCCAGAATCGATGGTTACTGAATCGCTGCGACCATATGGAACGGTACTTAGTCATACGCCTGAACGCTGGGCTAGTTTTAATACCTATCCTGTGCTAAACGGCGTGCGACAGGTGCGGATCGTCCTTACTAAACATATCCCGTCTTATTTATACATTGGCGGATGTCGAGCTATTGTGATCTACGATGGCCAGCCACGCACCTGTTCTGGCTGTGGTGGAGAAGGACATATCCGCTCGGAGTGCATACAACGCCGCGTCGTGCAACTGCCACGTGGAGAAGCGTCACAGCGAGAAGTTCCCACGCAACTGCCGATGACATACGTGTCGGTGGCCCGCCGGGAAGTGTTGCTAAGTTCGGAGCGTGACAAGGACGTGTTTATGCAAGAGCAGACCGAGTTACGGGAGCATGGAG
Organism: Schistocerca americana; assembly: GCF_021461395.2. Classification (NCBI taxonomy): domain Eukaryota; kingdom Metazoa; phylum Arthropoda; class Insecta; order Orthoptera; family Acrididae; genus Schistocerca; species Schistocerca americana. The sequence goes on from NC_060122.1 coordinate 687,227,327, forward strand.
GTGACTCGGAGAATGTCCCTGCACCCATGTCACGACAGTTGAGGGAGGAACCTTCCGAAAACTCACATGTAGCACGCGACGTGGAAGTGGATGTCCAGACGGTGGCGCCGGCAACGGACCAGCGAACGACCGACGAACACAGTGAGGCAACAGAGGGCAGGGCACGCAAACAGCGATCGCCGAAGCGTCGCAAAAAGCGTCGCCATAGTTCGGGTGACACGTCCCCCCCTAGCCTAGGGGACACGGAAGGTATCCTAGCCGAAGAACTGTCTGACACAGAACACGTGTCTTCAGAGGACGCTGACAGGATTCCGTCCGATGGTGACCGGATGTCCTGCCTTTTAGATGGTCCCTCTTCATTGACACCGACTGACCCAGCGCTGCCGACGAAGGAGTCAGGGACACCAATGTCCCGGCAGCCACGTCGAAATACATCAGAGGACATTTCTCGGATGGATGACCACTGCGACTGGGCGGAACCAGTCGAAGACCTACAGGAATTGCCACCCCCAAATGATGACCACTCACCTACAGGATGCACACCACGGAACGACAACGCAGGAGGGCAGCCCGTTGGCGGGCACCTCTCTGAGCACGAATAGTGGACTAAAGCCCTTGGAGTTCTCAATGACATGACACGAGCATGACAACGACAACGAACCAAGCATATAAGGTGGGCACAGTGAACATTAACACCGCACGTTCGCTTGCAAAGATGCAACTTCTCCGGGACATGATTTACGCCACAGACGTTGATATTTTGCTGATGCAGGAAACCTTCAATGCTGCTTTTCCCGACGTGCATGGATATAACACTTATCTAGCGCCGACTCCAGATGGAGGACGTGGCACAGCGATACTAGTCCGGGAAGGGATTCCGATGTGTGACCTCGATTACCTTCCTTCGGCTCGGGGTTTGGCTATGACCGTGAACGGCATTCGTATCGTCAACATCTATGCACCCTCCGGATCTGACAATCGACAGGCGCGTGCACGATTCTACTCGGAGGAGATTGCCCCCCTCTTCCATGGGAGGTATGACCACATCTTGGTAGGGGGGGATTTTAACTGTGTACTCACACCGAAGGATCAAACTCCTAATTTCAGCTCCTGCCACGCATTGCACACGATCTGCCGGGACATGGCCCTTATGGACACGTGGGAAAAGATCCATGGGCAGCGAGAGGGCTACACGTATTTTACTAGCCACTCGGCGAGCAGGCTGGATCGGATTTACGTTTCTGACGGACTAAGAGATCACGTGTTGGCTGCTGAACGTTGGCCCACAGCTTTTACGGATCACCTTGCGTATTTATGCACGTTAACCCTCCCACGGCAGCGGGTCTGGCGGAGTCGTAGTTCCTGGAAACTTAATTCCTCCTTATTGGTGGATCTCGAATGTCGCCAGCGGATCGAAGAAACATGGCGGACTTGCACTCGCCGTCTGCCGCTGCACCGTACGGTTCTTTCGTGGTGGCTGCAGTGCGCAAAACCGGCGATACGAAGAGCTCTCATAACGTATGGCAAGGAAAAAGCGAAATGGCTCCGAGATACACTTGACTATTACTACATGGTGCTCCGCGACCTGTCCTCCAGGGCCCCATCGCCCGAACGTCAAGCGGAAGTCCATCGCATTCAGGCCTGCATTTTATCGATCACGAGACGTCGACTGGAGGGACTTTCGATCCGTGCTCGGTGCTTGGACAACGTCGATGGAGAACGTATTGGCATGCATCATGTGTCCAAGGGACATGCGCGTAATCGCCGATCCCTAATCACAGTCCTCCATGATGACGATGGTCGGCCCTTGACATCACAACAGGCCATTGCTGCTGAGTTTCTGGAGCATTACCGCCTCCTTTTCACTGGGACGCCGACGGACAATCGGACAGAAGAAGAAATTTTGCGACAGATGCAAACGGAGGTGGATGGTCCGGATGCAGAGGTGCTATTGGCACCCCTAACGGAAGATGACATCCGGGGCGCACTCGCGAAGGGTGCGGTGCATAAATCCCCTGGGCCAGATGGGTTGACACTCGAATTTTACCGCGCATTTGCGGATTTAATGATGTCCCAGTTGGTATTGATGTATAACGAGTTATTGAGCCCTGACACGGATGTTCCGTCGCAGTTCATGGCTGGACTGCTTATACCAATACCGAAATCGACAGCGAGTGACAGCGCCCATCAATTTAGACCGCTCACGATGCTCAATACTGACTATAAGATCTTTGCGCGAATGTTGGCGGCAAGGCTCAAGATTGTAATATCCAAAACAATACCACCAGACCAGGCTTGTCTAGGGGTTCGGAGCAACATACATTCTATCCTCGGCGAATACCGTGACGTAATTTCCCTGACGGAAGCTTGTCGCATGCGAGCGGCGTTCGTATCGGTGGATTTTGATCGTGCCTTTGACAGGATCAACCATGATTTCCTTGACTCGACCATGCGACGCATGGCGATACCACAGGATTTTATTACCGTCCTTATGCGCCTCCTTCGCGGCGGTTCTTCGACGGTGAGAGTCAATGGCAGGGAGGTAGGAACGATTCCTGTTCGCAGCTCAGTTAGGCAAGGATGTCCCTTGTCGATGATACTGTTTACAATTGCGCTCGAACCATTGATGCAGACTCTTAGACGGACTCTAACAGGCGTCCGACTCCGTGCGAGCTCCTTCACGTGTCGTGCATATGCCGACGACTTGATGATACTCGTCCGGTCGGAGAACGAAGTAAGTCAGGTGGTTACCCTTCTTACTACGTACGGGGTAGCTTCGGGAAGCAGGGTCAACATGAATAAAACCAAGATCATGCACATCGGTCGAGGGCTGGACGCTCTGCGAAGTCCGTTTACGACGGTGGACATCTTGCGATGCTTAGGTGTCTTGTTCACCCGATCGCTACGGCAATCAGCGGCGGCGAGCTATCGACGTCTCCTCCAGAACGTCCGATTGCACATACGCAACAATTCACTCCGAACGCACGACCTGCTCCAAAGGGTGGACTACACTAATGTTCACCTGGCCTCGCGACTGCCGCACTTGGCACAGGTACTGCCAATGCCACATGGTCTCGCTGACAGATTAATGGCGGCCTTTGGATACTATGTCAGCCAAGGAATGTTGTTTAAGATCAAATACGAGACTTTAACTCTCCCATACCACTCTGGAGGACTTAACCTCACGGATGTGCGGAACAAGGCTCTAGCTCTATACCTGCGAGCGACGCTACGAACTTGGAACCAGCGGCAACACGCCATCACGTCGGCCATCCTGGATGTGCTTCTTCCCACGTCCTTTGAACCACCGGTAGCAGTAGGCACCATCTCGCCCTCGTTTTCTCACGTCGCGCGATTTTTTGTTGATTTTAGTTATGTTCAGTTACAGATACCTTCTACCAGAATCCCCACTACCCGTGAGATATATCGATACTTGCGGCGTCATCATGGCAGCAATGTTGTCGAACTTAAATACCCAACACGGAACTGGCAACAGATTTGGCGAGCTGTCCACACACCTCTCCTCACCACAGCAGCGCGATCGTCATGGTATACACTAATCAACCGCAAGACAGTCAACCGCCAACGATTGTACGACATTCGCATGGTAGATTCCCCGCTCTGCCTTATATGTGGCATGCAGGACACCGACGAACATTCTCTGCAGTGCGGTGAGGCAAAGAATGTTTGGCGGCTGACGCAACGCATCATGGCCCTCCTCCGACGCACCGACGAATCCACGATCACGACGGACGCTTTATTTTTCCCTGACCCTGTCTTTTTCCCCTCACACAAAACATCGGCAATCCGATGGATTGGAGGACACGCATCACACTACGTGCTCTCGCGGACCTTGATATCGGTCATGGACTATTGGCATTATCTACTAGAACAACACGAAATCATCAGACGCCACTCTAAATATAAAACGCATTTTGCGAACTTTCTAGGCAGCGTGTTTCATAGCCCCCCGAAGCGGTGGGGAGTCCCAGGTTTACATTGGATCGAGGGATAGGATTTACTCCCAGTGAAGTGACGAGGATGTCACTTCGGCCCTATATTTATTTCCCTTCTTTTTTATATATGATTTTTCTTTTGGGACATTAAAATTAAATGAATAAATAAAATATTATCAATGTTTCCTTCCTGCTGCCTCTCCCTTATCCTGTCAGGAGACGGGGACACCGTGGCCAGGCCTCCAAGTACGACCCCTGCCCACTCTGCCCCCTGACCTACTTACAAAAATAAAAAAAAAAAAAAAATAAAATACAAAAAAAAAAAAAAAAAAAAAAAAAAAAGAGCGCTAACGCGCTACTTCCTGGTCTCAGGTAGGCGCGCCGGCCCCGGATCGAATCCGCCCGGCGGATTAACGACGACGGCCGGTGTGCCAGCCAGCCTGGATGCGGTTTTTAGGCGGTTTTCCACGTCCTACTTGGTGAATACCGGGCTGGTCCACATATCCCGCCTCAGTTACACGACTCGCAGACATTTGAAACACATTCACACTATTTCACGATTTACACTAGACGCAGACAGCTGGGGTACACTAATTCCGTCCCAAGGGGTATGGGGTGGCGGCAGGAAGGGCATCCGGCCACCCCTTCAAATTAATCATGCCAAATCCGTACTTAACCCAGCCGACCTTGCACACATTGCGGGATACAGGCAGTAGCAAAGGAAAGAAAGGAAGAAAGTAGAGGCGAAGAGTAAACTGGCTTCCCAACTGCTATGATGAAATTCTATTACTTGTAACTTCAGTAGTATGCAAAATTTCAAATTAATGCCTTTCCTGTTATGCTTATTGATTTCAAGTTTTCAGGAGAGCTTGGTCAAGCTAGATCAGTTTTTATAAATGATTAAAGTGTTATGATTTCTGCTGTTACTTGTGAAGTTTCGTAAATTACAAATTCAAATAAAGGTTTGCCATATTTGTTTTAAATTATAGTTCTCTGGTGGCCTAATACTTTCCTCTCACTCAAATTCTCACTGGCATTTTCACTTAGTATTAACTCTAAATACTTACGTGATTCATTTGACGTGCTGAAGATGATCACCATAAATCTTGTGTTCGACTATGATGGACTTCTTTTTCTTTGTTGTAGCCACTGTCTTACATTTATCGACTCGTAAAGAAAGCTGTCGTTCATTGTACCACGTGGTAATTTTGCTCAGGGGTGTCTCTACAGTTCCTTATGATCGTCCAATGGCGGTACTTTTCCGTCAACAACAGAATCGACAGCGATAAATCTTATAAACGCACAGTTAGATGTCGCGTTCCTTGAGTTATGGAATGCATTCGATACCGTTGCATAGCCCTTCCTAATTAACAAGCTACGACCGTACGAAATATAAGATTAGCTATATGATTACATTGAAGTTTTTCTAGCGAGTAGAAAAGAGCATGTCATTCTCAACGTAGAAAGGAATTCAGACGTAAAATGACTTCGGGCGTACCCCTGAGGAGTGCTATAGATCCATTACCTTTCACAATAGACCAGGTGTCTCCTGAGAGTCGTCAGGGGCATTGTCTCTAGTGTTTCAGTACTTTCAACGTTGCAGCCAAGTTAGCAATCCTGATAATCTAATATATAAGAAACTATCAACCTCGATTGCGGTAATGAAACCAACCTTTACCTAGGTTTCAGCCCAAGTAATCAACCCATCTTCTGAAGATAAACCTGATTGTATAGTATGTCTATGAGGGCATGGTCTAGAAATAAAGCTAAAACAACCTGAATAGTCGTAGTCGCATTTTTAAAATGCAGCTTGAGGCTGTTGCCAATGGGCACCACTGTGGGGAGCCGGACTTGGGTATCACGGGGATGTCAACCTCGTCCCGTCTGTCCCCAGATCGGTCTGCCGCTGAGGTTGCCCCGGTTGCTGCCCGCAGTGGGGCTGAGCCCTCGCCTGTGGTTGATTGGGAGGTCGTTCCAAGGCGTGGCAGGCATCAGAAACCCTCCCCGGTGCATCTGACAAACAGGTTTCAGGTACTGTCTCTGGCTGAGCCAGATGCAGCTGCCTGCTCTGATTCAGAGGATGATTCTCAACCTTCAAGGTCCGGGCAATCGCAGAGGGTGCGCTTATTGGTAGTTGGGAGCTCCAATGTTAGGCGCGTAATGGGGCCCCTTAGGGATATGGCGGCTAAGGAGGGGAAGAAATCCAGTGTGCACTCCGTGTGCATTCCGGGTGGAGTCATTCCTGATGAGAAAAGGGTCCTTCCGGATGCCATGAAGAGCACAGGGTGCAACCAGCTGCAGGTGGTGGCACATGTCGGCACTAATGACGTGTGTCGCTTTGGATCTGAGGAAATTCTCTCTGGATTGCAGCGGCTATCTGGTTTGGTGAAGGCCGCCGGTCTTGCTTAGGAGATGAAGGCAGAGCACACCATCTGCAGCATCGTTGACAGAACCGACTGCGGACCTTTGGTGCAGAGTCGGGTGGAGGGTCTGAATCAGAGGCTCAGACGGTTTTGCGACCGTGTTGGCTGCAGATTCCTTGACTTGCGCCATAGGGTGGTGGGGTTTCGGGTTCCGCTGAATAGGTCAGGAGTTCACTACACTCAGATGGCGGCTACACGGGTATCAGAGGCTGTGTGGCGTGGACTGGGCGGTTTTTTAGGTTAGAAGGCCTCGGGAAAGTACGGGGTGGGCTGCAATCTCAAAGGGTGCATGGCAAATACAGGACGTGCTTGGATCAAGGAATAGTCGGAATTGTAAATTGTTGTAGTTGTGCTGGAAAAGTCCCTGAGCTTCAAGCGCTAATAGAAAGCACAGAAGCTGAAATCGTTATAGGTACAGAGAGCTGGCTAAAGCCTGAAATAAGTTCTGCAGAATTTTTTACGTAGTCTCAGACGGTGTTCAGGAAAGATAGATTAGGCAGAATTAGTGGTGGAGTGTTTGTGTCTGTCAGTAGTGGTTTATCTTGTAGTGAAGTGAAGCGAATTAGTATGGGTGGAGGTTATACTTAACAGCCGAACTAAGTTAATAATTGGCTCCTTCTACCGACCCCAAGACTCCGATGATATAGTTGCTGAACAGTTCAGAGAAAATTTGAGTCTCGTTACAAATAAATACCCCACTCAGCGCCGGCTTTAGGGTGGGGCGACTCGGGCGGTCGCCCAGGGCGCCGGGGCCCAAGGGGCGCTATGTACTAAACGCATGTAAAAAAAAAAATTACAATTTACAATCACCCATTTCGCGAAACTAAAATATTATTCAGTCTCATTCAACATACGTCGCTAATCTCACGAATGCGCGATGTATTCGGGGTAGCAGAAGAGAGATCATGCTGAATGCAATCTTCGTATTGTCTGCAACCATCCATGTTTGACGCGGGCTAGCACGGGCTCTACCAAAGCGCCTCTCTTATTTGTTTCAAGAACTGCAACAAGGAAGAGCCCATGCAGCCGCACCATCTCTCGTTTACAACAGAAACTACCGGTCGCTCCAAATAAAAGAAAATACAGACTGTGAAATATACATTACATTATGATTTAATTAATACGAATGTATTTATATCGAATATTTGTGACTTAATGACTCATGTACATTAATTAATAGATCATGCAATGCGTGCACTTCATTCATAGAGAATTCTCCCCTAACTTACTGAAATAATACAGCGCCACACAATGTTTGTTAGACTGCATATGTTGGCAGCGCTACGATTTGCACCCGCATGTCAGTAATTGTCAGTAAGAGTCGGAGGCAGCGGTCATGTTTTCGTGGCTGAATAATTGTGAGTGAAACGAGCGTCGTGACTGTGTCAACATTTTAATTTTCTGGTAGGTGCGAAAAACATTTTTATCTTTCAGTTCAGGTTTTTTTCTAGTTACGTCTACTCATAGGTGAATTTCTTTATTTGTTATAGATCGAATATTGTGGTCGCGAAATAGAGCAGTGTCCAAGCAATAAGTTGTCAAATTATTAAATCATGCCAGAAGAGAAGGAAATGATTAAAAAAAAGCTTTCTGGTTCAGAAAATGGGAAAAGTAAAGCTGAAATAGAAAAAGTTCTTGAAGAAACTAAAAAGCACATGAATATTTATAAGTACCTTAAAGGAAATTCTAAGGCAAATACTTCAGATATTGAATCAAAAGTCCATGTATCAGCAAATATTTCTTCAGACTGTGAACAATTATACACAAAAAATATACAATCACCTATTGAAGGTGATCAAATTGACCAGCGCAGTACATCTTTGCACGAATCCTCTGATATTTCTCCAAGTCAAAATCAACACATGACATCTGTGGTCGATGAAAGTATCAACGTTCTTGCAATAAAAGAATACAATGTTTCTGATGTAGGTACGTGGCCAAAAGTACTTAATGCTAGAGATATAGATTGCATTGTAATATGTGGACCCTCACAAGTATGTCTAAATAACTTTCCAAAAGATGAAAATGGGCGTCATTTCTCTTCAACTCATTACACAAGAAAACTATCAAACGAAGAAACTATCAGACGACGGTGGCTAGTTTATTCTGTATCAAACGACAGTGTCCTTTGCTTTTGTTGTCGACTGTTTGATTTAAAGTCAACTACTAATTTGACTACCACTGTGGGTTTCAGAAATTGGAAACATTTAAGTGGAGCTCTGAAACTGCATGAAAATAGTCCTAACCACAAAAAAGCATTTACTCAATGGACTGAAGCTGAAATCAGGTTTAAAGCTGGATTAACTATTGACAAGGAAGAACAAAAGCTAATTTCTAAAGAACGTTTACGATGCAGCAATGTGCTTCAAAGATTGATGCACATTCCTTTGTATTTGGCTGAAAATAATATGGCATTCAGAGGGTTATCAGATAAATTATTTACCCCAAATAATGGAAAATTCTTAGGTCTTGTACAGTTATTGGCAAAGTTTGATCCAATCTTGGAAGAGCACTTCAGACTGGCATTGAATGGTGATTTGGCTGACCATTATTGCGGCAAAAATATACAAAATGAATTAATAGAACTCATGGCATCACACGTTATGTCTACAATCGTATCCCGCATAAAGGGTTCAAAGTATTATGCAATCATAGCTGACTGTACTCCAGATATAAGCCACAAAGAACAACTTTCGATAACTTTAAGATGCGCCGACATAACAGAGGATGGAGTAAGTGTAAAAGAACATTTCATCTCATTTCTGCAAATAGATGATACAACCGGTGAAGGCCTCACAGAAAGCATTTTAAAAACATTGAGTGATCTTGACCTTAACATTAATGACTGCAGAGGACAGGGCTACGATAACGGCGCGAACATGAAGGGGAAAAATAAAGGCGTCCAGAACAGAATTAAGAAGTTAAATCCACTAGCTTTTTTGTGCCATGTGGATTCCATAGTTATAATTTGGTATTGTGTGATGCGGCAAAATCATCAGTAAAATCCGTGACACTGTTCGGAATGGTACAAAAAATGTTTAATCTATTTGCTGGATCGGTAAATAGATGGAAAATTTTGACCGACCATTTGAAGATATACACCCTGAAAAATGTAAGTGACACACGCTGGGAAGCTCGAATTGATAGCGTCAAAGCGGTTCGTTATCAATTATGCGAAATGCATGACGCTTTGGTTTCCTTGGCCGATGCTACTGAACAAAGCGATGCTGCGGTGTCACACGAAGCGACAACACTAGGAGGACAATTAAAAGACTTCAGCTTCATTGTTTCTCTCGTGACATGGTATGATGTTCTGTTTCAAATTAACGTTGTGAGTATAGCAAGTCAGTCACCCACAATCAACTTTGTCGAGTTTATGGGAATCCTTGACAAATGTTTTATTTGGAAACATATAGACAAACAGGTTTCGAACAAGCTATTGTAACAGCAACTGAACTGGCTTCGAATCTTGATACGCAGCCATTATTTAAACCACAAATGCGATTAAGACGTATTAAACGCAGGCCGGGTGAAGAGGCTGTTGATGATCAAATAACTGACCCAAAAAATAAGTTTAAAGTAGAGTTTTTCAATGCACTGTTGGACACCGTGCACATATCCATGAAAGAAAGATTTGAACAGATGCAAGAATTTTCTGCGACGTGGAGTTTCTTGTTTGACATTAAAAAAAATCAAAATAAAGAAGAACTAATACAATGCTGTTCTAAATTACAAGAAAAGTTAACTGTCAACATGAAGTCAGATATTGATGGAAATTTGCTGTGCGACGAAATTTTAGGCCTGCAACACTATCTCGAAGACAGCCAGGCAACGCCTATTGAAGCCTTAAACTTCATAAAAAAGCATAATCTTCAAGAGTTATATCCCAACATCTGGATAACGTTACGTATTTTGCTAACAATACCAGTGACTGTCGCAAGCGGCGAACGCAGTTTTTCCAAACTGAAGTTGATAAAAACGTACTTGCGGTCTACAATGTCTCAAACAAGACTAACCAGTTTGGCCTCACTGTCCATTGAAAATGAAGTTGCAGAAAACCTGGACTTTGCTAATCTGATCAGAGACTTTGCCGACAGAAAAGCGAGAAAAGTAAAATTTTAGTCGTTTATAATTGTTTTTCATTAGGCGTAATATGTTTTGTGTTCAGATGACTGACAGAAAATATAGGTTTATGGCTTACAGTTATATTAAATTCAATAAAAATATGGTACCCAATTCAAAATTAGTGTTTTTTCGTTATACATATTACCTCCTATATATAAAAATCAATTGTTGTGTGTTAGTCTCACCAAAACAAAGAAATGGCTTGACCAATTTGAATAATTTTTGTTTTGTTTTGTTCGCTTTGGTACAGGGGTGCTTCAGAAAAGAAAAGAAATATTTGGGATATACGAGCCTGTTTCAACCACATTTTACGCATCTTTTCTTTGTTTGGAACACGCAAAAACAATTTTCTGGAGTTGTTGTAGATGTACAGTGCAGTACTACGCAATATTTTTAGACAATTTCCCAAAACGTGAATGCCCAAACAATGTATCACTGCTATACTAACTGTTACGGCAGCGACAGCAGCATGCTGGACTGACGTCACAGGCTACACAAGACTCACATGGAGCGTCTTAGCGGGCTTTCAGATTATTTGGATTTCATTTCCATTTAAAAAAATAAAATACTCAAATTTACGATGGAAAAACCATGTTATGATCATAAGATGACGCCATTAACCACCTTAAGACGATTTCTAGAAAACAGTCACATACCGTGTTGCAAAGCGCTGCCAGGTTCGCTATTTATACAATAAAGGGCGCCAACTGGACGACTCGCCCGGGGCACCTGGATGGCTAAGGCCGGCCCTGACCCCACTCATACGGTTATAGTTGGTGGGGACTTCAACCTTCCCTCGATATGTTGGCAAAATACTTGTTCAAATCGGTGGTAGGCAGAAAACATCTTCCGAGATTGTCCTAAATGCTTTCTCCGAAAATTATTTCGAGCAGTTAGTCCACGAACCCACGCGAATTGTAAATTGTTGCGAAAACACACTTGACCTCTTAGCCACAAACAATCCAGAGCTAATAGAGAGCATCATGACTGATACAGAGATTAGTGATCACAAGGTCGTTGTAGCTAGGCTCAATACCGTTTCTTCCAAATCCACCAGAAACAAACGCAAAATAATTTTATTTAAAAAAGCGGATAAAGTGTCACTAGAAGCCTTCCTAAGAGACAATCTCCATTCCTTCCGAACTGACTATGCAAATGCAGACGAGATGTGGATCAAATTCAAAGATATAGTAGCAACAGCAATTGAGAGATTCATACCTCATAAATTGGTAAGAGATGGAACTGATCCCCATGGTACACAAAACAGGTGCTAACGCTGTTGCAGAGGCAACGGAAAAAGCATGCAAAGTTCAGAAGAACGCGAAATCCCGAAGATTGGCTAAAATTTACAGACGCGCGAAATTTGGCACGGACTTCAATGCGAGATGCCTTTAATAGGTTCCACAACGAAACATTGTCTCGAAATTTGGAACAAAATCCGAAGAAATTCTGGTCATATGTAAAGTACACAAGCGGCAAGACGCAGTCAATACCTTCGCTGTGCAGTGCCGATGGTACTGTTACCGACGACTGTGCCGCTAAAGCGGAGTTATTGAACGCAGTTTTCAGAAATTCCTTCACCAGGGAAGACGAATGGAATATTCCAGAATTTGAAACACGAACAGCTGCTAGCATGAGTTTCTTAGAAGTAGATACCTTAGGGGTTGCGAAGCAACTCAAATCGCTTGATACGGGCAAGTCTTCAGGTCCAGATTGTATACCGATTAGGTTCCTTTCAGATTACGCTGATACAATAGCTCCCTACTTAGCAATCATATACAACCGCTAGCTCACCGATAGATCTGTACCTACAGATTGGAAAATTGCGCAGGTCGCACCAGTGTTTAAGAAGGGTAGTAGGAATAATCCATCGAACTACAGACCTACATCATTGACGTCGGTTTGCAGTAGGGTTTTGGAGCATATACTGTATTCAAACATTATGAATCACCTCGAAGGGAACGATCTATTGATACGTAATCAGCATGGTTTCAGAAAACATCGTTCTTGTGCAACGCAGCTAGCTCTTTATTCGCCGCTATCGACAGGGGATCTCAAGTTGATTCCGTATTTCTAGATTTCCGGAAAGCTTTTGACACCGTTCCTCACAAGCGACATCTAATCAATCTGGGGGCCTATGGGGTATCGTCTCAGTTGTGCGACTGGATTCGTGATTTTCTGTCAGGAAGGTCGCAGTTCGTAGTAATAGACGGCAAATCATCGAGTAAAGCTGAAGTGATATCAGGTGTTCCCCAGGGAAGCGTCCTGGGACGTCTGCTGTTTCTGATCTATATAAATGACCTGGGTGACAATCTGAGCAGTTCTCTTAGGTTGCTCGTAGATGATGCTGTAATTTACCGTCTAGTAAGGTCATCCGAAGAATAGTATCAGTTGCAAAGCGATTTAGAAAAGATTGCTGTATGATGTGGCAGGTGGCAGTTGACGCTAAATAACGAAAAGTGTGAGGTGATCCACATGAGTTCCAAAAGAAATCCGTTGGAATTCGATTACTCGGTAAATAGTACAATTCTCAAGGCTGTCAATTCAACTAAGTACCTGGGTGTTACAATTACGAACAACTTCAGTTGGAAAGATCACATAGATAATATTGTGGGGAAGGCGAGCCAAAGGTTGCGTTTCATTGGCAGGACACTTAGAAGATGCAACAAGTCCACTAAAGAGACAGCTTACACTGCACTCGTTCGTCCTCTGTTAGAATATTGCTGCGCGGTGTGGGATCCTTACCAGGTGGGATTGACGGAGGACATCGAAAGGGTGCAAGAAAGGGCAGCTCGTTTTATATTATCACGTAATAGGGGAGAGAGTGTGGCAGACGCGAGTTGGAATGGAAGTCATTAAAGCAAAGACGTTTTTCGTCGCGGCGAGATCTATTTACGAAATTTCAGTCACCAACTTTCTCTTCCGATTGCGAAAATTATTTGTTGAGCCCAATCTACATAGGTAGGAATGATCATCAAAATAAAATAAGAGAAATCAGAGCTCGAACAGAAAGGTTTAGGTGTTCGTTTTTCCCGCGCGCTGTTCGGGAGTGGAATGGTAGAGAGATAGTATGATTGTGGTTCGATGAACCGTCTGCCAATCACTTAAATGTGAATTGCAGAGTAATGATGTAGATGTAGGATCTTGCATCTCCGCCTGCTTCACAGTGATAACATCTGACGCGGTTCAGTCTCCTTATCTACCCCACCATGCCTGGCAACAATACCAAACCCCACCGACAGTAACGGACTCTGGCGGCGATTCTACTTGTCACAGAGAATTGAAGCTCTAATCACGTACGTACCAGCCGATTCTGTCTGAGTAGGAGGGGTACCCAAAAAAAGCTGGAAAAACATTGCCGTGAGCGGAGCTTATGTAGTACGCATTTCCGCCGCTAGGCCTGTATAGTGCAACTCATTGCCAGTGGAGTGCCACCAGTATTGTCAACCTGGCTTGTTCTGTTCATCTGCAGTGATTTTTTTTTCTAACGCTGTTTTGTTCTTGTTTCATTTCTTGTGATGGCAAAATTAAGCGGACTACGTATAGGTTTCCTACTCGGTAAAACTGCTGCTGAAAGTGTTTAAATGTTGAAAACAGCTTACCCAGATTACGCTAAGGGAAAAACTCAACTGTAGGAGTGGTTTGCTCGATCTAAAAATGGCGACATGTCGATTGATGACAAACCTCGTTCAGGACGTCCGTCATCTGCCCGAAACGACGAAAATATTGAAAAAAATCGAGAGCTTTTGCTCACCGACTGTCCACTGACAATTGATCAACTGTCAGAGATTAGTTACAACAGTGTTGGTCAAAAAAGACCCGAGTTGTGGCAGACAGGAGACTGGTTCTTCCATCACGACAACGCACCTGCACATACAGCCATCGCTGTCACACAGTTTTTGGCTAAAAGCGGCGTGGTTCCGCCGCCCCACGCACCTTATTCGCCTGACTTGGCTCCGTGTGGCTTTTTGTTATTTCCACGCGTAAAAAAAAGAGACATGAAAGGACACCGACTTGACAACCCTGAAGAAGTCAACAAAAGAACGAGTGAGGGGCTATTAGCCATTTCCAAAGATAACTAAAAAAAATGTTTCGAACTGTGGAAGCACCGATGGGACAAATGAATTAGCTATAATGGAGAGTGTTTCGAGGGGGATAAGGTTGTTTTCTAAACAATTTTAAAATAAATAGCTTTTAAAAAATTAAAATATATACCTTTTAAAAAATAATTCCCATTTTTTTGGGGAACCCTTCATACGTTTATGAAGTTACACTGCCATCCGACAGTGTCATCTGAGTGCATACATTTTTCGACAGACAGTGTATTTGTCAACTCCCTAGGTATTCTGTCCTGTGGAGAGCGTGCAGATAAAATTAAGCAATGCCTTCTGGCACGAAGGCATTCATCACACGTTCCATAAGTGAATGAAAATGGGAAAGACCGCAATATATGGTCCAAAAGGCTACCGCCTGCTGCGCATTTTATAGAGGTTTACTTAGTGTAGATGTAAATATTCATACTTAGAACACGTGGCTGTCAGCCGATACATCAGTAAGGAATACCGAGGGACAGTTTTTTAAATAGTGCAAAAGCAGAACTTCTCGTAAAAAATGCATAAGATTTATAGTCGTAATAAATATGTGACATGTTTGTTTTCTTTAAGAAATTACCGCTGCAAAGAAAAGAGAGAAAGATTCGTTTACTAAAATACAGAGGAGACATTATATTTCCTGGTATATATATCGATGCGATGTCCACTTTGCCTGAGGCGTCCTCAGACACCGGTACCCTGGAAATAGTTGCCGCAATGCAGCATTGGAGAGATAGATCGATTTTAGAGAAACGGCTGGCAATCGTCCCAAACTTGGTCGAGGAGAATAAATCGCTCGGATAGGAAATACCAGTAGCGATGCTCACTTGCCCCACATTTCTGACAATAGAAGCTGCAGTTTGAGTGGCACCATTCTTCACTGGTGGTCGCGACACTAAGCTAGGCTGACGCGAGATTTAATCAGTCTGAGTGCTTTAGACACATGTTCATCCAGTGTTCATGATGGATCTGTTGCGTTGAATTTCTGGTACTTCCAATGTTGCTGAAAGACTCATATTGTGCACCAAGACGATAATCGCTATGCTTCATAATAGTGCTTACGGACATAATTAATTATCAGTATAATTTTTTCCTCTGCAACGCGACGTATCTACGTATTAATTCTGGACAGAAAAATAATGAACTATAGCGTTCTATGAGGTAGATAGGTGGGAAAGTTACAAAAAATAACATCGTGCGGCCACTGAATTGTGAGAACCTACCGCTCTGCCACTGTTTCAGTGATCCTACACGTTTTTATAGTTAACTCGCAGTGGTCCTGCCCACAACTCTCGGGCAATGGGTTTGTGAAGCTGTGTTTACAGGGAGAATCCGAACGCTACAGAAATATTAGTATAGGCTGACATGTTACTGAGTGTTTGATATAAGACAACCTCGGTTTAGAGTGCCCACCCGTTTTGCTAGTAAGTTGTTCTGTTAGTCACCGAGTATTTGAACAGCTGGGTTTCGTTACCATGACGGAGTCTGACGGAGGTTATGTAGCGCAGTCATTAATACAATGAATCAAACCCGATCTGCCCTCTACGTCCAGGTCCTTCAAAACGTATCACATAGAAACTTTAGCAATTCCAGACCTCCGTATTGGCACTGTTTTTGTTTCTCTTCCACTTCCTCTTTTCGGATGCCAGGTCCCTCGCAATTAATTTCTCTTTTAGCTCGTCATACAGTCTTTCAGTCTCTCCATCTGCGGAAAGAAAGAGGAAGCCTCATAGAAAGAAAACGAGGACAGTATTTTGGAAAGAAAAGCGGAAACAGGCGAAGAGGAGGTGACATGATACTGCGGGAAGAATGTCACAGATCACTGAATGACCTAAGGCAAAACATAGAACCTAGGGAAGAATTTCACAGAGCACTGAATGACCTAAGGCAAAAAAAAGAACCTAGAGTAGACGACATTCCATCAGAGTTACTGAGATAGTTAATAGAACATACCGTGACGAAACTATTCCACGTTGTATCCAAGTTATACGAAAAAAGCGAAATATCCTCAGAAGCGAAGAGATATATGAAATAATATCGCTGCTAAAAAGGCATGAATATTACAATGAATATTACAGAGCCATTAGTTTAATACTGATGAGAATGGTTTACAGGTGAATGAAGAAACGGGTAGAAGTCGACCTCGGAGAAGGTTCGTCGTACCATATAGTTTCGAAAGAAAAGATAGTGAGATTGAAGTGCAATAAAAGATAATTCTCTCTCATGTCTTTTCTGTCATCAGTCTTGTGATTGGTTTGACGCGTCTCACCACGAACTCCACTTCCAGCCACCCTATTCATCTCAGACTAGCACTTGTAATGTCATTGGTGCATCTTATATTTTCATCCTGAATTTTAATCCCATTCCTGAATCTTTCTTTTATTTCAGTCATTGCTTCTTCGATGTACCGGTCGAGCAGTACGGGGAAAAGGCTGCTGCATCCTTTTCGTATTTTAAATATCGTTTTATTAAGAATCGTATATCGTAACATGGGAGCGCATACAACTATAACCCTTTTGCTTGATCACAAAAATACACTTTGTCATGAAAAGTATCCGAACACATCCGACCCTTAGGCTTGATGACAACTTCCACTCTCGCAGGCATACATTCAGTCAGGTGCTGGAAACTTTCTTGGGGAATGGCAGCCAATTTTTCACGGAGTGCTGCACTGAGGAGAGGTATCGCTGTAGGTCGGTGAAGCCTGGCACGAAGTCGGCGTTCCAAAACATCCCAAAGGTGTTCTACAGGATTCAGGTCAGGACTCCGCGCAGGTCAGTCCATTACAGGGATGTTATTGTCGTGTAACCACTCCGCCACAGGCCGTGCATTATGAACATGTGCTCGATCGTATTGAAAGATGCAATCGTCATCCCCGAATTGCTCTTCAACAGTGGGAAGCAAGAAGGTGTTTAAAACACCAATGTAGGCCTGTGTTGTGAAACAACAAGGGGTGGAAGCCCCCCTCCATGAAAAAAACGGCCACACCATAACATCACCGCCTCCGAATTTTGCCGTTGCCAATACATAAGCTGGCAAATGACGTTCACCGGGCATTCGCCATACCCACAGCCTGCCATCGAATCGCCACATTGTCTACCGTGATTCGTCACTCCACACAACGTTTTTCCAATGTTCAGTCGTCCAATGTTTACGCTCCTTACACCAAGCGAGGCGTCGTGTGGCATTTACCGGCGTGATATGTGGCTTATGAGCAGCCGCTCGATCATGAAATCCAAGTTTTCTCACCTCCCGCCTAACTGTCGTAGTACTTGCAGTGAATTCTGATGCAGTGTGATTGTCTGGATAGATGTCTGCCTATTACACATTACGACCATCTTAAACTGTCGGCGGTCTCTGTCAGTAAACAGACGTGTCGGCCTGTACGCTTTTGTGCTGTACGTGTCCGTTCACGTTTCCACTTCACTATCACATCGGAAATAGCGGACCTAGGGATGTTTAGGAGTGTGAAAATCTCGCGTACAGGCGTATGGCACAAGTGACACCCAATCACGCGATCACACTCGAAGTCTCTGAGTTCCGCGGAGCGCCTCATTCTGCTCTCTCAAGATGTGTAATGACTACTGAGGCCGCTGATTTGGAGTACTTGGCAGTAGGTGTCAGCACAACGCACCTAATATGAAAAACGTATGTTTTTGAGGTTTTCCGCATCCTTTTGATCACATAGTGTATCTTCATACTAATATGAGCAGAAATTATCCATTCAGATACAGATACAGAAAAAAAAATTATTTCTTAAAATGTGTACAGTAATGTACTAATAAGACTTTTCTAAATAAATCCACGTATTTCTTAGGCGATAAGTGATATGAATAAAAACGAAAGGTAGCTAAGTCTTGCACGATTTTAATATTTGTCTATGTTGTATGTGAATAAACGTTGTTGGTTCTAATACGTCAAGATGTATCTTGGCTTTTTCGATGGATTTCCGTAAAAAATCCTTTGGCTGCGTATCCAGATGCACAAACCAAGACTTTTAAGATAAAAAATGCAAATTGCAACTGTATCACATGTAATGGCCGTGAGTGTAGTGTAATCCAGGTTTCACGTTAGATACAAGGAGTGTCCTTTTGGTTCTTTCGACCAATAAATCTGTAGTGATCTGCCATTACGAAACGCCGGAGAAACGCTCTTATAATTACGTATAAACGAACATGTTGTGCAATGTTCATTCGAAATCATTTTTGGTCAATAGGTAACAGATGAAGCACACATCGAGCGGAAAGCTTTTTAACTCGCCAAAACGACTAGTGAAGCGTGTGGCTGCTTCGTGTAGAAACTATTACAATGAAGGTGTGCTTTTGTATCTTCAAATAGCACTTACTGAGTAGGGAAATGTGAACTACTCTCGCAGTGTCATTGATCATTCAGGAATTTGGAAGTACTTAGCGCACATAATCTTCAAAAGTTTAACACTACTGACCAATGAAATTGCAGCACCATCAAGACGGGATGAAACACAGGTCCAATTGGCACGAAGTGTGCTACATGCTTGCATATTCAAACGAGAATCATTTCAGTGTAACTACAGAAAAGTACATAGGAGTAACGCCTCATACTCTGAAGAGCCAAAGAAACTGGTAGACCTGTCTAATATCGTGTAGCCCCCCCCCCCCCCCCCCCCCGCCCGAGCACACAGACACACAGAAGTGTCCCATCGTCAAATGTGTGTGAAATCTTATGGGACTTAACAGCTAAGGTCATCATTCCCTAAGCTTACACACTACTTAACCTAAATTATCCTAAGGACAAACACACACACACCCATGCCCGAGGGAGGACTCGAACCTCCGCCAGGACCAGCTACACAGTCCACGACTGCAGCGCCTGAGACCGCTCGGCTAATCCCGCGCGACTGTCGCGTCGTGACGTGGCATGGTATCGACTAATGTCTGAAGTAGTGCTGGAGGGAACAGACACCATGAATCCTGCAGGGCAGTCCATAAATCCGTAAGAGTACGAGGGGGCAGAGTTCTCTTCTGAACAGCACGTTGCAAGGCATCCCAGATATGCTCAAAATGTTCATGTCTGGGTAATTTGGTGGCCAGCGGAAGTGTTTAAACTAAGAAGACTGTTCCTGGAGCCACTCTGTAGCAATTCTGCACGTGTAGGGTGTCGCATTGTCCTGTTGGAATTGCCCAAGTCCGTCGGAATGCACAATGGACATGAATGGATCAGACAAGATGCTTACGTAAGTGTCACCTGTCAGAGTCGTATGTAGACGTATCAGGGGCCCCATATCACTCCAACTACACCCACGCCACACCATTACAGAGCCTCCACCAGCTTGAACTGTTCCCTGCTGACATGCGTGGTCCATGGATTCATCATGTTGTCCCCATACCCGTACACGCCCATCCGCTCGATACAGTTTGAAACGAGACTCGTCCGACCAGACAACAACATGTTTCCAGTCATCAAATATCGGTTGGTTGGTTGGTTGGTTTTGGGGAAGGAGACCAGACAGCGTGGTCATCGGTCTCATCGGATTAGGGAAGGATTGGGAAGGAAGTCGGCCGTGCCCTTTCAGAGGAACCATCCCGACAATTGCCTGGAGTGATTTAGGGAAATCACGGAAAACCTAAATCAGGATGGCCGGACGCGGGATTGAACCGTCGTCCTCCAGAATGCGAGTCCAGTGTCTAACCACTGCGCCACCCCGCTCGGTATCAAATATCGGTGTTGACGGTCCCAGACGAGGCGCAAAGCTCTGTGTCGTGCAGTCATCAAGAATACACGAGTGGGCCCTCGGCTCCGAAAGCCTGTATCGATGAAGTTTCTTTGAATGGTTCGCACGCTGACACTTGTTGACAGGCCCAGCATTGAAATCTGTAGCAATTTATGGAAGGGTTGCACTTCCGTCACGCTGAACCATTCTCTTCAGTCATTATTGGTCTCGTTCTTGCAGGATCTTTTTCCGGCCGGAGCAATGTCGGAGATTCTATGTCTTACCGGATTCCAAATATTCACAGTACACTAGTGAAATGATCGTTTGTGAAAATCCCCACTTCATCGCTACCTCAGGTATGAGGGAATGAGGGGTCCCATCGCCAATGCGCCGATTATGACACCGTGTTCAAACTCAAATCGTAGTAGCAGTAACCGATCTAACCACTGCGCCAGACACTTTCTGCCTTATACAGGCGTTGCCAGCTGCAGCGTCGTACTCTGCCTGTACACATATCTCTGTATTTGAACACGCCTTCCTACACCAGTTTCTTTGGCACCTCAGTATACATTCCTTATACAGGATGTCCCAGCTGTGGCACCAGACTTCGAGAGGTTGTAGAGGGTGTCTTCAGGAACAATTCGAGGACAGGAACACGTGCCCAGAAACGTCATCCAACGACACCGCAGAGCGTTGATGTTTTGGGCCCCGGTGCCTGCCACTATTTGTTATTCAATCACAACTGATTGCTACGATAGCCAGTGGAGAAGATGGAGCTAGCTGCTGTGTTGATATGCCTTGTCTCCTATCAATGTAATACTCTGTTGCCTTGGTGGCTCACGTTTTAGACATTGGTTTCCATCCACAAATTATTTTTCTCTTGGAACACTCTAAAATTCCATTGTTTTTCAGTGTGCAGAAGAAAAATAAACAGCCGATGTAAACTCACGTCCGAAACCGTCATCCACCAAGGCAATAGGGTATCGTATTCATGGGAGACAAGACCTGTCTTACACAGCATCCAGCTGCATCTTCTTCAGTGACTGTTGTGGCTATGAGTAGCAATCTTTGAAAAACAAACAACATTGCCTACAGTCCATCAGTGTACGAAGTCACTTTTGCTGCTGGAGGGGTGGCCTAATGGCAGGCGCTGGCTCCTATAGTTTCGACAGTCTGGAGCGTTGTTGAATGACGTTTCTGGACACAGGTTCCTATCATCGATTTGTTCCTCAAGACACCCCCTACAACCCCTCGAAGTTTGTCATAACATTTATGGGACAACCTGTACAATGAAAGATTAAGGAGCAGGTTTGTCATTCAGAAATTGCAACTGAATCATATACACTCCTGGAAATTGAAATAAGAACACCGTGAATTCATTGTCCCAGGAAGGGGAAACTTTATTGACACATTCCTGGGGTCAGATACATCACATGATCACACTGACAGAACCACAGGCACATAGACACAGGCAACAGAGCATGCACAATGTCGGCACTAGTACAGTGTATATCCACCTTTCGCAGCAATGCAGGCTGCTATTCTCCCATGGAGACGATCGTAGAGATGCTGGATGTAGTCCTGTGGAACGGCTTGCCATGCCATTTCCACCTGGCGCCTCAGTTGGACCAGCGTTCGTGCTGGACGTGCAGACCGCGTGAGACGACGCTTCATCCAGTCCCAAACATGCTCAATGGGGGACAGATCCGGAGATCTTGCTGGCCAGGGTAGTTGACTTACACCTTCTAGAGCACGTTGGGTGGCACGGGATACATGCGGACGTGCATTGTCCTGTTGGAACAGCAAGTTCCCTTGCCGGTCTAGGAATGGTAGAACGATGGGTTCGATGACGGTTTGGATGTACCGTGCACTATTCAATGTCCCCTCGACGATCACCAGTGGTTTATGGCCAGTGTAGGAGATCGCTCCCCACCCCATGATGCCGGGTGTTGGCCCTGTGTGCCTCGGTCGTATGCAGTCCTGATTGTGGCGCTCACCTGCACGGCGCCAAACACGCATACGACCATCATTGGCACCAAGGCAGAAGCGACTCTCATCGCTGAAGACGACACGTCTCCATTCGTCCCTCCATTCACGCCTGTCGCGACACCACTGGAGGCGGGCTGCACGATGTTGGGGCGTGAGCGGAAGACGGCCTAACGGTGTGCGGGACCGTAGCCCAGCTTCATGGAGACGGTTGCGAATGGTCCTCGCCGATACCCCAGGAGCAACAGTGTCCCTAATTTGCTGGGAAGTGGCGGTGCGGCCCCCTACGGCACTGCGTAGGATCCTACGGTCTTGGCGTGCATCCGTGCGTCGCTGCGGTCCGGTCCCAGGTCGACGGGCACGTGCACCTTCCGCCGACCACTGGCGACAACATCGATGTACTGTGGAGACCTCACGCCCCACGTGTTGAGCAATTCGGCGGTACGTCCACCCGGCCTCCCGCATGCCCACTATACGCCCTCGCTCAAAGTCCGTCAACTGCACATACGGTTCACGTCCACGCTGTCGCGGCATGCTACCAGTGTTAAAGACTGCGATGGAGCTCCGTATGCCACGGCAAACTGGCTGACACTGACGGCGGCGGTGCACAAATGCTGCGCAGCTAGCGCCATTCGACGGCCAACACCGCGGTTCCTGGTGTGTCCGCTGTGCCGTGCGTGTGACCATTGCTTGTACAGCCCTCTCGCAGTGTCCGGAGCAAGTATGGTGGGTCTGACACACCGGTGTCAATGTGTTCTTTTTTCCATTTCCAGGAGTGTATGTTCCTGAAAAAAGAAAGAGAAACATCTGCCAGCACATGCGGGAACTCTATAGTGGCAGCAGCATGGCCTATTGAGACTGCAGTTTATCGTTTGATGTTTCTGGTCGTGAGTGTCAGCATCCAACAACTCTGTGGATTTGGAGGGCAAAACTCAACTGCCCCACGTGACTACTGCCCAAGAGGACAGACACATTGTTCGTTCCGCCATAAGGATCGCACAGTCGTGTCTCGTACCTTGATCCAGGAAATGAGTTGTTTGCAGCACGACAAATATCCACACAGACTGAGCAACGACGTCTAGAGCAGTAAGAACTGTCAGCACGGCGACAACTGTTTCGACATATTGTGATGATGCAGCAAAGAGAAGCTTGTAGACGTGGTGAGCTAACTATAAAACTGGACACTGGAGTGGCAGGAAGTCGTCTTTCTAGATGAATCCCAGTTGTGCGTACAGGATCTCCTAGGATGGAATTGTTGTCAGATTGGATTTATCATCGTAACAAAGGCCAGTCTCTTGGCGCGATGGTATCACGTATCACTGTGTAACTTCGGCAGCTGCTGTTACATTTCTGATGTGTCGAAGCCGGTGGTTGTGCTCTACTTTCGTGGTCTCCAAACGTTATCTTACAACAAGTTAACGCAATACTGCATGCCACCCGTGCTGCTCTGACCTGCCACAATACGTAGCTTTTTCAACTGCTGACCTTGCCAGCTTGTTCTCCAGATCTCCCGCTTAGAGAAAAGCTCTCGTCATATATTGCCAAGATAGAGGCGTGCACCATTAGCTAGCCAACACTGAGGAACTCTGGCTCAGAGTTGAGGCAGCATGTAATGACATACCTAGCTCAGTTCGACTCGACACCCAGTCGCTTTAAAGCCTAGGTTTCTGCTAGTGGTGGCAGCTTTGCATACTAAATATCATATACCCTGTATGCTCCTAAAACACCTACAAATTTATACATTCCTATCCATCGTACTATTTAGTACACGCAAAATACACTACTGGCCATTAAAATTGCTACACCACGAAGATGACGGGCTACAGACGCGAAATTTAACCGACAGGGAGAAGATGCTGTGATATGCAGATTACTAGCTTTTCAGAGCATTCACACAAGGTTGGCGCTGGTGGCGACACCTACAACGTGCCGACATGAGGAAAGTTTCCAACCGATTTCTCATACAGAAACAGTTAGTAGAATATGGAATCTGTGGGTTCAGGAGGGTAATACGGAACGCCGTGCTGTGTCCCAACGGCCTCGTATCACGTGCAGTCGAGATGACAGGCATCTTATCCGCATGGCTGTAACGGATCGTGCAGCCCCGTCTCGATCCCTGAGTCAACAGACAAGACAACAACCATCTGTACGAACGGTTCGACGACGTTTGCAGCAGCATGGACTATCAGCTCGGAGACCATGCCTGCGATTACCCTTGACGCTGTATCACAGACATGAGCACCTGCGTTGGTGTGTACTCGACGACGAACCTGGGTGCACGAATGGCAAAACGTCATTTTTTCGGATGAATCCAGGTTCTGTTTACAGCATCATGATGGTCGCATCCGTGTTTGGCGACATCGCGGTGAACGCACGTTGGAAGCGTGTATTCGTCATTGGCATACTGGCGTATCACCCGGCGTGATGGTATGGGTTGCCATTGGTTACACGTCTCGGTCACCTCTTTCTCGCATTGACGGCACATTTCAGATGTGTTACGACCAGTGGCTCTACCCTTCATTCGGTCCCTGCGAAACCCTACATTTCAGCAGGATAATGCACGACCGCATGCTGCAGGTCCTGTACGGGCCTTTCTGGATGCAGAAAATGTTCGTCCTCTGCCCTGGCCAGCACATTCTCCAGATCTCTGACCAGTTCAAAACGTCTGGTCAATTTTGGTCGAGTAACAGGCTCGTCACAATACACCAGTCACTACTCTTGATGAACTGTCGTATAGCGTTGAAGCTGCATGGGCAGCTGTACCTGTACACGCCATCCAAGCTCTGTTTGACTCAATGCCCAGGCGTATCAAGGTCGTTATTACGGCCAGAGGTGGTTGTTCTGGGAACTGATTTCTCAGGATCTATGCACCCAAACTGCATGAAAATGTAATCACATGTCAGTTCTGGTATAATATATTTGTCCAATGAATACCCGTTTATCATCTGCATTTCTTCTTGGTGTAGTAGTATCAATGGGCAGCAATTTTAATGGCGAGTAGTGTAAGTAGAATATCGCTATATTATAACCTTGATGATGCTAGAATTCTAAAGGCCAGAAGTGGAGAACCCATCCAATACCTTCACCGTCGAAAACGAAGTGCGGTGAATCTTTTCATCCCAAATTCTCTTTGAGTCATGCCTTTCAAAACGTAGTCCTTTACCGCAGCTTGTAAGTAAGTTCCATCCTGAAACGCGTTTATTTCCACAACTGTCACACCCGGGCAACTGGAATTTCACAGCGCGCAAACTGGAGAGTGCTACTTAGCAGGGATGGCAGTATTTCTGCAGCGTTCTCGCCACCTCTGCGCCTGCCCACCTGCCAGCCCGACTGTGGAGCCGCGGCCCTACACAGGCGCAGAGGGCGCCGCTCGTTAGTCGCGTCACGTCGAGAGCCGCAATTAACGCGAGCCGCCCAGCAGCCCAGCAGCCCAGCAGCTGCGCGCTCCGCCGCGGCCGACAGAACGTTCCGGAGCCCGCTTTAGAGCCGTCTTCAGCTGCAGCACATTGCCTCTGGCAGAGCGGTATCCTCGCTTCTGGTATCCAAATTTCAGTTCTCCACGTCCATCCAACTAAGATCGTTTAACAGCGGAAAGGCGTGTAGAGCGGGTGATATACGTTGAGATGCTACAGAGATTATGTGAAAGAACTACCTCCTTTCCAGCAGCAGTTTATTGTAGATCACTTGGAACAACGAACGGCACGAGGCGACCGGCTGCAAAAACGCAGGCCATTCCCGTTGTCAAGAAGACTCATCAAACAAATGTGCACACACGATGCAGTGACATTGGCGTGACCACCACCTATGTTCGACGTCAACGGGCAGTAATCACTCACAGACGGCAAACGGCAGCACCAGCAGTGGAGGGTATACACTACTGGCCATTAAAATTGCTACACAAAGAAGAAATGCAGATGATTAACGGGCTTTCATTGGACAAATATATTATACTAGAACTGACATGTGATTACATTTTCACGCAGTTTGGGTGCATAGATCTTCAGAAGTCAGTACCCAGAACAACCACCTCTGGCCTTAATAACGGCCTTGGTACGCCTGGGCATTAAGTCAAACAGAGCTTGGATGGCGTGTACAGGTACAGATGCCCATGCAGCTTCAACACGATACCACAGTTCATCAAGAGTAGTGACTGGCGAATTGTGACGAGCCAGTTCCTCGGCCACCAATGACCAGACGTTTTCAATTGGTGAGAGATCTGGAGAATGTGCTGGCCAGGGCAGCAGTCGAACGTTTTCTGTATCCAGAAACGCCCGTACAGGAACTGCAACATGCGGTCGTGCATTATCCCGCTGAAATGTAGGGTTTCGCAGGGGTCGAATGAAGGGTAGAGCCACGGGTCGTAACACATCTGAAATGTAACGTCCACTGTTCAAAGTGCCGCCAATGCGAACAAGAGGTGACCGAGACGTATAACCAATGGCACCCCACACCATGACGCCGGGTGATACGCCAGTATGGCGATGACGAATACACGCTTCCAATGTGTGTTCACCGCCATGTCGCCAAACACGGATGCGACTATCATGATGCTGTAAACAGAACCTGGATTCATCCGAAAAAATGCCTTTTTACATTTGTGCACCCAGGTTCTTCGTTGAGTACACCATCGCAGGCGCTCCTGTCTGTGATTCAGCGTCAAGCGTAACCGCAGCCATGGTCTCCGAGCCGATAGTCTATGCTGCTGCAAACGTCGTCGAACTGTTCGTGCAGATGGTTGTTGTCTTGCAAACGTCCCCATCTGTTGACTCAGGGATCGAGACGTGGCTGCACGATCCGTTACAGCCATCAGGATAAAATGCCTGTCATTTCGACTGCTAGTGATACGAGGCCGTTGGGATCCAGCACGGCGTTCCATATGACCCTCATGAACCCACCGATTCCATAATCTGCTAACAGTCATTGGATCTCGACCAACGCTAGCAGCAATGTCGCGATTCGATAAACCACAATCGCCATAGGCTACAATCCGATCTTTATCAAAGGGAAACGTGATGGTACGCATTTCTCCTCCTTACACGAGGCATCACAACAACGTTTCACCAGACAACGCCGGTCAACTGCTGTTTGTGTATGAGAAATCGTATGGAAATTTTCCTCATCGCAGCACGTTGTAGGTGTCGCCACCGGCGCCATCCTTGTGTGAATGCTCTGAAAAGCTAATAATTTGCATATCACAGCATCTTCTTCCTGTCGGTTAAATTTCGCATCTGTAGCACGTCATCTTCGGGGTGTAGCAATTTTAATGGCCAGTAGTATATAAACAACGTCGGGGGAACGGAGAAAACTACAGTCTTTGTCGTAATGCAGAGACGGAGCTATTCTTTGCCGTAATGCAGAAACGGACCTATTTAGCTGACTTCCAAAAGGGCATCACCATGGCTTTCGGCCAAAGTTGGAAGCATTTTTAAAACGGCTAAGTTTTTAAACTGTTGGCGTGCGGCTGTGGTCAAAGTACAGCGTTCATGGCAAAATGGTGCCATCCAAATCGGCGCCGAGCAACTGTGGTGCTCATGGGCGAAGGTGACAGCTGTGGATATGTGTATGGGCGAACCGACGTACAACTGTTGAGCAACTGAGCGGTCAGATCAACCAAAGAGCTACCAAAGGTGTCGCCTCAACTACTGTTCAGCGAACGTTGCTGCGTATGAGCTTCCGCAGTAGGCACCTCGTTCATGCAATCATGCCGTTTATTGGCGACGAAGGCAGAAATTTGCACTCCGATACCGCAACTGAACTCCACTGACTGGCGGCATGTGGTTTTTTCAGCTGAATTACGTTTTACAATTCATCGGGCAGATGGCCGTTGGCGTGTATGGCGCGAAACGTCTGTAAACGAACTCCTTGCATCAGTCCTCGCAAGGATCCAGGCCAGAGGAGGAGGCGTTATGATCTCGGGAGTTCCCTGTGCGATATCGTCATTTTGGAAGATACAATGGGTCATCAAAAGTATGCATCTGTGGTTAGGACTAAGAGGTGCGACAATAAAGTAGTGAGACTGATGTGAAAAAAAAATGTTGCTTACCGTTTTAGTCAGGTTTAGTGTTGTCTCCTTCAAAGTAGTTCCCTTCTGATTGCACACACTTTTTCCAGCGCTTCTGCCATTGATGGCAACATTTCTGGAACTCATCTTCCGTAATATCCTCCAAGACTCTCGTCACAACTTTTTGGACATCTTGTGTTGTTTGAAAATGGTGTTCCTTGATCGCCGCTTTGACTCTTGGAAATAGAAAAAAGTCGCACGGAGCGATATCTGGTGAATAAGGTGGCTCTGGTAGTACTGAGATTTGTTTTGAGGTTAAAAATTGCTGTACTGACAGAGCAGTATGGGATGGCGCATTATCGTGATGCAGAATCCAATTATCAGCAATGTTGGCACGGACACGAAGAACTCTTTTACGAAGTCTTTCTAAAATTTCTTTGTAGTAATATTGGTTAACTGTTTTTCCAGGAGGCACCCACTATTTATGAACAATTCCCCTGAAATTAAAGAAGCACACAAGCATGCATTTCACTTTTGACTTTGACATGCGAGCTTTTTTTGGTGTGGGTGATCCCTTTGAGCAGCATTGCGAACTTTGGCTATTTGTTTCTGGATCGTACTGAAAAAAACAACTTTTATCACCAGTGATAACACGGCTCAACAATTCTGCATTGACTTTCGTTTGCTCTAACAGATCGGCTACCACATTTTTCCGTGTTTCTCACTGTTGTGGTGTGAGATTTTGGGGACCATTTTGGCACAAATCTTTGTCATACCAATATCTTCAGTTATTACTAGACGAACCGTTTCTAGATTGATGTTCAGTTCTTCTACAATCATTTTCATGGATAATCTTCGATCAGATCGTACGAGTTCACGCACCCTGGCCAAGTTGTCATCCGTCCGTGAGGTTGATGGTCGTCCGCTGCGGTCTTCATCTTCAAAATTTGTTCTGCCTTCACTAAACATTTTATGCCAACGAAAAACGTGGGCTCTTGACATAACCTCCTCCAAAAAAGCCTTCTGAAGGTGTCGTCGCGTTTTCACCCAATTTAACGCAAAAAGAAATAGCATACCGTTGTGCAATATTATGCGGTTCCATTTCTGAGACGAGAGACACAAACACGTGTTAACTTATTACAGCACAACTCACGACTGAGCAGTTTCATTGATGTGCCGCTTGGACTGGAAGCAGCTTATAGACCAAGGTCAAAGATATTGTGCCTACGCAAGCCTGCAGGGCTGACGCAAGTTGCAAAGAAAATCAGTCTCATTACTTTATTGTTGCACCTAGTATGTCCACCCCTACACGCAGTTTGTTTCTTGCTTCTCACAGTGGAATCTACCAGCAGGACAATGTAACGTGTCACACAGCTCGCAGTGTACTTTTAAGGTTCAAAGACCATCAGTATGAGTTTACTGTACTCCCCTGGCCATCAAATTACCCATAGTTGAAGTGCGGTTACCGTTTCCAATACATATAATCCGGTGAATAACGTCTGGAGCTCCATAAGACTGTTCGCAATTGATACTGTTGTCTATGGGAAAGTCGCTGCGTCAGAAGAATGTAGCGAATTGTAGGAAGACCTATGGAGGATCCGTAGTGGTAAAGGGATTAGCAGTTTACCCTGACAGAAATAAATGTAACGTAACTGCGCATAATTAGGCGAAGAGACCTATTATTGTTCCATTACGCTAGTGGCGATAAACGACTCAAAAGAAAAATAAACCGTGATACACATAAGATTAACTGTCCGGAGTGACATAAAGTGGAATGCCCACATAAAACTACTGTAGGAAAAGCGGATGTCAGGCTGTGAATCTGAAGATGATGTTTGCTTTACAGTTGACGGGAATAGTCAATTGTTGAAACCTGAAGTGTGAATAAGTTCTCCACTGATAAACATTCGGAGGTGTTACTATGGAACACAGCAAGAAAAAAAAGTCTAGTAAACATGGGCTGTAAAATGCATACCTTAAGAGGTATGAGTACTTGTTCATCTACTGTGAAACACGTCTCTTCTATTGAACAAGTGCTGTATTTTAGAGCCCGTATCTCTTACAACTTTTTTTTCTTATTTCGGTCCGTACTTCCATCTTTGAAAGTTTGCCGGTGGAGTTCTGGTTCACCCTGTATACGAGAATGTAGTAAGCATCGGTTCTCTCAACGACATTGTATAACACGTTCACGGCCAGGGCTGAGAAATGTGTTTCCCGCTCAGGGGTGGCGCTCGTGTTCTTGCTTACCTCCATTTTGTGATGCTGCTTTTTTATTTCTCGCCGTGGGGCAGCGAAACCCCGAAGGCTACTGTTGTAATTATTGGCCTTTTATTTTGAAAGTGGCGTGAGTCCATTCTTTTCCTTGTTTAAAAAAGGAATGATAACATAAAATAATTTTACACTAGATTAATCACAAATTATGTGATATCTCGTTTGTTCAGAAAGCTTTCTGGTTCAGAGTTCACACAAAATTGTGCAAAGTAATGTCCGATCGGGCGTGAAATAGAAACCACAGTGAAAATCCGATGGAAGTTTGCATAGATGCGATGGAAAATGTTTCTAGTCTGCCTGTCGACTGCGTCACGTCGCTATTTTCAGTTCTGAGCGCAAATTGAGTACGTACAAATACCTAGAAAATTGTGTCTCCCGCCAGGTATGAGGACCTGGTGAGAGATTTAGTCTGATGTCATGCAGCCCACATAACGTAACTGTCATACGTTTTCTTCTTCATCACAATTCTCGGCCGCAATCTGCAGGGGCAAAGAAAATGCTCCTGCAGCGCTTTCGGTGGCAAGTGTTTGATAAACCACAGTACAGCCCGTAATGTGCTTCCATGAGATTCACCTCTGCTCACATTAATCGCTGGTTCTGAAGACAATGTTTTGGCAATGAGCTGTAGACCAGCGCAGAGATTTGGCGGTAAGAACAGGCAAGTGCCTACCATGGCAAGGGTACTGGAAAATTGGTACAACGCTACGACAGAAGTGTACGTCTGAGCGACGACTATGTAGAGAAGTGGCTGGAAGGTGTAGAAACCGTTGCAAATAAAACATTTCACGACCAGTCGGACCTTAATTTCCGAACAGGCCTCGTATTCACAGCTGTTCGTTGCGCCTGGCTGATAGGTAATACACCATACTGTAATGTATTGCTGGTAGCATAAATTGTAGTGTCGAGTTGAGTCACCCGACAGGTCGGCCGTGAGCCACGGGTGGCACACGTCGGCGTGAGCGTGATACCGTTTTCAGTAACCACCTTCCAACAGAAGAAAAAGTGACGCTTGTGCACTATGTTGATTATATAGCGCTTTAACTAGTAATCAGACTTCGAAGGCAAAAGAACAACGTCGTTACTTGGTTAGGCGATTGCATCTTTCAACACGATCAAGCACCTGTTTATAATGTACGGCCTGTGGTGGAGTCGTTACACGACAATAACACCCCTGTAATGGACTGGCCTGCACAGAGTCCTGACCTGAATCCTACAGAACACCTTTGGCATGTTTTGGGACGCCGACTTCGTGCCAGGCCTCACCGACAGACATCGATACCTCTTCTCAGCGCAGCAGTCCGTGGAGAATGGGCTGCCATTCCCCAAGAAACCTTTCAGCACGTAACTGAACGTACGCCTGCGAGAGTGTGTAACAACCCTACCACAGCAAAGGTCAAAAATTAATTATGATTGTAGTGTTGCTCAAGCTGCTAAATATTGCATTTTCGGGCAACAACAAAGCTATATTATGTGGCAGGTGTCATTAGAGCACAGTAAATAAAGTCATTTCTTGAAATAATGGATAAACTAGGCACCCATCTTTTCGTGTTTCCCACGCAGGTCTCGTTGTGAACTCATGGCTCAATCGTCGAAAATCTAGGTAGTGATGATTCCAAGCTCGGATGCAAAGAGGCGTAGGTGATATTCTGCGATATTCAAAAGTTTTATAGATGTGTTTCATAAACCATTCTTGAAGATTAAACTTTTGCAAGTTAGGACAATGGTGATGTAAAAAGTAATCAGTACTCCGAATTTAAGTTACACTTCTTTTTTATTACTTTTGTTGCAATGTCACGTAACTCGTTCCAAAACATCACTTCACAATATAAAACATACTCGAAAATATCTTCCTCATTGTTAAAGTTCACATTTCATAAACTGACTACAATTTGCGTCTTTTTAACATGACGACCAAAGCTTAACTCCCTAATAACCGCTTACGCGCCCAAAAATCAGAGTTACAAGTACGTCAAAGATCATAGTGACAAAAGAAAAAATACACATAAGAATAATATCATTGCAATATATACATATCGATGTATCGAAGTACCTCTACATTAATGAAATCAAATCTGAATGTTGTCACAGAAATATGTTAACTATTTTACAAAAGCACAGTAGAATATTGCTGGTATCGAGAGGTTGAGGTGATGTGCCGTAATGGTTACGTAATTCAAGTACCATTACAAGTGGAGAGCTGTCATCGCGGCTGAAGGTGGGCCAACACCATATTGAATTCCAGTATTTCCGATGGAAGCAGGCGTCCGGATACTTTTGATCACATAGACGTATAGAAGGTCGGTGGAAGACTTCCGTTCATTGATAGGATACTGGGAAAATTCCGTCTACGATGGACAAACACGACACTAAAACTCAAGATATGAGACGTATACGAAATAGCGAGATGGTGGATATTGAAAGTTTATAAAGAAAGGCAGTACGAAAGGTGATATGTTTGTTTGATCCACGCGAGATCATCATGGAAATTCTGATAAATTATAACAGAAATCAACCGCTCTGCTTATTCTGCCTGCATAGGTTCCAGAATGATAAAAATAGGAATAAATTGCGATCCTCTTTGGTTCCCGTAGGGACCGTGACGACAAGATTAGACTAACTGCAATTCGCACAGAGGTTTTGGAGAAAGCATTCTTCCGCGCTCCTTATGAGAATGGAGTACAATGTGAAGCACTCTTCATCATGCACTTCATAGTGATTTGCGAGGTATTAACGTGGATGTACACTGCTGTGCAATGATAATGTGACACTGACAGGTAAAAAAGCTATATGAAATTTGGACCATACATAAAAAGGAAGTCACGCGATTCGTGATTGTCCCACATATATCACAAAACCGGGTCTCGGTTCTTAATAGTGTGAGTGATCAACACAGACAACAGTGTGTGTGTGCATCGTGCTCCCATGCTGGCCACAAGTTTGGTAACGAGTGCTTATGGTAGGGCGTCCCATTGCTCCACCAGCGCGACTGGTGCTTGTGAATGTGCTGCAACATGTCTCTCCAACACGTCTCGCACTTTCTCGATGGGATTTAAGTCGTGGAAAAGGGCAAGTCCATCCATTCTCCAAATATCCTCTCGCTCCAAGAGTTCCTTCACCTGCGCTGTTCGATGGGACCGTATTCCCCCTGTAGCCGGGGCTGCTAGTGTACGCTTTTGCAGTGGCACTCGACTAGTACGTAGTCGTTTCAAACCACGGTGGTTCAAATTCGGGTGGTGAAGGAACTTCCCACCAGCGGCATGCGACAGGCAAGGCGACTAGGGGTGGTTTCGCATAGTTCCCCGTCACCAGACTTCAAACCAGTGACTTGGATTAAATTACAAAGCTCTCCACAGTTTTGGTATCGTTTCGAATTGTATGGAGCGGATGGTTGTGTAAGGGTATGGAGACAACCTCATGAATCCATGAACCCTGCATGTCATCAGGGGACTGTTCAAGCTGATGGAGGCTCTGTAATGGTGTGGGGCACGTGCAGCTGGAGCGATATGGGACCCCTGATACGTCTACATACGACTCTGAAAGGTGACACGTACGTAAGCATCTTGTATGGTCATCTGTTTCAATTCATGTTCATTGTGCATTCAGACGGACTTCGGCAATTTCAGTAGGACAATGCGACACCACACACGTCAAGAATTGCTACGAATGGCTCCAGGAACACTCTTCCGAGTTTAAACACTTCCGCTGGCTACAAAATTCCCCAGACATGAACATTACTGAGCATATTTGTGATGCCTTGCGAAGTGCTGTTCAGAAGAGATTTCCACCCCCTTCTACTCTTACGGATTTATGGGCAGCCCTGCAGGATTCATGGTGTCAATTCCCTCCAGCACTATTTCAGACAGTAGTCGAGTCCATGCCACGTCGTGTTGCGGCACTTCCGTGTGCTCAGGGGGGCTTTACAGATATTGGCCTGGTGTACCAGTTTCTTTGGCTCTTCAGTGTATGATACAGCTCTGCGTGCACTAAGTAAGTGTTAGTTGCACTGAATGGAACTGCACGACTGACAAGTGCATGTCTGAAACCGACACCTACAAACAATTCTTGAACAAGGTTAACTACTTGGCAGATATTGCACGTATTTTTGTACCTCGTAAAGTTGGTGCAGACGTTACAAAGGGAAAGGTTGCACTAAATCTTTTTCACACTCTCCAACCACTTAAATCTAGGCTGAAATCTAGAAGTAGTTTTCTTAGTTCAACGTCAGCACTATGTCTCCATGTGATATCAGAGAACAACTGTGTACAGCTGGATGCGACCGCCTTCAAACGCGGATGAAACCTGCTGAGTGCCTACAACATGGAAGTACTTTTGAATGATCCACGTGGATTTCATCGGAGAGGCTGATATCATGTGTTGGTAAATCCAAAATGGGACTTCACGAATATGAATGCGTAGGAGAAGCGACAAGGGATCATCCCTGCCAGACTCCACGCTGCCCTGAACCATGCAGTGATGAAGAGCTGATGAACGCTGAACCCGGTGCAATTGCTGTTGCTCAGTTCTGGAAAAAAATAATTAGTTCATTACGTTAACTATGTAAACTTGTCTTTAAGTAGTATCCCTTAATACTGTACGTTCGTATGATGTAGAATTTTGTGCAGCTTCTGACTCGAGAAAATACAACAGTTGCGATCCAGTTCGCCTCAGGGGAGGATACGACGGCTTTATGGCGCCCTCGCCAACCGGATCAGTGCTTGCATACAGCCCAGAAGGGGCGCAATGTCATCCTGATAAGTGGACACATACTGCCAAGTTGATTTGCAAATTTTACTCTATTTTGTAATCACTGAAATAGCATCGCATATCCTCTCAACCCATGAAGTTTCCTCTTCCCCTCCTGGGTGCTTCACCTTCTGCTTGTCAGGCAGCGTATATATTCTAATTGAATGTTCTCAGTACGGTTACCATAAGAACGTCATCATGATCGGTAAAAACCCATCTCTTCCTCCACACTCTCCGAAGCACCATGAACTTTGAATATACTCAACCATCTTTTCTAATGTCATCTACCAGCACTCCACTGACTTACCCTCTCTGTCTTTTCTTACTGACTGGAATCTAATAAAGAACTTCCTTCCTATTTGCCATCATATCGTCTGACTACGTGTCTTCTCCATCTACGTTTCGTTTCCATTACTGTCATAACTACGCCTGCCACTGCAGCCGGCTAGCTGATCCATTTGTTCGATTTCTCTACCTCTCCCTCTCTCTCTCTCTCTCTCTCTCTCTCTCTATAGTACGAGGCCCGCAAAAATTACAGACTAATGTCCTGAACGTTAGTTTGCTACGGAATTGTTGAGTGTATTCTAAGTTCGAGCGGAAGAATTTTCCTCGAAATACAAGCGTTTCTGTCCACAAATCAGTACGGATTTGGAGGCATCGCTCGTGCGAGACTCAGCTTCTGCTTTTTTCAAGACTCAGCCTTTCCTTTTTTCGCACGATATCCTACGAACCATGGATGAAGTACAACAGGCAGAGTCCATATCCCTATATTTCCGAAATACGTTTGACATGGTGTCCCACTGCAGCCTATTAACGAAAGTCTTATGAGCGTACGGTATAGATTGGCTCGCTCT
The DNA here is from genome assembly GCF_021461395.2 of Schistocerca americana. Taxonomy (NCBI): domain Eukaryota; kingdom Metazoa; phylum Arthropoda; class Insecta; order Orthoptera; family Acrididae; genus Schistocerca; species Schistocerca americana. The sequence goes on from NC_060122.1 coordinate 687,263,466, forward strand.
GAGCACTATGGGACTTAACATCTGAGGTCATCAGTCCCCTAGAACTTAGAACTAATTAAACCAAACTAACCTAAGGACATCACACACATCCATGCCCGAGGCAGGATTCGAACCTGCGACCGTAGCAGTCGCGCGGTTCCGGACTGAAGCGGCTAGAACCGCTTGGCCACAACGGCCGGCACGGTATAGATTCGCGGACATGTGAGTGGCCAGAAGACTTATTAAGAAACAGAATCCAGTTCGTTGTCCTGGACGGCGAGTGTTCGTCAGAGAGAAGAGTATCGTTAGGATTGCTCCATGGAAGTGTGGTAGGATCCCTCTTGTTCTTTACATACAAAAACTATTCGACGTGCAGAGTGAGCAGCAATCAGCGACTGCTCGCTGATGCTCCTATACTGTATGGGAAAGTGTTGTAGTTGAGTGACTGTAGAGGGATACAGATCGCATTAAACAGAATTTTGTTTAGTGTTATGAAGGACAGCTTGCTCTAAACGTATAAAAATGTAAATTAATGCTGATGAATAGGCATCGCAGAGCGATATGAAATGCAACGAGTAAGTAAGAAAGGTCGTAGGCGAATGGTCGATTTCGTTTTACTGGAAGAGTTTTAGGAAAGTGTAGCCCATGTACGAAGATGACCGCTTGTAGAATACTTGCGGAACCCATTCTTGAGCACTGCTCAAGTGCTTGGGCTACCCGTCAAGTCAGATTAAAGGAAGACGTCGAATCACCGTAACAGTTCTGAAGCGAATACCATCGTCAATGCACAGTATTACTGTTCGATTTTGAAGCATCACCTGCGACCAGCTTTGCGAAAGAAGCGGCAACACTCTCTGCGCAACCCACCCATCATTTTGCACGACAATGCGCGGGCGCATACAACGCAGGCTGTGGCTGCTCTGTTCGGTCGATGGGACTGGGAAGTACTGTGCCATCCACCATACTCCCCGGACTTCAGTCCTTGTGACTTTGATTTGATTCCGAAGATGAAGGAACCACTTCGTGGTATTCGCTTCAGAACCGTTCCATGCAGACATGCAGTAGACCGCTCCATTCGCATCATCAGCAGAACAGGCTCTGCTAACGGTATACTACACCTTCCACATCGCTGGCAACGGATTCTACACAACGCTGGTGACTACTTTGAAGGACAGTAATAGGTGCAAACATGTAACTCTTTTGTATCGGTTGTGAATAAGTAATTGCCACTATTTAAGTTCCAACCCTCGTACAAATTATGCATATTTAATGCCGTGGACTCCATTGCTTTCTGTATCGTTATATCATTGCTTATTGCTAATTATTCTCCCTTTTAGGGATATTTTTTCAGCCCAAAGGGCAAAAGGATTTCCTGAAACTCTTTTATCTTCTCCACCCTCTTTGACAAGGCTGTTGACGAAGTGTTTATGACTTCTTAACATTTAGTCAAAAAGTAAGAAAGCTAAAGCTTAGAATTTACTGTTTCTTTACCAACAAAGTCGCAAAAGGCGAATGTTAAGCCGGAAAAGGGTTGAGGGTTATTCGGTTGTGTTAAGCTGTGAAATGAAACTGCGAAATAAGAATATACTAAGACCATCGGGAGAGTTGAACCGAGTACCAATCGAATACCACTCTAGTGCCTTAAGAAGAGTTCCGCCTCTTTTGATAATATTAAAAGTACATAATATTGTGGACGGCTCTTGTACGAATCTTTATTAAAAGGGAGGAACACGCTGGTACATGTCTAGATAGCAGAAAGAGATTAAAAACGCAGTGCACAGGCTAGTGTCTGCAAGTTACGTGAAAACTATCTCAGGATTAAAATCATCAAGTTTTCAGTCTAGATATCCAACATAGAATCAGTGGGTGAGCCAGTGTATTTCTCCTCGCTTCATATTTCACGAATGGTTGTGTTGTATCGATACACGCACATGGAATTGTTATGGACAATGGGTAAAGGAAACACGTCACAGCACATTTCCACGGAAACCATGCTTAGCATTGTCGTACTTCTATATAAGGAGAGACGCTGGGAGGCTTAGGCAGAGTTTCAGAGGCAGGTCGCAGCGAGTAGACAGCATGCTGCAGAAGGCGAACGTATTTCGACGACGACGACGACGACGACGACGACGACGACGACGACGCCATTTACAAGTAATTAGAAGCGCGAAAGCTGAGGAGGTTGCGGCGGCGTTGCGGAAGATACGAAGGTATGCCTTGGTGTCTGAGCACATACGAGCTCACACGACTCGCAGTAAACTCTTGCTTATGTACTCTCTTTTTCTTCCCAGAGACTTGCATTTATTTAAGTACGACGACGACGACGCCATTTACAAGTCGCTGGCAGCGCGAAAGCTGAGAAGGTGTCAGCGTCGAAGCGGTTAGCGGACGATACGAAGGTAAGCTGTGCTGTGTGCACGTTCAATCTCTCATGACTGTTAGTAAACTCTTGCTTACGTATTCGGCTTTCTTTTTTTCAGGGCCTTGCATTTTGCTGCCGATTAAGTCTCTGGAAGTGCAAAACCTGAGGGGGTGGCAATGGCGACGCTGTTTGGGAACGATACCGTGGTGTCTGAGCGTACTAGCTCCCGCGATTCGTAGTAAACTTTTGTTTACGTACACTCTGGCTTTTTTTTTTTTCAGAGACTTGGATTTGCTGGAGTACGACGACGCCGCCGCCGTGTACAAGTCGTTGGAAGCGCCAAAGCCAAGGAGGTGGCGGCGTCGAAGCTGTTTGCCGGCGACACGAAAATACACCTGACAGCTTTGACCATTGGAAGACGCAACACACGTGGTGGGGACGGCGGAGGAACAATCTAACCGAGCTGTACCCTGACGAGCGCATAAGGTGGCAGATGCGCGCTGAATTTCTCGACATGATAATACTGCATCTGCAAATAAAATAAAGCTGAAATAAAAGAACTGATTTTTTTCTAACTGCTATAGCGGTAGACTTATGAAAGATACAGCGGTTTGTCTCTTATAAAATAAAGCTGAAATAAAAGAACTGATTTTTTTTCTAACTGCTATAGCGGTAGAATTATGAAAGATACAACGGTTTTTTTTCTAACTGCTATAGCGGTAGACTTATGAAAGATACAACGGTTTGTCTCTTAATTTTAAAAATTGTTTCAGTCTCTTAATTTTAACCAGAAACGCAAAAGTATTTCCACTCACGCTCATAAATGCGTAGAGCCCGTACAAAAAAATGTTTAAGTTGAAAGACCAAAATTAGATGAATGGGAAATACCCAGTACTAGACTCAATACTTATGGAGAAAACTAATTCCCCCAAGCTTATAAAAACCTACAACCCATACATAGGAATAGATTTTTTACGGTATGTTGATTACGCCTGTCCTACCATGAACGCTTCCGCTAAGTATACAAAGCTACATGGTGCTTCGAAATATTTTTTTGCCTATAAACAAGCGCTAGGATTGAATACGAAGCTACATGTTACTCAGAAATATACTTTGCCTATAAACAAGCGCTAGGATTATTGCTTATTTCTGACTCGCGTATAGAGCCTATGCTGTTCCCTGCAACTCTCGTACACGCAATTCACGCTGGCGCCACACAAACGTATTGTCCAACGTGACGCTAAGGTAATGCACAGATCTGCTTCATGGTTACGAATGATCGCTTTCACACTATGAATATTGATGAATATTGAGCACCTGAAGCTTTTGTGTTGATGGGAACAGGCGTACCGCCTTTATTCTTGTGGGTCACTTAATTCAGATGGCGTTAACAGCGCATGCGACGGTGGGCAACTCTCAGTTCAAGAAGTGTCTTTTTTAGTATAAAGTGGAGCTCACTGTGTCACTCGGAGCCAGCGTTATTGCTCACACGGAATCGTGCAGTCAGTAGCACCAGCTTGGTGAACGGAACCGTAAACACGCTCAGATGTTCTTAATGAGGTGTGGACTCAGATGTTCTTAAAGAGGTGTGACCGCAATCAGACTCTTGGAATGACAACTTTGGAGAAGGCATTATACAGACCGAGCGAGGTGGCGCAGTGGTTAGCACACTGAACTCGCATTCGGGAGACGACGGTTCAATCCCGTCTCCAGCCATCCTGATTTAGGTTTTCCGTGACTTCCCTAAATCGTTTCAGGCAAATGCCGGGATGGTTCCTTTGAAAGGGCACGGGCGATTTCCTTCCCAATCCTTCCCTAACCCGAGCTTGCGCTCCGTCTCTAATGACCTCGCTGTCGACGGGACGTTAAACACTAACCACCACCACCATTATACAGACATAGTGCTGATCATCCATGCACATCCTTGGGATGCACTGCAGAAAATTCCTTAAGCTGCGGATGAGAATACCGAACACATCGGCTGCCGCTGTGGTACCGTGTGTGTGTGTGTGTGTGTGTGTGTGTGTGTGTGTGTGTGTGTATGTATATGTACTCTCTCGAAAAATTTAAACCCAGGTCAGAATGATGCGTTGCCTATATGCAGGCACTAACGACTTTTAATTGCATCTGGCTGACTAATGAGAGTAACGATATGACTTTTAATTGAATCTGGCTGACGTATTAGGCTGAGAGTGACGGTGCGCTCTCCCCTCAAAATGATTGATCTCTAAACAAAGTGTGTTTGTAAATTGTAAGAGCTTGTGTTATATGACATCTGTCCTTCGTATAAAACGGAAAATAACCAAATATCTAGATCCCATAATAATCAGTATCTATTGTCTGCACATAATGTATTGTCCCAAAAACAGTAGTTTTCATTTACTACCCCATCTACCGCTGTTTGAATCCGATAGTTACGGGAAACTCTCCTCTTGAGTTCACACAAATCGATAAACTACACAGATGAGTGAGTTGGCCAAACAAAGGCGCTTGTGTTCTTTGTCGTTTCCTTTCCAATCCACCATGCGAAGAACATCGGCAACAGACTCACACTTCGCTCCCTGTCCCCCTCTTCACAACCCCCACTGTGTATGTTAGTTATTACTTCTGTTGCGTAGCAGGTTGTGGCTTTACGAAGTGAAGTGAGAAAGGATGAAAGCTTTACCACATCAGAATTACAATCAACCACGAGAGGCGGTCCTTTTACAGCACATTGATTGGAGTTTTATTTCAATTTTTGTGTTCCGATTAGTGAGATCTTTAAAATAAGAGAACCTATTTCGTGAAAAATCCAGATGTGATAGACCAAAATGAAAGTAATTTTCAGAATCTCTGTTGATCTCTGTTGTTTTTGACAAATCATTTGCCAAACATTTTTTTCAAAACGCGGGCTTGTGTAATCTACACTACACAACACAAAGGACCACTTTTTCGAAACCATGTAATTGAGTCGCATAACAATGTATTAAAATTTGGCTCAAAGGTGCCTACAGCCTTTCTCTGCAACGACGCAAAAGCGTGGCGTCCTGCGACATCACCCTCGGGCCTGACGACGCAGCAAACAGTATTGTGTTGCAACATGCGGAAGAATGGCCACAGCTCAGAAGTTTATGTGAGGTATAAGGTGGGTTAATGATGCCTCATTGATACCAAGTTTCTCCTCTCGTCACTTTGGACGTATCACATCATGGGAAGGTCATCATCACCCCCCCCCCTCCTCCTCCTCTTACCCACATTTCACCACTTATTTTAACGCCTCTCTCCTCTTACCCACGTTTCCCCACTTATTTTAACGCCTCTGCATTGAAGGACCCCTCGGACTTCGCCGGCCGGGGTGGCCGAGCGGTTCTAGGCGCTACAGTCTGGAACCGCGCGACCGATACGGTCGCAGGTTCGAATCTTGCCTCGGGCATGGATGTGTGAGATGTCCTTAGGTTAGTTAGGTTTATGTACTTCTAAGTCCCATAGTGCTCAGAGCCATTTGAACCATTTTGAACCTCGGACTTGGCCATTAAATGATATCATTCGTGGTAGACATTTTGAGGACGACGATGAGGTGATCCACTCAAGGAAGCACTGGCTCCGCCACCAGAACAAGCACTGATACCTACAGGGCATACTCGTTCTTGTTTCGAACTGGAGGAAGGCCATAGAACGGGATGGAGATTACGTGGAGAAATATGGTGTGTAGATAAAACACACCATTGTTTGGTGTGTATAATTCTCAATATGTTCAATAAAGACCTGTTCAAGAAAAAAAATGCGGTGCATTGCCTACTGGGCACTCCGTAATAAAACTAGCGATCTATCTATAGCTTGAGCCTTGTCCTGCAGTTACGCAGGGTCAGCCATCGTTAATCGGATTTGGCATGTTAATGGTTAAGGTGTGGCTGGATGCCCTTCCTGCCGCCACCCCGTACCCCCCGGGACGGAATTAGTGTACCCCAACTGTCTCCATCGAGTGTAATCCATGGAATAGTGCGAAAGTGTTCAGATGTCTGCGAGCCGTGTATGTGAGGCGGAACTTGGGGACTAGCCCAGTATTCACCTAACGGGATGTGGAAAACCGCCTAAAAACCACAACCAGGCTGGCCGGCACAGCGACCCTCGTTAATACGCTGGGCGGATTCGATCCGGGGCCGGCGCACCTACCCGAGTCGAGGAAGCAGCGCGTTAGTGCTCTCGGCTACCCTGGTGGGTCTGTAATAAAACTAGCGATGGACAGGCAGAAAATAAAGAGTATTTCCTATTAACCTTTATTTCATTGTAGCTCCTCCGGCCTTCTTGGTCATTATCATGTGCAGAATAGTGCAGAATAAAGGACACTTACATCATAAACCGCATTTACGCTGTTCGGGATAATGACGTACATGATCGAAACCGGTTGTGTTGGAATGAAATAAAGGAGATTTATGTGTACAGCGTATGGCTTTTATTTTTTTCAGAGTGCCTTTCCTTAAATTCATTAAGGCTGCTAGCGACTGCTGTTCACGAATCTTTCAATATATGTCATCCAACCTGACTGCGTTTTCTCGGCTGAGGGGCAGACACGCGGGAGAAGAGAGGGAGGGAGGGAGGGGGAGAGAGAGAGAGAGAGAGAGAGAGAGAGAGAGAGAGAGAGAGGGGAGGGGGGAGGCGGAGTGCACCCGGGTGGAATTACTGAACGAGTGCGGTGTGTCTGCTTTTTGTTTACTCGGCTGCAACGTCATAGACGACGGACGTATCGCGTACGTCACTGGGAACTGCCGAGCCTCGCCGGCTGCTGGCCGAGTTGGCGGCGGCACTGCGAGCGCCCCGCTCCGCCCGGCCCTGGCCCTGCTTCTGGCGCCGTGCCGTCCTCGAACCGTGTTGGCCATGCCAGGCAGGCCCGAGCGCTGTGATCAATGAGAGGCGGCGGTGGCGGCGGCTGCGCTGAATGGGCAGCCCAGACGAGCGCCGTGTCGGCAGGGCTATCAGCGAGGACCGGGCCAGAGCGGCGCTGCCGCCTGCGCCCCCCGTCCCAGCCCGGCCGTGGCGCCGTGTGGCGTGCTGCCAGCAGCCCTGCCGTGGACTGCAGCCTGCGCGCGGTTCAGATAACGACACAATACGGGCCGTCCGTAACTAGTTGACGTCTCAGGCCTTATGCTGCTCGCTGCAGGCTCACCTATCATGTCGTAATACCCTCCCATCTCTCTAACGTTTGAGATTTAATGGATAGCCCATAAAACTAAACTAAACTCTGTCCGAATTGTCGTCGGAAGGTCCAACGGTACCGACCGACAACCGTGCCATCCTCAGCCGATGGTCGACATTGGATGCGGATATGGAGGTGCTTGTGGTCGGCACACTGCTCTCCTCGCCTGCTGCTTTTGAGGCAAATAGATCCTTTTGTTGTATTGTATTGTATGTTAACCGGGGACCTAGAAACGACAGAGGTTCCGTCCCCGCCGCAGCCGCAGTGGTCCACAATCCTACGACGACTACCACAGTCCACTTCACCCCTCCGCCGCCCCACACCGAACCCAGGGTTAGTGTGCAGTTCGGCCCCCGGTGGACCCCCCAAGGAACGTGTCACACCAGACGAGTGTAACCCCTATGTTTGCATGGTAGAGTAATGGTGGTGTATGCGTACGTGGAGAACTTGTTTGCGCAGCAATCGCCGACATAGTGTAACTGAGGGGGAGTAGGGGAGTAATGGGAACCAGCCCGCATTCGCTGAGGCAGATGGAAACCGCCTAAAAACCATCCACAGACTGGCCGGTCCACCGGACCTCTACACAGATCCGCCGGGCGGATACGTGCCGGGGGCCAGGCGCTTCTTCCCGCCCGGAAAACCATGCATTAGACTGCATGGCCAACCGGGCGGGCTTAAATAGATCCTTAGTTGGTCTCGCAAGGGCTGACTCCACCTCCCTTGCCAACAGCGCTGGGCAGATCCAGACAATCCAAGTGCTAGCCAAGCCCAACAGCACTTAATTTTGGCGATCTGACAGGAAACGGCGTTACCACTGTGGCAAGGCTGTTGGCTATTGATAACCCATACTTCATCAAATACGTCTGTATCTGAATGGCTCATTGAGTAAATCAACTACAAACGGTCGCCAGGATAATATTATGGAACCTATTCCAAATAAGAGTCATCGTGTAATTCTTCATGCTTTCCCGGCGATCTGTTGACATCTTGGATATTCGGGAATCCGGCCGGATGTTCGCGTCGTTCTCGTGCGATATTTCAACAGCGTGCCTCGCTGTCTTCTTCAGGTGCTACCTGAGACTGGTCCTTGGGTCGATCGAGTCCAGTATTTATGCCTGGAAGGCGCTGGGCGTTTCCTAATCGGTCAGCGCCGAGTCGAGTGTTCCGTCTGTGATCCGCGCCCGCCAGACTCTGCTTCAATGGACCCCTCCAGTCGCGGACGTTCCGACTGCCGCCCGCGCCCGTTTTGTACGTCCTGAACGGTTGTGGTCTTGCCTTCCAGGCACAAATACTGAACTCGATCGACCCAAGGACCAGTATCAGGTAGCACCTGAAGAAGACAGCGAGGCACGCTGTTGAAATATCGTGCGAGAACGACGCCAACATCCGGCTGCATTCCCGAATATCCAAGATGTCAGATGACGACCACAACCGTTGAGGACGGCCAAAACGGGCGTGGACGGCAGTCGGAACATCCGCGACTGGATGGGTCCATTGAAGCCGAGTCTGGCGGGCGCGGGCCACAGACAGAACACTCGACTCGGCGCGGACCGATTACGGAACGCCCAGCTCCTTCCAGACATAAATACTGGACTCAATCGACCCAAGGACCAGTCTCAGGTAGCACCTGAAGTAGACAGCGAGGCACGCTGTTGAAATATAGCGCGAGAACGACGCGAACATCCGGCTGGATTCCCGAATATCCACGATGTCAACAGTCATCGTCGTTGCCATCGTTGTTGTTACGGTCTTCAGCCCGATGACGTGTATCGTGCAGCTGTCCACATTACTCCTGTCGAAGCCCCTTCATCTCTTCGCAACTAGAGTTAATCCGCATCCACTTGAATCTGCTTACTGCACTCAAGGTTTGGTCTCCCTCTAAATTTTTTACAAGCAGCATTTCCCTCCATTACCACCTTGCATGTAGTGGTGTCGGGGAGATTCTCTGCATGAGGTGGGTGGAAATGTGGACAAAGAAGGCAATAGAATGTTGTCAAAGTTATTATCTGTCCAGGATCTCCTTCCAAACTCCACGATCGATTTCTACCAAATCTAATGCGGACTCGGCAGATCCTCGAGAGTATCAGCATTATGGGGTTGGTAACTTCCTAGCTCCAGTAAAAGTGGAGGTACAGGCAAAAACGTGTTTTCTGCAGCCTCCGGCGTATCAGCTACGGTGCACGACACTCATGTTGTGTACGAATAGTTTCACATTGCCAAATCCGCTTGCTTTACAGGACAGCAAGAAACATGTCAGGGGCAAGAAATGGTTTTCCCAGTCTACATTTACATCTACATCTACGTGATTACTCTGCTATTCACAATAAAGTGCCTGGTAGAAGGTTTAATGAACCACCTTCAAGCTATCTCTCCACCGTTCCATTCTCGAACAGCGCGCGGGAAAAACGAGCACTTAAATTTTTCTGTGTGAGCCCTGATTTCTCTTATTTTTATCGTGATGATCATTTCTCCCTATGTAGGTGGGTGCCAACAGAATGTTTTTGCAATCGGAGGAGAAAACTGGTGATTGAAATTTCCTGAGAAGATCCCGTCGCAACGAAAAACGCCTTTGTTTTAATGACTGCCACTCCAATTCACGTATCATGTCTGTGGCACCATGTCCCCTATTTCGTGATAATACAAAACGAGCCGCCCTTATTTGTACATTTTCGATGTCATCCGTCAGTCCTACCTGATGCGGATCCCACACCGCACAGCTGTACTCCAGAATATGGCGGACAAGCGTGGTGTAAGCATTCTATTTAGTAGACCTGTTGTCAATGAATCGCATTGTTTATTCGCTCTACCCACAACATTATCTATGTGATCGTCCCAATTTAGATTCCTTGTAGTTGTAATGCCTGAGTATTTAGTTGAATTTACAGCCTTCAGATTTATGTGACGTATCGCGTAATCGAAATTTAACGGATTTCTTTTAGTACTCATGTGAATAACATCACACTTTCTTTATTCAGAGTCAACTGCCACTTTTATCACCACATACACTCCTGGAAATTGAAATAAGAACACCGTGAATTCATTGTCCCAGGAAGGGGAAACTTTATTGACACATTCCTGGGGTCAGATACATCACATGATCACACTGACAGAACCACAGGCACATAGACACAGGCAACAGAGCATGCACAATGTCGGCACTAGTGCAGTGTATATCCACCTTTCGCAGCAATGCAGGCTGCTATTCTCCCATGGAGACGATCGTAGAGATGCTGGATGTAGTCCTGTGGAACGGCTTGCCATGCCATTTCCACCTGGCGCCTCAGTTGGACCAGCGTTCGTGATGGACGTGCAGAACGCGTGAGACGACGCTTCATCCAGTCCCAAACATGCTCAATGGGGGACAGATCCGGAGATCTTGCTGGCCAGGGTAGTTGACTTACACCTTCTAGAGCACGTTGGGTGGCACGGGATACATGCGGACGTGCATTGTCCTGTTGGAACAGCAAGTTCCCTTGCCGGTCTAGGAATGGTAGAACGATGGGTTCGATGACGGTTTGGATGTACCGTGCACTATTCAGTGTCCCCTCGACGATCACCAGTGGTGTACGGCCAGTGTAGGAGATCGCTCCCCACACCATGATGCCGGGTGTTGGCCCTGTGTGCCTCGGTCGTATGCAGTCCTGATTGTGGCGCTCACCTGCACGGCGCCAAACACGCATACGACCATCATTGGCACCAAGGCAGAAGCGACTCTCATCGCTGAAGACGACACGTCTCCATTCGTCCCTCCATTCACGCCTGTCGCGACACCACTGGAGGTGGGCTGCACGATGTTGGGGCGTGAGCGGAAGACGGCCTAACGGTGTGCGGGACCGTAGCCCAGCTTCATGGAGACGGTTGCGAATGGTCCTCGCCGATACCCCAGGAGCAACAGTGTCCCTAATTTGCTGGGAAGTGGCGGTGCGGTCCCCTACGGCACTGCGTAGGATCCTACGGTCTTGGCGTGCATCCGTGCGTCGCTGCGGTCCGGTCCCAGGTCGACGAGCACGTGCACCTTCCGCCGACCACTGGCGACAACATCGATGTACTGTGGAGACCTCACGCCCCACGTGTTGAGCAATTTGGCGGTACGTCCACCCGGCCTCCCGCATGCCCACTATACGCCCTCGCTCAAAGTCCGTCAACTGCACATACGGTTCACGTCCACGCTGTCGCGGCATGCTACCAGTGTTAAAGACTGCGATGGAGCTCCGTATGCCACGGCAAACTGGCTGACACTGACGGCGGCGGTGCACAAATGCTGCGCAGCTAGCGCCATTCGACGGCCAACACCGCGGTTCCTGGTGTGTCCGCTGTGCCGTGCGTGTGATCATTGCTTGTACAGCCCTCTCGCAGTGTCCGGAGCAAGTATGGTGGGTCTGACACACCGGTGTCAATGTGTTCTTTTTTCCATTTCCAGGAGTGTATTTTACTGAACTTTGTTGCTGGGGCTCCAAACATGCCAGTGAGTATGGCTGGGAACAGTATGACATGGACAGAGGAGTGGATTGACTGAGCGAGGGGGAGAAGAAAATGGGTAGAGAGGAAGGAAACAGGTGAAAGGTGGAGAGGGGTAGTGGGCAGGTGGAAAAGAAGAGAGGTGAGGTGAAGATAGAAAGAGAGGGGGAAGAGGATATGGTCAGAAGGAAGAGGGGCTAAGATATGGTCAGGAAGAGGGATTCGAGGAAATGGACAAAGAGAGATGGAGGAGGAGACGAAAAAACAAACAGCCAGACAGAGGGTGAGGATGAAGTGGACAGACAGGGAGGAAGAGGTGGACACAGAAAGGAGCAGTTTAGTCAAACGCATTTGAGAGCAACGTTAAGGGGAAAAGGTTAGTTTAATCATAAAGAGATATAGAGCAATGTGTCTGCCGTAAGCAGATGACAGGTGTCACACACTGGACGCTGCATCCAGGTACGCTTATGTGGATGCCCTGCCGTCAACACTTCTTTAAGAAGTGGCTTTTCTGCTGAGTATGACGGTGTCCCATCTCAGGTGTCTGGAGCGAAGCAGGTTACTGCCCAGCCTAGCAGGAGACAGCAGTGATGTCCAGATGACGAACCCTCGACCAATGGCTAAAACTTCGTATCTGCCAGCATCGAACCTGAGGAGTATGGAGCTCAGAGGACTCGACAATTGGTACCTCAGACCATAGGGTGGTGGCAAGATCCCCAGCTCCTAGTCTGCTGAAGACACAGGCAGAGTCAAAGAGACAGACAATGATCGTTGGTTTGCAGCCTGGATGTGTCGATGATTGTGTCGGAAATCCTGTCGCAAAGATTAACACATGGTGGATGGCGATGCATAGTCCAACCACGCTAATGAACTGCATGGCTGGTCCGAAAGGATATTTGTTAATGCTGAACACAAATATTACCACACACTGCAGTGCTACAGAATCTTCCTGAAGGCTGGTCATTGCCTGGAGAACTGGGACATTATTGAGGAAGCTGTCACTATGGCGAAATGGTATGTCCGCTGGCTGCAACCTTCGTCCTGAATGTGACACTGGGCTCGTTTCTGGGCACATGTCGTTACATAATTATTTCTTCATGTATCAGATTGTGTACCACTAACCTGTAACATGTCATGTCCAGGGTGTGCCCGTGGGCTAGTGCTTGGTATTGTCCGCCAGAATCAGTATCTGGGGCAAGGAGGTGTTCTCGTCTGGAGGTAAAAGACCACCCTTCCTGTAATCCTCCTAAATTGTTGTGGCTGAAACCTACAGAACAGGCTAAAAGGTTTATGACTTCCCGTTGTATTTTCTGACACCGTTGTAGAATAATCTGTAAAGGTCCTGCCGGGAAGCAGCACCTTACAGAAGTTCTGTTAGTGGGAGCTGGAAATGGCTTGAGTATCAAATAATTTCGTGGAGTTGTCGGAAGCTCGCAAAATTCAACAGCTGGTCGGCAGCCCTCGTTAGATTCGCCAGGCAACTTTTGTACCCTCCAGGGCGGAGGTTGTGTTCTGGAGAGTATTTAGGAAGTTCATATTCAGAGATCAATAAAGTGGTTCTCGCCGTCGGAAAAGTTTCGAAAAGGTTCGCGAGTGTGTTTCCATTCAATGGCGCAGGTACTGGCTTAATCGTTTGCCTGTTCTCAAGACGGAAGTGTGTTGCTGTGTAGTGGGCCCACACACACACACACACACACACTGTGGGAAGAGACTATGTTCAAATGGTTAAAATGGCTCTGAGCACTATGGGACTTAACTTCTGAGGTCATCAGTCCCTTAAAACTTAGAACTACTTAAACCTAACTAACCTAAGGACATCACACACATCCATGCCCGAGGCAGGATTCGAACCTGCGACCGTAGCAGTCGCGCGGTTCCAGACTGTAACGTCTAGAACCGCTCGGCCACTCCGGCCGGCGCGGAGAGACCATGTAGCAGAGCATGGCGCTATCAGCTACCTGGAAGTGTTGTTTCACGAACGAACAGGATTTCACGACAATGACGTCGCGTGCTTATCCTGGTGACAATACGCGTGTTGAACGATAGGAGGTGAATAGGACTAATCGTGAGTCGGTTGCCTGTAGCCAGACTGCTCGTTCATAATTTCCTATGGTTCGTAAGTAAAGGTACTTAGTGCTATTTTGTCAGAAACTGACATTTTGAGCCCGTGGCTGTGTACAAAATATAGGTTGACTCTTACACAGAAGATTACAGTAACCAACCACTTTTTACAATGCTATTTATTGAGCGCGGATTCTCCATCGGCACCACCACCAAGGAAAATTCGTGCATTGGGGAAACAAAAGGCGAAGTCTAATGTACAACGTGAACTAACCGTCTGAAGATGAACCCGTCGGCTCGAAACCGTAGCGGCGCTGTTTAAATAAATAAATATCATTGTAAAACGTGGCTGGTTGCTGTAATCTTCAATGTAAGAGTCAACCTATATAAAGGTACTTGGTTTTTTGTCCTCTCATATTAGAATTTATTGACTTAGTCGGAATTTTCGGCAAAATCCAAAATGAGACATACAAGTTGTTTATTGCTATGATTAATTTATATGTCTAGCTACGCTACACATCGAACTATAACGGCAGTCGTACTTTCATCTTGAGATACCTTGGTCTCACGAGTAGCGACAATTTTAACTCCGCCTCGGGGATCAAAGCGACTCTTTTTTTTAGAATGACTGTGTATTGGTAGCAGTGCAGTGAATTAATCTGGACGGCCAGCAGACGTTTCTGAAGATGTGTACAGAGCTTCAAGTCACGTAATTTGTCTCGCACTATAACACGCGCTACTACGTGGGCTCTCCCCCTCTCTCCACTGAAGTGAATGGGGCTCCACCTGAAGCTGCGGAAGCTCCGTATCAATCATATCCCTTCTTTTACAGTTCTGTCATAACGCTCTTTCCTCCTATATTTGAGTCAATACCTCTTCATTAGTTATCCGATCTGTCCATTTGATCTTCAGCATTCTAGCGTAGCACCAAGTTTCAAAAGATTCTACTCTCATGTAGTTTGAACTGTTTATCAACCATGTTTTACTTCCGTTCACGACTATACTATACACAAAAGATTTTCTACCACTTATGTTGGAGTGTTAATTAATTTATCTTTTTCAGAGAAGCTTTTCTTGCTGTTGCCAATCTGCATGCTACACTCTGTCTACTTCGTCCATCGTTACTTATTTTGCCGCTCTAATAACAAAATTCGTCTACTACTTTTGGTGTGATCTCCTACTTCCTTCAGAATCGTCTTATTTAATCCGACTACACTCTAAAGCGTTTGATTTAGTTGTTGATATTTATCGTATAAACATTTTTCGTGATACTACCAATACAGCCGGCCGAAGTGGCCGTGCGGTTAAAGGCGCTGCAGTCTGGAACCGCAAGACCGCTACGGTCGCAGGTTCGAATCCTGCCTCGGGCATGGATGTTTGTGATGTCCTTAGGTTAGTTAGGTTTAACTAGTTCTAAGTTCTAGGGGACTAATGACCTTAGCAGTTGAGTCCCATAGTGCTCAGAGCCATTTGAACTACCAATACATCTGTCGTCTCTGACAGATACACAGTATCATTAGAAAATCTTTACATTTGGGTTTTTTTCTCTCCTAATTTTAATTACCTATCCAGATTTCCTTTCAGTTTCCTTTACTGATTGGTCAATTTGCATCTACATTTCCAAATCTACAAGTGTTACAAACAGAGATTTCTAAGATAAGTCCCAATGTCAGTATTCCCTTGCGTGTTTCTACGTATTTCCGGAACCAAAACCTATCTTTTCGGAAGTCACTTTCTACAGTTTTTCCACTCTTCTGTAAATAATTCCTATAAGAATTTTGGATCTACGATACTGACACCGACACTGACACTGAACATGACTTATTAGTATGTTGGTTAGGTAACATTCACGCCTTCTTTGGAAGTGTAATTACAACATCCTACGTGAAGTCTGAGAGTATTACGGTTGTTTCACATTTCTTGCACACCACATGGAATCGTTTTGTCGCGGTATGTTCTCCTATGATCTCAAAAAATCCTGAGGGAAGAGTAACAACCCAAATTAGTCGAAATACTACTTACAGAAATACTCTGGATAAAAGGGGCTTCGTTTGACAATTCAACACCAATATTGTGACTAAATAAATTCCAGAGCTGCCAAGTGTGTTGTGATTGCAACACAGTCTACTAATTGTGCTGGTTCCGGTTAAAAAGTACGTTATTGGTGAAAACATTAAGA
This sequence comes from Schistocerca americana, assembly GCF_021461395.2. Lineage (NCBI taxonomy): Eukaryota > Metazoa > Arthropoda > Insecta > Orthoptera > Acrididae > Schistocerca > Schistocerca americana. The sequence goes on from NC_060122.1 coordinate 687,279,678, forward strand.
GGTCGTGTTAAGAATAAGGGACAACATTCCTTTCCACTATTGGATGCTGTTTGATGAAGAATTATTGTTGCTAGCTCAGTTACCTGATCTGTAGCAATAATTGTTTGGTACAACACTGAGCAGAGGCTGATTCAAATTGGCCATCGAAAGCAGGGCTGTGAAATATCGATCGAACAGTGAATGATTAAACACAAGTTGTGGGTTGCCTGACGCTTTTAGACCTGTGTAGTTTGAGAGAAATCAGAGGATCAATTGCACCGGGATTTTGATTTGTACGAAGAATTTACATGCAGACTGCTGCGTGGGTTGCATTCGGCAATTTCTGTGGTGCATGTTTTTCAGCGTATTAGGCGCCGCGGAAGTCTTGGAATGCCGTCAACTATTTGTGGTACTTTAACGAATAGCCGTGGAAGATACGAGTCGACACTAATTATCATGTGTTTGAAGCCCTGATTACTTTGAATAATTTTTCAATCAAAGGCCTATCTTTCGTATAGAGCTCTGCTGTCTAATACGCACCAAGTAATGGTGTTTGCCCACTACAAGTATAAACATATTTACGTTGTTTGGTTTCAGAGAGAGTCTTCTAGGCACGGCTACACCCTTTTTGGAAACACATTTAGTAGGAACTCTGATCCACTCCTAAAACATAGGGACGACACAAAACCTGTCTGTTTGGTTTTCTGATAGGGTCAATTTCTGCACAAGGCCTATACGTGACATCACTTTCGTCCTCTCGTCAGAGTTCGAACATACTAACACGCAAATGGTTCAAATGGCTCTGAGCACTATGGGACTTAACTTCTGAGGTCATCAGTCCCCTATAAATTAGAATTACTTAAACCTAATTAACCTAAGGACAGCACACACATCCATGCCCGAGGCAGGATTCGAACCTGCGACCGTAGCGGTCGCTCGGTTCCGACTGTAGCGCCTAGAACCTCTCGGCCACCTCGGCCGGCTACCAACACGCAACCAGGGACCATATGTTGCCACCTGAGCACCACACTGATTCTTTTCGGTTGCGCGATTATTTTCGTCCTGTTCTTTCGCCTCATTGACTGCATTAAAAATAAGGGCTACGTATATGTAATTAAGTATTAATTTGTATGTGTATGCAAATTCACTTATTTACATCTTGATTAGGGAATTTTTGTGAGAAATTTACGCTTAAATATGCAATGTTGCTTATTAGCATGCGTACAGCAAGGTGGTAACTAATCAGAAACGTTCGTTCTTCGTTTTGCTATGTAATACTAATGTTGAACACGTAGAATTTTTTTTTAAATTGTTTTTTGCTGGTTTGCTGTACGTATACGTAAGTAGACGAGTCTGGCGACACGCGTTAGTCGTTCAAATAACTAGCTGAAACACGTAAATATGATTTTTTGTAAATTATCATATTCAGACTGTGTTATATTTATATACAGGGTGTTTCAGAAGTGATGGTCAATGTTCAGGGATATGGCGAGAATGATCATTCGAAACAAAAAGTTAAGTAAACATGGCCTCTAAAACGCATGCCTTAAAAGCTAAGAGCAATTGTTAATTTTCCATGCTGTGAAACAATTCTCTTCTACTATAAGATCTTTGCTTTCCATATTTTGGAAATATTAATATGGATCAAAACAATGAAAAAGTGTTCAGTAAACATGTGCTCTAAAATGCATACCGTAAGACATATGAACACCTGTTCTTCTTCGCTACTTTCAAACACAACTATTCTAATGAACAAGTGTTCATAACTTTTAGGGTAGGCATTTTACAGTACTTGTTTACAGGACTGGACATTTTCTTCTTGTTTTGCTCCATGCTACCACTTCCCAAAATATGGAAAGCAAAGAACTTGTAGTAGAAGAGATAAGAGATTTGTTCTACAGTGTCGAAGATCCACAGTTGCTCTTCGCTCTTAAAGCATGCGTTTTAGAGCCCATGTTTATTTGTTTCTCTCTCTCTCTCTCTCTCTCTCTCTCTCTCTATATATATATATATATATATATATATATATATATATAATACAGGGTGGTCCATTGATAGTGACTGGGCCAAATATCTCACGAAATAAGCATCAAACGGAAAAACTACAAAGAGCAAAACTCGTTTTGCTTGAAGGGGGGAAACCAGATGGCGCTATGGCTGGCCCGCTAGATGGCGCTGCTATAAGTCAAACGGATATCAACTGCGTTTTTTTAAACAGGAACGTGGTACCACGTACTTATACGTTTGTCACTATTACAGCGCCATGTATCACAAAGCGAAAAAAGTGGTACAACTAAAACAGTCATATTTCTTTACGTACTACACGAATATGTAATAAAAAAAAGGGGGTTCCTATTTTAAAAAACGCAGTTGATATCCGTTTGACCTATTGCAGCGCCATCTAGCGGGCCAACCATAAAGCCATCTGGTTTCCCCCTTCAAGCTGGACGAATTTCTTCCTTTGTAGTTTTTTCGTTTGATGCTTATTTCGTGAGATATTCGGCCCGGTCACGATCAATGGACCACCTTTTATATCGCAATGCAAGCGTTTGTACTGAAATTCTTTTTAAACGTTGCTTATTATGCGAGTGGTCAATATGTCAGTTGTAGCACTTCGATACAAGTGTGTGTTTCGTGACGGCCACGCGGCTAGAGTAAGATTGTGCAGTTGTATGTGTGGAGAAGATGCCCATACCATTACACTTGGGTTAGGCATGCGTGAATTGCCTCAATGACGAAGGTGGAGGGGCTGGCAACAGCTTTCTACTTGTCATCATCCACGCTAACATGCTAACTAACTGCTGCCCGTCAGTAAGAGCCCCACTCAGATATTTAGCTTGACCATCCAGTAATTCCATACACATTATAACTGGAAATACAGGGTTTGAAACTCTAACTTTATTCTTGGCCGTATGAAATACTTTGATCTGAACTAAAATCTGTTCCTATGTGCTGCGCTAAAATTGTAATCATGAGCACTGGTCTTTCATTAGTTGGTTACATGAAAAATTACTTAAAATCCATTTACGTAACTGCCAGTTCAAAATTATATGAAAAGTTGTTTTGCACTGTATCTGACAATTTTTCACTGTGAAATCGTGACATATTTTCTGCTATGACACTTTAATTACGTAAATGGCATTGTTCAAATCACTGTGGCACGCGTGAACGAATGTAAAAGTGAAGGTCTCTGTTCTTTATGTTACCGCCACAATCCACTTACTGTAATGTTACTCTGTTGTGAGCAAATCGGCGTTTTGGAGTCGCATTGAGAAGACTAGAGCTCATTTCAAATGCAATTAATGAAATGTGTTTTCGACAATTATTTGCCTTGTTTTATATGGTTTTTTATGTACAATATTCTGAAGGAGATCATTTTATACGATTTGTGTGCATCGTGAGGTTACGTAACGATCAAAGTTTGAGCCACAGCCAGTCCAAATAACAGCCTAATTACTTTCGATAGTTAATATTTCGGTGCCGAATACAATCAAATGTGTGTCGCGGAACTGCAAATTTGTAATTTTCGACACACAACTAGTGACAATAGCAAGGATATTTTAATTCTAAGGCAGTTTAGCGTTATTTTAACAGTTGTAGCTTTTCTTACGTTAAATGTAAGGTGCAACAGAAATCTCAAAATTAATTCAGATAATTTATTATTCATGTATGGGCCAAGTAGGATCACGCGAGGTACAATCCATCAATGTCACGTTTGATGTTTGGCCTTTCTTTGTGCCCAGATTTGTTTCATCCTTTCAGAATGAAGTCTCTTTCTTTCATCAGACCACGGTGTTGCAGTCCGTTTTCTAATTTCCCACTGACCAACTTTCCAATCAAATATCTTGTGTCTGAATGTTTTCCTATCTGTAAAATCTGCCCGAGTTATACCGACTGCTTTAAGATCCTCCTTAATCGCAGCAATCCATTTCATTGGCTCAGTTTTGGTCTTTCTTCTGTTTTCGTAGAATTCTACTATTTGTTTTGTCAACATTGTGGGTGCCATTGTTTTAATGTGTGTGGTGTCACCGCAAGGCACCACACTGGCTAGGTTGTAGGCTTCAAACCGGCCGCGGTCCGTCAGTACACATCGGACGCGCGAGTCGCCACTGTCGACGCTAGCAGACCGAGCGCCGCCACTCGGCTGGTCTTACGAGACAAGCTAGCGCGCTGGCCAGTTCTACAGCCGACTTTAAAAGGAATGCTTCACTCGTTATAGCTTCAAAGATCCCAATTGCAGAGGCGCTAGTTAACATAGCCTTCAGCTAAGTCTGTAGCTACGACCTAGCCAGGCGCCACATACAGTTCATGCATTGACAATTGATCTACATGTGTGAAGCAATCAGAATTGTAAAGCAGTATTCGCAGTTCAGTCTATAACTGCACTTGTAAATATTATTGTACAAAGTCGAGATCGACGTTCACCGCTGATGCTGAATTAACGCTAAGTATTTAGTTGTATTCCTGTCTACTAACTTTCTAATCACCTAAGATGTTCCAGATACATCCCGTCAAGTATAGTACATTGATCCTCACGTCAGCCTACGTGATCAAAGCGTGCAATGGCCACACCTCGTGATCAGACTAAGAGTCAAATTGTGTGACTCAGCCCGGTCACCCTTTCTTCATGAGGCCCATAGTTCCGCCTCATACACAACAATGTGCCCATAACATTTAAGTCTTCGTTTTCTCATATCACCATGTATTCCTCTATTTCCTTATTACCTTATTCAGATAATACTTTATGCGTTGTTTGAGAGCTGTTGTGCTAAAGCTACAAATAACAGCATGCTCTTATAAGCACTCCATGTTTGAGATTCATCCGACTTTGACTGAGAGTTATGAGTGAGAGATCTCCAGTGTAGATTACCTGCCTCTGTCTAGACAGGTAGTGGCGCTGCCACTTTACTCCTCCTCGCCTGCTCTCTCCCGTCACCTGCATTCCACAAGGAGGGAACACGACGTTAACCTGGGATCTGCTGCCAGAGTTGCTAAGGAGTAGCTGAGGATTTTCCAAAGTTATTTTACCCCAACCCACCTGCCATGAGTTGAAGTGGAAGCTTTATTCCAGTTTGTAGCCATTATTTTACACAATTTCATTTTTGTGTCTTTCCACGCTTCGTTACAGAGTACTCTGTGCATTGTATCACAGACCACTTGATATTTATTTAAATGGTTGTATATGTCATTTTCAAACTGGTAGTTCACGTCGCAATCTAAGAAGTTAAAATGCAGCTGTGAAGTAAATCGCAACCCGCTTGTAAATAAGCTTTCTGGGCTGAATACGGCGTTGGAAATATTAAACTTAGAGAGCATGAAATTCGCCAGGCAAGCTTCACGTGGTTTAAACATGATAAAAACTGCCTGGCAGAATATTCGTACTTACTATCGAGCTTCGCGGCAGCGTGTGGCGTCCTACACAGACTTCCACTGGCGAAGATACGGGGTATCATATTGCCTTCTCACAAACTGCCATCGATGTTTCGAACGAGGCCCTGCAATGTTTCAGACGAGGCGCCGTACCAACCTGATGACTCGCCTCTTCGAATACAAGCAACAGTTGTAATAGAGGAAATAATGCAAAATGTGGCGCTATTTTCCGTAAATTGTGTAGCTTGGGGCAAAATACGTTCAGTATAAAGTTTCAATAAAATGTGTCTTTTCATTATGTGACTCTTGGTTGAATTAGTGATTTTGTATTTAGGCAATAAATGGACGTTAATGTAATAAAATTTAGCATCAATAATTTTCTGAGACCCGTCACTAGCATTGCACGAGTAAACAATGGTTAAAGGAACGAACATCTCCATGTTTTAAGAGATCAGTATAGGCTTCATCAAAACAAAAATGCTTGTATATGTCGGATATGGAAAAAAGTCTAACATTAACTTTTTTTGTATTTGAGTGCAATAGAATACAATGACTTAAAGTTATTATGTTAATAAGTTTATGTTATAACCAAAAATTCTCAGATTAAGACTCCCTCGCACTCTTTAATCGAGTAACGAAGATGTCAACCACGAAGTTCTTCAGTCTCCTGAAATGCTAGTACATTTGCCACAAAAAAAAATAATTTGCTTCGTCAGTCACTTGCGCAGCCACATACATGATTATATTCTGTACTAATGTCATACTTTCGAAGTATTTGTAGAGACTGTTTTAACTTTTCGTAATATAATGATCCTTTGCACAATATCTGAGCAAAAATATATACGTTTTAAAAAAGGAAAAGACAATTGTCAAAATACCAATTTTTGTAAAAGTTTGCAAGATGCTGTGGGAGTACGTTTCAGATGCTGAAACTGATATCTTTGTTTCCACAAATAATGATTGAGTAATTCATTGCTGGCTATCAATATGCAGAATCACCGAATTTCTTTATTTTTTATGTCTCTTAGTTGTAATCATGCACGCCGAAAATGTAAATGAACTAAGACGCTTAATTACGTACAGGAAGTCAGTATTCCTATTCACACAGTCATTTACTGTTGGCCTCAAATAGAACACTATCCATTTATAGATTAAATTTTGTCAGCAGATTATAGTTATACGTACCAGCGTTCTGTAATAAGCTGTGAATTTATATGTTGAGTTCAGCAAGGCAGGAGTACTCGAACTATTCGCTAGTGCGCATTTCGTTGCATAATAGTCCCATATTTCCTTATAAGAGATGAATTTAAAATCTAATAAAACATCTCTTTGATCAGTTTATATAGCCTGCTATGTAGAATGTTAAACTTAGGCATATGACTGCGAGACATCAACGAAGTCAATTATTACAACGTAATTTCATTTTCAGTCCAGTCACAAACTTTTACAGCTGTGACCAATTTAGACGTTTAAGTTATCATCAGATAGGGCGGTGGCCGGGAACTGCATGTTAACCTGTGTGACATGTTGCTCCGACGGCCCTAGAGGCTATAAGAACAAAATGGCTACCTGGCGATGGCATAAACGTCGAAACTGTTCACAGCTGTAAAAGTTACGCGACTGGGACAAGAAACAAAATTGTTTTGTAAAGTACTAAGTTTTAACTGAACTACTTTTAATGACATATTTGAAAGTTGTTTATCTTTAGCCAGCAATTATAGACAAACAGGCTGTTAAACTATTGTACGAGGACGTGCTGAAATGTAATGTCTCCTAATTTTTTATATGAAAACTCCTAAAAGTTTTTTTAAATAAAATAAACTTAATTAACATTCTAAAGTCTTATTCTTCATATCTACACTACTGGCCAGTAAAATTGCTACACCACGAAGATGACGTGCTACAGACGCGAAATTTAACCGACAGGATGTAGATGCTGTGATATGCAAATGATTAGCTTTTCAGAGCATACACATAAGGTTCGCGCCGGTGGCGACACCTACAACGTGCTGCCATGACGAAAGTTTCCAAACGATTTCTCGTACACAAACAAAAGTTGACCGGCGTTGCCTGGTGAAACGTTGTTGTGATGCCTCGTGTAAGGAGGAGAAATGCGTACCATCACGATTCCGACTTTGATAAAGGTCGGATTGTAGCCTATCGCGATTGCGGTTTATCGTATCGCGACATTGCTGCTCGCGTTGGTCGAGATCCAATGACTGTTAGCAGAATACGGAATCGGTGGGCTCCGGAGTGTAACACAGAACGCCGTGCTGGATCCCAACGGCCTCGTTTAACTAACAGTCGAGATGACAGGCATCTTATCCGCATAGCTGTAACGGATCGTGCAGCCACGTCTCGATCCCTGAGTCAACAGATGGGGACGTTTGCAAGACAACAACCATCAGTTCGACGACGTTTGCAGCAGCATGGACTATCAGCTCGGAGACCATGGCTGCGGTTACCCTTGACGCTGCATCACAGACAGGAGCGCCTGCGATGGTGTACTCAGCGACGAACCTGGGTGCACGAATGGCAAAACGTCATTTTTTCGGATGAATCCAGGTTCTGTCTACAGCATCATGATGGTCGCACCCGTGTTTGGCGACATCGCGGTGAACGCACATTGGAAGCGTGTATTCGTCATCGCCATACTGGCGTATCACCTGGGGTGATGGTATGGGGTGCCATTGGTTACACGTCTCGGTCACCTCTTGTTCGCATTGACGGCACTTTGAACGGTGGACGTTACATTTCAGATGTGTTACGATCCGTGGCTCTACCCTTCATTCGATTCCTGCGAAACCCTACATTTCAGCAGGATAATGCGCGACCACATGTTGCAGGTCCTGTACGGGCCTTTCTGGATACAAAAAATGTTCGACTGTTGCCCTGGCCAGCACATTCTCCAGCTCTCTCACCAATTGAAAACGTCTGGTCAATGGTGGTCGAGCAACTGGCTCGTCACATTACGCCAGTCACTACTCTTGATGAACTTTGGTATCGTGTTCAAGCTGCATGGGCAGCTGTGCCTGTACGCGCCATCCAAGCTCTGTTTGACTCAATGCCTAGGCGTATCAAGGCCGTTATTACGGCTAGAGGTGGTTGTTCTGGGTACTGATTTCTGAGGATCTATGCACCCAAATTGCGTGAAAATATAACCACATGTCAGTTCTAGTACAATATATTTGTCCAATGAATACCCGTTTATCATCCGCATTTCTTCCTGGTGTAGCAATTTTAATGGCGAGTAGTGTACTTATTTTATTCACAACATTGTTACCCTAGCGACGATCACATTCTTTTCAAACGAGAGACCAGTTTTCTGATACGCCACTGCAGAATGTGTTTGACTTTGTTTACGGAGCCTCAACCTCATCTCTGCTTGCACCGCTTCATCACTATCAAAATGATACCCTCGAAGGTGTTCTTAAAGCTTTTGAAACTGACGGAAATCAGATGGAGCCAAGTCGGGACTGCATGGAGGAACCCATGGCGTCGGATTGTTGCAGATATCGCAAAGCTCGTGTATGGTCTCTCATTGTCACGCAGAAGGAGAGGGTGCTCCACGTGTGGACGAACTCCTCGAATTCAAAACTCTATTACAACACCTTGTTTCTCGCGTACGGACATAGTTTCATTACACACCGCCATGTCAGACGCCATTTCGGAGCCCTCTAAGCGCCTGAGGGCTGCAAATATGTGGACACGAGGAATAAGGATGTAGAATGTTAATAAGGTTTGTTTTAAGAAGCTTTAAATGCTTTCAGAAAAAATGTTCTGCAGCATTACTTTTCAGTACACCCTCGTAATTAGTTTATCACTGAAATGCTGATTTATAAGAGCCTGTTTAAATCTTTGATTTTGAAAATGTAATAATTGTACTATAAATATTTCTGTATTACTTTCCCAGATAATGACGTGTAAACTAATTATTATTGTCTCGATTGTTTCAGGTGAGTCCATATACTGTCTCCACGTGCAACTGCAATAGGATATAGTGTAAGTACAGTGACATTGATCCTTTAGTGTAGTTATAATTGTAACGAAAATTTTTCACACACTGCCAGTTATTCTATTACAGTCCAAACGACTTTTAGTAGCTGGTCTTTAGTTAATCTTTACTTTCAGACACGTTTCAAAAAGATATCGCATGGCGAATGGCTGATATCTCGAATCTTTTCAATTTACGGATAAGACGCGAAAAAGGTAGGTAAAGCTCCCTGAACGCTTTCTTGTGGAGATGTTAGCGTTATTAGCGACGATCTGGTTCTTCTGAAATAATGTCCACATCCGAAAACTTAGTGCTGCATACATGTACATAGGCTATATTAACTATTACCATCAGATGAGGTTTCCAAATATTTTCACAGATGCATTAATTATTCTCAACAATAGAAAACAGCGTGTTTCGGGCTTATTAGTCATGATCACTGCATATCATCTGCAGCTATTGTGGATTTTCGATTCTTCCAGCTGTCCTAGAACTACAGATCCTGATAGGAAATTGCGACCGTTATTTGGAGCTGCATTAAACTTTCTCTGCTGACTACAGAAGATACTTACTGTCCATCGAGAATCGACGCGAAATCGACGGACAAAAGCACTGGAGTCACGGCGGAAGGTCGTAATTTCCCGTTCGCATCGCCACCAGACAGCTGCTGGTAGACGAATATCTCCACGGCAGCTGTTCGAGATTATGAGTGCACACTTCGTTCCTGGAGCAACAACAGCCAAGCCTGAGATACCTTTTGTCACACTTCAGGAAGGAATATTACCGTCCTTGAAGGCAACATAACGTTGTTGTCTCCTTAATGTGTGGCATCAATAGTGCTTTTAAAGGGAGATGGTACACTCCTGGAAATTGAAATAAGAACACCGTGAATTCATTGTCCGAGGAAGGGGAAACTTTATTGACACATTCCTGGGGTCAGATACATCACATGATCACACTGACAGAACCACAGGCACATAGACACAGGTAACAGAGCATGCACAATGTCGGCACTAGTACAGTGTATATCCACCTTTCGCAGCAATGCAGGCTGCTATTCTCCCATGGAGACGATCGTAGAGATGCTGGATGTAGTCCTGTGGAACGGCTTGCCATGCCATTTCCACCTGGCGCCTCAGTTGGACCAGCGTTCGTGCTGGACGTGCAGACCGCGTGAGACGACGCTTCATCCAGTCCCAAACATGCTCAATGGGGGACAGATCCGGAGATCTTGCTGGCCAGGGTAGATCCTACGGTCTTGGCGTGCATCCGTGCGTCGTTGCGGTCCGGTCCCAGGTCGACGGGCACGTGCACCTTCCGCCGACCACTGGCGACTACATCGATGTACTGTGGAGACCTCACGCCCCACGTGTTGAGCAATTCGGCGGTACGTCCACCCGGCCTCCCGCATGCCCACTATACGCCCTCGCTCAGAGTCCGTCAACTGCACATACGGTTCACGTCCACGCTGTCGCGGCATGCTACCAGTGTTAAAGACTGCAATGGAGCTCCGTATGCCACGGCAAACTGGCTGACACTGACGGCGGCGGTGCACAAATGCTGCGCAGCTAGCGCCATTCGACGGCCAACACCGCGGTTCCTGGTGTGTCCGCTGTGCCGTGCGTGTGATCATTGCTTGTACAGCCCTCTCGCAGTGTCCGGAGCAAGTATGGTGGGTCTGACACACCGGTGTCAATGTGTTCTTTTTTCCATTTCCAGGAGTGTATTTAATGTTGCGGCGTGTAGTTCCAGTACAGACACCAAGTGTTGATAACGCAGTTACATAGATCTGAAGGTGACCTACAGGGTCGACACTAATCACATCGTAAAAAAAGTGCAACTGAGACTGAAAAATAAACGATGTATAATTACTTTTTTATGTTTAATATGTTATTCACAAATGTATATTTGTGCCAGACCCTAATTCGGGACACAGATATCCAGCTTATTGCTAGCAGTCACCTTAAACAATAAGTTTTATTTATCCATATCCACCCATTTGGCCCATCCTTGCATTTCACGGTGATAAAGTAAATATATGTTTTATATTCCTTCCTTTTTTGCGCCCTCAAGGAAAGCATGTAGAAAACGGCTTACCGATTTTAGAATTATATATTAATTCCTTCAGCTACTGACGGCCGTTGATTTGTATCAACGGGGACAGGTGGAAATGTGTGCCCCGACCGGGACTCGAACCCGGGATCTCCTGCTTACATGGCAGATGCTCTATCCATCTGAGCCACCGAGAGCACAGAGGATAGTGCGACTGCAGGGACTATCTCGCGCACACGTCCCGCGAGACCCCATTTTCACCTTATATGTCCACACACTATATTCGTAGTGTCCCTACCCAACACACTCATTACTTGTTGAAGACATTCTTACTAAGTCCGGTAAGAGTTCGGTTAATATGTGTGCATCCACACGGAAGGAGGAGGTCATGTCCGAAAGAACAGACACCACATCCATGTAAGTTTAACGAATTTTGCTCATCTTTCCGACGATTGTAAAACCAAATGCTATTCTAGTACGAGGCGCATCTCAAATATTTTCGAGAATTCGAGATTCAATATCGTGCGAGCTTGCTGAATACTATACGAGAACACATGTTGTTGACTGACCATCTGCGATAGTGGAACCTGCTAAGGCGGCCGACAAGAAGTCTGTCCATACATGGAACTATAACTTGCGCCAGATTAAATCGGTTCTGTTACTTTCACACGTGATTTTCACAAGAACAGAAACCACACTCCACACGAAAAAGTCAGTCCTCACGATCCATAAGCAGGATACGCGCGAAGTTAACACTCGCGATTTTTCTGTCGCCCAGAACGACTTAATTTTCTCCTCGTACCAACCGGTCACTGAATTGTCTTGCGTGCTTTTACGCAACCCTTGCGTAGGTGATACCTTGTTAATGTAATTTGAGCACCGTATCCCCTCCCCCCCCCCCCCCCCCCAATTGTATTCTCTCTCTGCGCCAGTAATCAATTTGTTTTAAGACATTTAAACTATACGCCCAATACAACCATTTCATGTCAATGAATTTAATTCCGCTCAGCTTTTACTTGAACCGCTATTCTCTATTTTCTGCTGTCTTCTTCATTTCTCGATAATTTCAGCACTTTGATACTACCAACAGATCTTCGGCTATTATACACCCTAAGGGAAAGAAACAACGATGAACTACGAAGGAATTTATCCGAATCGGGCGGAAATCGATAGATGTAATGTACGTGTACAGACAAACAAATGATTACAGTTTCAGGGAAATTGGACGATTTATTCAAGAGAAAGAGCATCACATATTGAACAAGGCAACAGCCTTTGGCCCTTATGCCATCAATTATTCGGCTTGGAAATGATCGACAGAGTTGTTGGATGTCTTCCTTAGAGATATCGTGCTCAATTCTGCCCAACTGGCTCATTAGATCTTCAAAATCCCTAGATACGGACCAACGTAGGGTTTAGCAAACACGAAGACAAGCAGTAGACAATCGTGTGCGGGCGGGCATTATACGAGGTGCGACAATAAAGTAATGAGACTCACGTGATAAAGTTGCTTGCCGTTTTAGTCCAGTTTAGTGTTGTCTCCTTCAAAGTAGTTCCAGTCTGACTGCACGCACTTTTTCCAGCGCTTCTGCCACTGATGGTAACATTTCTGGAACTCATCTTTTGTAATATCCTCCAAGACCTTCGTCACAGCTTCTTGGACATCTTGTGTTGTCTGAAAATGGTGTCCCTTGACCGCTGTTTTGACTATTGGAAATAGGAAAAAGTCGCACGGAGCGATATCTGGTGAATAAGGTGGCTCTGATAGTACTGAAATTTGTTTTGAGGTTAAAAATTGCTGTACTGACAGAGCAGTATGGGATGGCGCATTATCGTGATGCAGAATCCAATTATCAGCAATGTTGGCACGGACACAAAGAAATCTTTTACGAAGTCTTTCTAAAATTTCTTTATAGTAATATTGGTTAACGGTTTGTCCAGGAGGCACCCACTCTTTATGAGCAATTTCCTTGGAATCAAAGAAGCACACAAGCATGCATTTCACTTTTGACTTTGACATGAGAGCTTTTTTTCGTCTGGGTCAGCCCTTTGAGCACCATTGCGAGCTTTGGCGTTTTGTCTCTGGATCGTACTGAAAAAACCAACTTTCATCACCGGTGATAACACGGCTCAACAATTATTTTTCTGTGTTTCTCGCTGTTGTGGTGTGAGATTTTTGGGGACCACGACCGGGAGAGCGGTGTGCTGACCACATGCCCCTCCTATCCGCATCCTCAACTGAGGATGACACGGCGGTCGGATGGTCCGGATGGGCCACTTGTGGCCTGAAGACGGAGTGCTACTACATTTTTGCACAAATCTTTCTGCTACCAAGATTATTAGGGGAACCGTTTCTCGATTGATGTTCAGTTCTTCTGCACACATTTTCACGGATAATCTTCGATCAGATCGTACGAGTTCACTCACCCTGGCCAAGTTGACATCCGCCTGTGAGGTTGATGGTCGTCCACTGTGGTCTTCATCTTCAACATTCGTTCTGCCAACGAAAAACTTGGGCTCTTGATATAACCTCCTCTCCAAAAGCCTTCTGAAGCTTACTGTAAGTTGTCGTCGCGTTTTCACCCAGTTTAACGCAAAAAGAAATGGCATACCGTTGCGCAATATTATGTGGTTTCATTTCCGTGACGAGAGACACAAACACGTGTTAACTTATTACAGCACACCTCACGACTGAGCAGTTGCATGATGTGCCGCTTGGACTAGAAGCAGCTTATAGACCAAGGTCAGAGATATTGTGCCTACTCAAGCCTGCAGGGTTGCCACATCTTGCAAAGAAAATCAGTCTCATTACTTTATTGTCACACCTCGTATTGTTGAGGTGTGAGTCTGCGATGGCTTGCATGAAGAGCAACAAAACGGGGCTTGGAATGTCGTAGGCGTACCGCTTTACTGTAAGGGTGCCGCTGACGACAACCAAAGGGGACCTGCTATAAAAAGATATGACACTCCAGACTATCACTCTGGGTTCTCGGGTCATATGGCGGACAAAAGTCAGATTGGTATTCCACCACTGTGTGGGCTGTCTCCAGACACGTCTTCGATGGTCATTGGGGCGCAATTGGAAACAGGACTCATCACTGAAGAAAATTCTATTCCAGTCAATGAGATTGCAGACCGAAGACGTGCCTGGAGATGCTCTGGACGGCAGGGATACCAACTTCACTGTCGCCCACCATACAGCCCGACAACCAAGAGTGACAGCTTGGGGTGGCGTTTTTTCTCCTGACAGGACCCCTTTGCTTGTCATCCTCGGCACCCCTGTCCCCCAGAACTTAGAACCACTTAAACCTAATTAACCTAAGGACATCACACACATCCATGCCCGAGGCAGGATTCGAACCTGCGACCGTATCGGTCCAGACTGTAGTGCCTAGAACCGCTCGGCCACTCCGGTCGGCTCTTGCCCTTCAAGGCAAGGCATCCCAGGCCTATATTTCAACAAGACAATGCCCGCCCGCACACGGTGAGAGTTTCTACAGCTTGTCTTCATGCTTGCCAAACCCTACACCTTCGCCAGCGAGGTCGCCGGATCTCTCTCCAATCGAGAACGTTTGGAGCAGGACGGCCAGGGCTTCACAACCATCTTGCGATTTTGACGATCTAAGGCGCCAGTTGGACAGAATTTAGCACGATCGCCCTCAGGACGACATCCAACAACGCTGTCGATCAATACCAAGCCGAACAACTGTTTGCATAAGGACCAGAAGTTGACCAACGCGTTATTGACTTGCTCTTTCTTTCAGAGAAACCATTTGTTTGATTGTAAATGTACAACACATTTATAATTTTCCATCCCATTCTGATAACTGCTTCGATGTGCATCGTTTTTTGTTTTTTATTGTATTGAAGTGTATTTTGCGACCTCCCCTTGATTTTCCCCTCCGATTTTTCCATCCAATACGTCTTTAAAAATTTGTTTTGACGAAATAAATATCCAAAAAGTTCTGTTTGCTTTTTAACCATAGTTGATTTGTGCTTTCTCTGCTCACTGATCACTTGCAAAACGTATTCGTTTGATTAGCTTCCTGTCCAGCTGGTCCTTCTCCTGAGGTAGAGTCCCTTAGTCTGTAACAGCTTGCTGTCGGTCTTGAACGCCCCAACTTACACAACCACGCAGCAGCACAATGCGCATGAACGTCTTAACAACTTGGGTCTTCTTTCCCATACTAAGCAGCTTGCTCTCTAGACGTCGTTCGTTGGAGGCACATTCTTGTGACTTACCTGCTGCTATTCTTTTTTCTGATTGTCGTTTTGCATCTTTGGTCTGCTACAACTTTATTCCTTTCAGGCAGGCCAGGTGTCCTCATTTTTATGGTTCCGTACCTCAATCGGTAAAAACGGAACCTTTCTAGGATCACTTCGTTGTCCGTCTGTCTGTATGGCCGCTCGACTTTTTCCCAGGGTCGGGTAGACGTACCAAGTTGAACTTTATGTCACATTCTAAGGTCTGTGGTCCCTTTTTCGATGTGAACCACTTGAGCTTCGAAGTCAGTGCAATCAAAAGATAAGGCCATTTATGTCACATGTTTCGGTATCTCGCCAGTATCGATGTCAATAACAGGCAAAATCGTCGAAATCCTCGCTTACCGGGATTGATGAACTATCTACAGGATGACTGAGCTGCCCCTACCGCTACAGTTTTATGTAACCCACAATGTTACAGATCGCCTTCATAAACCACGCGAGAGATTTTCACATTCTCTCGCTCGCTACGCGCAAACTACTAGTCCTGCAGAAAAAATGAGCAGTATCTTTTTGTAGGAAATTTAATGTAGTTAAATTTCTGTTGGGAAACGTTTTCGCTGGAGGCCACGGTTTTCGATGTTATTCGAAAAAAAAAGTACCAAAGTGACCTTTAAAGCCACATCCACCTAGCACTCATCCCTCACCAATCAAGATTTCTGGTATAATGCTCATGGCACTCTCTCCTACCACTGCAGGAAAATTCCGGCTACGCGAACTATTCCCTGTGTTCGACATTTTTTGGTCTCTGTTGTTTGGACTGTTACGCTACTAGCACAGTCGGCTGCTTC
Organism: Schistocerca americana; assembly: GCF_021461395.2. NCBI lineage: Eukaryota > Metazoa > Arthropoda > Insecta > Orthoptera > Acrididae > Schistocerca > Schistocerca americana. Next base: position 687,296,127 of record NC_060122.1, read on the forward strand.
GTTGCCACTGTTGATTTAAACATGCCCGTGAGGGTAATGAAAGAAAAACGACTTTCGTAAACAGTATACTAAAAGCAACTGCGTCGACAATTTGATCAAAACTTGACCCTTACGAGCACAGTAGTTTCGTAATCAGGAGGCCTAACAAAAGCACGATGTAATTGTTTATTTTATGCTGTTAAAATTCACAAAATTGTTAGATAAAACTTACACAAACGTCAGTTTTTCAATATGTAAGTCCTCGACCGTGGCGTAACAAAGCCAGTCAATAAAGACCAGGAAACGTCAAATGTGGGAAATAATCCGTGCAGTCGCAAGTATTTTTCAATGGTATGACGGACTGCCATGAACAACATAATACAAATTGTCACGTAATCCCCACTGCACACCCTTTTTACTTTATATACAGCTTATATGGCACAATATTGTAATTAATTTTATACTGCTTATTGGTGCGAGCACGACAGATAAAATATGATTCTCACTCTTAGTTTCTGCAGTTGAAAATATTTTCTATTTATGCATTTTGACCTGTTATTTGGGGATGCGCACAACACTCGAAGATTTCCTGCCTTAGACGTACGATCTTTAATTTGCAAGCTACTTTTATATAACACTGATCTGGCTCGCTAGATATGGAACATGGCATCATTACTGTACCTAATTATGGAATAAAAAAAATGGCCTTCGCTACTTTCATCTCTCTAATGCACTGAAAATTACTCTGATTACCTGTACGGAAGTTACAGTATGTTGTGTTCACTAGACGTAAAAGCTGCAGTGGATTTTTTTTAAATATATGAACACTATTAACTGCTAAGACTAACATGAGAGCATGAAACTAAAAAAAGATGAAATCTGATTTGTTTGTTATTAGTCAGAACAGGTTTTGCACACCAGTCTTTGATCACACACAAGTAAAATTTTATCACTCATGAATTATTTACGTAACTGATAACATAATAGCAGCTGCCCATGTCCACCTGAAAATGACATAATAAAATCCACAATTTCCCTCTGAAGTCGCCAGGAAGCTGAAAGAGAAAATTTAAATGTACCGTTACCTGCCCGCTATATTGCGGGAGAACTGCTTTCATTCAATTTAATTTGAATTTGCCGCGGCAGCGGCTCCCGCAATCGCTGCACGGCTTTGCGTCATGAAAAATTCCTAATGTGCTGAAAACGGCTAAGAATGTGGAATGAAATCTTGGGCGAGCTAGCAATAAATTATTACAGGTAATAATTTTAACAATTTCTATATTCAAAAAATCAACATAAATTGAAAGTACACACCTTTTACAAATATCAGCCTCCAATGGCGTCTTTCTCGATCAAAGGACAAACGAGGGCTACCTAAGGATTCAAGCGAGCGTCACGGGCTCTTACAACTTTAACGCCTACAAGAAGACAGAGAGAGTAATGTTTTAACCTCCACTAGTTATAGGTAATTTACTGGCATCTTTGTAATTATTTCTAACTATCATTGTCTGCTTCTATACATACATTCGCCGACCACAGACGTTGTTTGTGAAATATAAATACATAAATATTGCACAAACATAAAAATGAAAAATTGTTTTTCTTTTTTTACATAATCTACAACCATTCATACAGTAATTAAATAATAATAATAATACAGATAGATGTTTATTATTTTATTATTTTTATACATTATTACGATTTTGTAAATGTCTTGCCAGGAGACGTCACAAAATCTTGAACGTTGGCGGTTGAATATGGAAGTGAAGTGCGTTGTAGGATCACTTTTGTACATTCTTTTTGAATAACTCAATGATTCTGCCTCTAGCGAAAACGTATCCCAGTACAGATTGTAAATACACTAAATTTCCTACAAAAATTTTCTGTACTTTTTCTCTGCAGGGCTAATAGTTTGCGCGTAGCTAGCGAATGAGTATTGAAATCTCGGGCGCGGTTTATGAAAGCCAGCTATAATATTGCGGGTTGCATAAAACGGTAGCGGTAGGGGCAGTTGAATGACCGTTTAAGTTTGTACGGAAGCCGCGGCGCGCCAGCCCCAATTGGACTTTTTCCTAATTTTTACTTATGTTCTACCATAATTCTTTTTTCATTTAAAGTTGAATATTTTCATAATTGCTAAAAATAAAGTGCATTCTACGTATGTTTTGTGCTGTCAGCTATTAATGCAACATCACCTACAAATCTTATGCAGTGAATCGGTATTTCGTGCACTGAAGGATATCTTTTTACTGAAAATAACAAATGATAACGCTCTCACCATGTCTCGTTTAAATCCTCCGAAGATGCCACTGATTACGAATTCCAGACGGCCCACTGCATTTAAGTTCTCTCGCAGATCAAACTTGTACCGTTCCTGAGAAGTGAACTGCAGTTTATTTCACATTCTTCTGTAATTCGGGGAAGCAATCGCCGGACCAGCGGCCGTGTTATGATTGACTCCTGGCTGCCGCTTATTTCCACTGCACAGCCAGTTTGTTTCGCCTGTAGCTGGAGAAACATCCGGTTATCGAAATTCCGCTCCGCAAACTGGTCGGAGCGCGGCCAGGCCGTCTGGCGGTCGCGAGAGCGCGCGCCGCGTCAGCTGATGTAATCACCACCTTACGCAAACAAACGCCGAGTCGACAGCGTACTCCAGCCGGCGGCACAACACCTCGCTGGGTCGCCATGTTCGAGCAGGCGGGTTTGGCAGACAAAGAGGCGCACTGCCTGCAGCCGGGGTCAGGTGGCGTCAGCGGCAATCACAACAGAGCGAACTGTTAGCACCGCCCCGTGGAGAGGCTTGCCACGCGACGAATCTCATTCTTTGCTCTACGAGATAGTGAGGGTTTTTTTTTTTTCTTTATTGAGTTTCGATTCCCCCCCCCCCCCCCGAAGGGGGCGTGCTCGCAGCAGCTTAGTATGCAGCTCTTCAGCCTACAGAATTTGTTTTTAAAAAATGAAGATAATAACTAATAAAAACAGGCGATAAAATCAGAGGCTTAAATGGTAACATGACGGAAAAATCGTGGAACTTAAAACATAGAACAAAGGGTTGATGACGCTAATAAAATACACATGAAGCAGACAGGTAAAATAATAGACAGACAATTAAAAAACACGGCGACAGTCTGGTTTCTGGTTGCAAGAGATACAAAATTCACACCCAGCGACAGCATTATTTCTGTTCGCTACACTTTGGAAAGACGAACAACACTGAACATTCACTTGAACACTGTACTAAAAAGTTGGCACAAATATAATATACCACAGCCGAGGGCAGACGGGGGCAATCTGGACAGATGATGGGAAAGAAAAGAGGGAAGGGGAGGAAGAACGATGGGGGAGGGGAGGGGGGAAAGGAACGGATGGAGGACGAGAACCCATAAGAGGGGGGACGGTTGCTGGGCAGATGCGACAGGGAGTGGGGAAAGGCAGAGGAAGGGAATACAAAAGGACTCGGGTGGGGGGGGGGGGGAAGGAGGGGACTTGACGGAAGCCACCTTGGGAAAGGAGATGAAGGGTGCAGAGATGGAGGGTAGGGGGGACACAACGGTGAAGGCGTGGCCAAGGGCGGTGATGGGAGAGGAGAGGAGCAATCACGGAGTGAGGGGGATCAAGGCGGCGGGAGGTGTAGAGTATGCGTATATGTTTGAGGAATAGGAGCAGATGGTAAAGGATCTGCATGGGGGACGTGAGGTGTAGACGGAAGGCGAGGGGGAGTGCATGGCACTCGAGGATCTGAGGGACTTATAGAATTTGGGGGGTGGCAGATATCCATTTGGGACTGGCATAACAGAGGATGGGATGGATTAAGGATTTGCAGGTGTGGAGGATGGCAGATGGGTGCAACCCCCATAAGTTTGTGAGCAATGCCTGCGCTATATAAACGCATTCGCTATAGTAGTCAGGGTGCTCTTGTATATATACTGCCTTATTATTAATTTCATGGCAATTTTTCATCATAAAATATGTACATTATTTACAGTTTTATTTATACAGCGCACTCAATTTACATGAAGGCATTGAAAATCTCGAAAACAACAAACTGGTCAAAAAAATTGATAATTAAAACTTAATAGTCTCGGACAGGAGCATCCAATGATACCAAACTCAACCCCCTCCCCCCCCCCCTCCCCACAGCCTGTGCGTGGGGGCAGGGAACGGGGAGAGACTTCGAAATCTAAAATAGGAACCACAATTTTAAACTGAAGATTCGGATTCTACGGAAAGGATACATAAGTTTTGTCTGAAACATATTTTCAGTTACCTGACAGATGGCGATATAACCGGATAAATGAAGTGTAGAAATGCTACACAGGGTGAAGCGAAATTCGCGCACTCGGGCTTCGCAGCGCGAATCCTCACATGCTGACGACAAAAAAATTTCTCTCACAAAATTTCGTCCGCTGAGTACATCCGGCAGAAAAAGGACGTTAAGGATTGGCAATCTGTCAACCTCTAATCACATGTATGGTAACTACTTCTATCAGCTATTTCAGCCATACTGTTGGGTTGGTGCAGTGGACAGAGTTTTGGGTCAGCATGCAGAAGCTCGATGGTTCGATCCTGAATTAAGGTGCATTTTTTTTTTTTAGTTGCAAATTTCATTCTCACATTTCATACTGTAATATACGCCATTTCTTAGGTCACATACATCATAAATTTACAACATGTTGTAACGCTGAACATAACAAATACATGGTTAGACAAATAAGAAATAGACAGTTGAAACCAACGGCCTGTCACAGGACAGAATAACTACAAAAACAATAAAAATTGCGACATGCTAAAGACGGTAGCAAAGTACTTGTCCATTACACTACATGGAACATAAGCACTAAGATGTCGCACATTAGTAACTAGCGACAGTAAAAATGACCTTCACAACAGAATATGCTGTAATCAGAACAACAGATGCTCAAAGCGACCTCCCTGTACATCCAAACATTGCGCAACCCACCAGATCATACAGCACTGGACCCTTCGCAGCAAGGCTGCGTCCACAGTAACAAGAGTAGCATGAATACATGCTGCCAATTCTTTCACATTCGTCGGCGGAGTACAGAACTCGTGCTCCTTCAGGAGTTCCCACAAGAACAAATCCAGGGATTTACGTCAGATGAACGAGGTGGCCACACAACTGGACCTCCACGTCCAAGCCATTTCCCTGGAAATGTTTTGTTCAAATACAGTCGCACATTAATTCCAGAGTGTGGAGGTGCACCATCATGTTGGAGCCATATCCTCTGCCGAACATGTATTGGAACATCTCCCTGCACATCAGGCAGATAGTTTGAGAGAAATGCATGACACCTTCGTGCAGTCAACCGGTAAGGCAACAAGTAGGGGCTCAACACCTGTCGCCCAATATTCAGGCCCAGATGTTGATTCCAAAACGAACTTGATATCCACAATCACGGGTAATGTGCGGGTTAACTTCACACCAATGGTGGGCACTGTACATATTGAAGACAGCCTCAAGAGTGAATGCTGCTTCATCTGATCATATTACGGTGTTCATGATGTCACCGATGGCTTCCTGTAGTTGTTGGAACCATAAACAGAATTGCGTCCACTGATGGCGATCTGCAGGATGCAGGTGTTGCATGAAAGCATAATGATAGGGGTGCAGCCATTGCTAGTGCAGCACGTTACTGACCATACCTTGCGAAACACGCAGCTGCCTTACTACGCTACGTGTACTACGCTGAGGTTCTTGGTGTATGACCTCCAGAATAGCTTCCTCAGTAGCTGGAGTACGACGAGTCCGTGGACGACCACTGTCACACGATGGTGGAAGGAGAGAACCTGACTCCCGAAGGCGCTGCTCCAGACGACGAAACACATTTCTATCTGGATGTCGTCGACGAGAATATCTAGCAGCATATTCACGAGCGGCAACACCAACCCGGTTATCAGATGCACCAAGGACCAGAAGCGTATCCACATATTCATCGTTTGTGTATGCCATAGTCTGCCACACTGGTTTAGAGGTTTAAAACGAGAAAATTCGATACGTGTACGCATGTACATTGGAGTCTGTCACCGGCGCGTTACTCCACTCCAACTAGTCGCTGTCTGGTGGACAGCGCATACAGTATAAACACACCGTCAGTCCTGCGCACTGTTCCACCTAAAGCACGTTACCCCTCTGACAGATATTGCTCTGCGTGATTCATTCCAACACCGCTAATTGTGATATGTTCGGTTTCGAATTACTCTGTTTCCCTAAAGGCAATAGACGTGATGTTTCCACAATCCCATCGATAAAATAATAATAATAATAATAATAATAATGCATCGAGGTATGTACTGAACAGCATGCGGTTACCAGACTCAGTATTGAAGGGCATAATTAGTGGGATAAAACATACAAATAATAGCGGAGTTTGGACATTATTTGCAAAGCACGTTGCTGGTAATGTAAGGCCCTAACGGAATGTAACGGACCTGAACGAGACAAGAATAATAGTTGGTACTAATCTATGGTACCGTTGGAGGAGGGTGTTGCTGGTAATGTAAGGCCCTAACGGAATGTAACGGACCTGAACGAGACAATAATAATAGTTGGCAGTAATCTATGGTACCGTTGCAGGAGGGTACAAAGCAGTAATCTATGGTACCGTTGCAGGAGGGTACAAAGAAAACAGGTTTCGCATCTAGTAGACGATGTGGTGCGAATAATTTCACGCCCACTACGTGGAGAGAGCTTCTTTCAAAGCTGAAAAATCCTGTATTTCTACGATTGCAGTATGTAAGTCCAAATATTTTGTAGACGACCCGCTGCAATCGCTGTTGAGGATTAAGAAGTCAGATGCCGTACCACCTGGACTACATTCACCAAATAAAAAACATATGCCTCAACCCAGGATCGAACCATCGACCTCCTACATGCTAACCCAAATCTCTATCCACTTTTTTATTAATCTCATTTTGTTCGTTGTATTTGCTGGGGACGGACGTCGCAAGACACCCGTTTCAGTTCGTCATTGATCCATTAACTCAGTTTTTTTTTTTTTATTACAGAGGACAGCTAACCCTCTGACCGAACACGCTGAGCTACCGTGCTGGCATCCACTGGACCAACTGTACAGCACGATCAGTATGTACTGACAGAGGTAGTTGTCATACATGTGGTTACAGTGTTGCCAGATTGCCACTCTTTAACGTCCTTTTTCTGCCGGATGTACTCGCCGGACGCATTTTTGTGACAGACATTTTTTTTTTATCGCTGACATGAGGGGAGTCGCGCTGCGAAGCCCGAGTGCACGAATTTCGCTTCACCCTGTGTAACGACACTTGAATTAACCCGCCTCCCACCTCCGCGATGTGAGGGTAGGACGGGCAGTTATTTCGTAAGTTTTAATGGAACTGCGCTGCCTGTTATTACAAGTCGTACTGCGCTGCATGCTATTATAAGTCGTAGTTCGCTATATGGCCACAGTGGCGCTTCGAGCAAGCCTCTTTTTGTTTTGTTGGAGGAATACAACGTTGAGAATGAAGTTTCCCATTAAAAGTTATGAAATGACTGCCTGCCCTATCCTCGCAGCGTGGAAGTGGGGCTTTAATTCCAGCGCCATTTGGCAGCATTTTGAAAGGTACAATTTTCTACCCCTTTTGATTTTTCCGATTACAGCGCCATCTGTCGCGAAACGATAACAATGTTTCAGACAAAACGTAGTATCTTTTTCCGTAGAGTCCGAATCTGCAATAGAAAATAAGGGTTCTCATTTACAATTACTGCGTACTTCAAAGTTGCCGCCTTTGCCCCCACCCCCCCACCCCCACCCTCCCCCGACCACCACCACGCACAGTGGGGGTGGGGTGGGCTGTCGAGTTTTGTATCGGTGGATGTCCCCCTTCCACGTGAAAGAATTTTAAGTACAAGTTGTTCTCATTCGATGTGTAGTTTTCGAGATATTTCAATGTATTCAGGTACACTGAACAGCCTATGTAATTGATCACATCTGCTGTAGTGTCCAAGAGGTGCAAGGGATTTCCACGGTAGGGTAAGACAGCTTAAGCACATTCGGATTTTAACCAGAAATTTGAAGAGTGAAAAATTATGAAAATATCTGTACATAGAAATACATTTATTGTGAATCACAACATACGGATATTATTTAAACTGAAAATTTATGGATCACAAAAAATATTCGATTTAAATCTACATTAACGCAATTTAGGAATACACTGTCTTATACTGGACCTTCGGTTTTCGAAATTTAACCATGGTGAAAAAGTATAATAACATTGGCCCCAATGTTGCACAGCCTTGATGTGATCACTAAGAAGCAAAATGAAAATAACATTTTAATTCAATAAAATAATTTAACTACATTCATTACAACAATATTTCTTCTTTGGCCCTACTCTAGCGCAGTCTTGATGTGTCTACTGCCGACAATACGTAGATACAATCATATTTCTCTGTTTGTTTTTCTAGCATAATTTACAAAACCATGTAACTGTGCCATTCTTCGAAACTAAGTTGGCAGAGAAGTCGTTCTTAATGCCCTTTTTCCCAGCTTCTTCTCGTATGGAGACGAAGTCAAAACTGTAATTTCTGCTGGTGTTTTCTTCTTTCTAACTCCTTTGCGTTTACGCAGAAGAAATATTTCCTTTGCCTTTATGTAGGTTTTTAGAGCTTCTAGAGAAGTTACATCACTTTCAGCAGACCTTCCTGCATCAACCTCTACAGCTGCTGCTGTTGCTGCAGCTTCCGCTGTAAATCCTCTAGACACATCTGTTGAAACCGCAGCTGAAGTTTCTGCTGAAACTACTGATGAAACTGCTGCTGCAAAGAGATTGTCACCAAAAACATTTTCGTTAACACGCAAAAAAATTCCATTACTTTTGATCCCGCTTGCAGCATTGGCTACTAGACCCATACGAACTGCGGGAGAATTTCACTTATCTGAAATTGGGTCATAGACTACATAGGATGAGCTAGCATTCGAGTGTCTCAAGATTGATTGTAGAACACAGAGAGAGGCTTTAAAATGGCCACATATAAAGATTGCAGGTGGTGGGTAGTATACGCGAGAAGCGAGAACGTAATGATCGCGTTATCTGTTGCCAAGTTAACTGCGCCAGTGTTTTCAGTGTGTGTAGAGTGCCCATCCACGAAAAGCAAAACTTTCTTGTCGATTACACAGTTTCTACAAAGCGTTAGAGCCACTGCACAAAAATCTCACTTGTGATCTAACCGCTTTCTGAGCATGCAAATTTAGTTCCTGGAAGCGCTCAGTTTGTGAGCTTAAATTCAAACCGGAACCTCTTAAATATAGGCGTTGGTGGCACAAACATCCGGCAGCATTCATGTAACAACCTGCCGTCGTTTTGCTTCCTCTTTCGTCATTTGTTATCGTACAAACTTGATGTTTTCATTTTCGCGCAAATATTTTCTGAGGTTCTGAACGGTGGACAAAGTTATTAATCTACACTGAACATTCGTGTAGCATCAAATTTATTTTCATCAGTAATATTTTGCAATATATTAAAAAATTATCAACTTTCTTCGTGCAAAATCCACGAGCTCTGGCAGGAAAGTTTGCTTTAAGCTGGCGTATTGGTATTTCAGGGTGACGAGAGATAAATTTGTAATACCAATTGTCACCAGCCATTTTTAGCTCCTGTTCGAATCTATGGGGTAAGTTCTTCACTTCCGCTATTTCAAACACTAGACGTCGAATGTGAACACGATGGCTCAGGCTGGAAAAATCAACAATGCAATCCAGGAAATGGAAAGAATGAGCATTAAGATCATGGTCATTAGTGAAATGCGATGGCCAGGTTCAGGTTCTTGTAACATCAATGAACACGGAATTTATTACTCAGGAACATCTAATGGACAGTATAAGTTTGGAGTAGGATTTGTAGTATCGAAAGCAATCGCAGGATATGTCACTAACTGTGTACCTGTTGTAGAGAGAGTGATGTTACTCCAAATAAGTGCTCTACCCGCACAGCTGAACATTATTCAAGTCTACGCTCCAAAAACAGAACACAGTGATGAAGAAGTTGCAGAATTTTATTCCCAAATCTCAGGTGTTTGCAACAACTACCGAAGAAAGATCTTACAATAATTGTGGGAAATGTTAATGCCAAAATAGTAAGGGGATCCGAAGGCGACATTATTGGTCACTATGGACTTGATGAAAGGAATGAGGGAGACGAACTACTCAGTGCATTTGCAGGAGAGTGGAGGTTCGTAATAACTAACACATTCTTCACACTACCAACCAGACGTCTCTACACCTGGAAGTCCCCAAGAAATTCAGAGGAAAATATTACCCGAAATCGGATTGATTATGTCTTGATAAATCAAATATATAGAAACAGCTGCCGACATCACCTCAGAACATGTTCCCCTAGTTGGTGTCTTTAAAATCAGAATGAAGAGTGCTCAAAAGAAAAAGTCAAAATCTATGATATCCGCAAACTGAAAGAATCTTCCATAAGAAAACGTGCAGGAGTCCATCTTAATAATGAACTAAAGTCTCTGTCACGTAACTTGTGCACCGAAGAGAAAATTAAAAATATAAACTCTATAGTGGAATCAGTTAAAGATTAACATCTGAAATCCAAAGATTACAGAAAAAGGACAGGAAACTGGTCGGTGAATAATGAAGGAAAAATAATAGTTGGACATGATGAGCTTAAAGAAGCATGGAAAACATACATAGAACAACTCTTTTATGACAACCGGCCAGCACTTCCTCAAATATATTGCGAAACAGGACCTGGAACTCTGCTCGAAGAAGTACAAGCTGCGATAAATGGAATGAAAGATGGTAACTCACCCGATCCCGACAATTTGAATGCCGAAATTCTCTAGCTGCTGTAAGAGGTTAATTTAAAATGGTTGACTGCAATATTCAATGACATCTACGACCCTGTTGACTTTCCACGGGAATGGCTTAAATCCGAATTTATTAAATTGCCCAAAGATCACGGAGCTAATACTTGTGGTGAATAAACGACCTTCAGCCTCATGAGTCACCTAGTAAAGATCTTTCTGAGGGTCATTCACCAAAGATTTTACGAGATCTGTAAAGAACAAGTTTCTTCTATACAGTTTGGTTTCAGAAATGCATTTGACACACGCGAAGCATTATTTAGTATCCAGGTACCTTTTCAAAGGTGCAGAGACGTGAATTGCGACATTTATGCTTGCTTTATTGAATATCAGAAGACACCATAAGATTGTTGATATTTTAAGAAGCATTGGTTTGGATGATAAAGACCTATGTATAATTATGAACCTATATTGGAACTAGTCGGCTCCTATGAGGCTGGACAGAGGAAATACAGAAGAGATAGACATTCTAAGAGGTGTAAGGCAGGGTTGTATATTATACCCACTGATTTTCAACATCTATTGAGAACACATCTTTAAGGAAGCTCTTGATGAAGTAGAGATTGGAGTTCTCTTAAACGGAAAATATATCAATAACATCCGATTTGCTGACGACTCAGTAATATTTTCTGATAGTGAGGATAGTTTGCAGTACCTTGTCGATAGACGTGCACAAAAAACTCTGAATAAGGTCTAGACGTCAACCCTCAAAAAACGAAAACAATGATAATCAATAAAAACAGAGTCCCTGCATGTCACATTAAGACAGGCCAAAATCACATAGAGTAAGTACATAAACACATGTACCTTTGGCGCTACAATAAATGACCAGTGGGATCTTTCTGATGAGGTGAGAACTCGAATTGGAAAAGCCAGGGCGGTCTTCAATACGACGAATAACCTTTTCAAGAATCATGGCTTAGCAATGACGACAAAGATCAGACTACGCTGCAACGTATTTTCCACCCTATTATATGGTGTTGAAACATGGACTCTGACAGGGTCGTTGGGTAAGCGGCTGGAGGCTTTTGAGATGTGGCTGTACATGAGAATGTTAAGAATACCGTGGACAGTGCATGTAACAAATATCGAGGTTCTACAAATAATGAAGAAAGAGAAAGAAGTACTGGCCACCGCGAAAGCAAGAAAGATCCAATACTTGGGACACATCATGCAGAACAACAACACAGCTATAAAAAATACACGGGCAATGCTGGGTTTCTTATCTAATATGCAATACACAAGCGAAATAGTAGTGGACCTAGGACTGAGCCTTGAGGTGGACCATTCTTAAGTGTCTTCTGGTGACTAGTACATACTCTGTTGTTTCAGAGCAAAATTTTGGAACAGTTATTACGTGTTGAGGAATACGAACCCAGAAGCGGGGAAATACCGTGTTGTTCCTTAAAACTGCAATACCAGGAACGCGGTATGTAACAAACGTCGAACTGGCATGAAATGTACTCTGTACTTCACTATGCAATCATTAGTACTTCAGCACAACAGCCGAAGCAGGCAGTAAAAATGCTATCTACATTCTCTGTGTAAGGAAATATTATGCAGCCGGTTTCTGCTTCAGAAATGAAATGAAATGAGCGTACTGCATTGTGGACCGGGAGTCCCCCATTTGGGGAAGTTCGGCCGTTGAAGACAAGTACTTATTGCATTCGACGCCACATTGGGCTACTTGCGCGTTGGAGATGGAGATGAAATGATGAGGAGGACAACACAATACCCAATCCCTGAGTGGAGAAAATCTCCTGCCCCAGCCGGGAATCGAACCTGAGCCTCTTGGCGTGGAATTCCGCCGCGCTGACCACTGAGCTAACGGGGGCGGACTCTTCTTCATGAATGACATTTGGACGTTGTTTCTAACAAGTTAGTGTTATGCCTCGCGTAAGAAGGCACGTGTCGGAATTAGACAATGGCAGGATCGTGGCCTGTCGCGACTGCGGTTTATTTTCCCACAATGTTATTGATCATGTTGGTTGGGATCCCACGGCTGTCATGGGAATATGGAATCGATGAGTTAAGGAGAGCCAAACTCAGCGCCACATGGGATCTCAGGAGCACCACGCGACTAGCGCCTGAGAGGATAGACATTGTCGCTTTGCCATGTAGGGTCATACAACCACATCACGTTCTTTGAGTCAGGAAATGTGCATGTTTTCTGTAATATAAGTATTTACAGGGACAGTGTGACGTTTTCTAGAGAACCAGTTACTGCCGGCACAGCGACCAAAGTCGTGAGTATGCTCCATATGGGAGCAGGGAGAGGGGCGCCGACAGTGGTGTCGCAGCCGGCCGGGGTGGCCGAGCGGTTCAAGGCGTCACAGTCCGGAACCGCGTGACCGCTACGGTCGCTGGTTCGAATCTTGCATCGGGCATGGATGTGTGTGATGTCCTTAGGTTAGTTAGGTTTAAGTAGTTCTAAGTTCTAGGGAACTGATGATCTCAGAAGTTAAGTTCCATAGTGCTCAGAGCCATTTTTAGTGGTGCCAGACACGACAACACAGGAATGGCACCCCACCTTCTCTGCAGAGGACTCTCACTCTGCGTATAGCATCATAATTTCCGGATCTGTTGTGGAGATTCCGAGGAGAACTAACGTTGTCAGATTACATTCGTCATCGTCGTAAAGTGACCAGCGCCAAGCGTTATCGTATGGGGTGCCACTGGATACTCAACGCGATCACTCCTGGTTCGATTTGCCTTTAATTTGGACATAACTGTTACATTTATAACGTACGCCCTACAATATCGGTCTCCTTATGTCATCTTTCAGCAAGATAACACGAGATCACATGTTGTGCTGTCCTGACCTACTTTGACACAAGAGGCTGTTCGATTACTGCCCTGCCACCACGTCCTCCACATTCTTATCCATGGATGCCACCTGGTAACGATTTGCCGACAGACTAGCATGCCACCACTTGTCAGAGACCGCGATTGATGAACACTGGTATAGAGCTGAAGTATCGTAGAATGATGTACTCACGTCTGTCATCGATGCTCTGTTCGACTTGATGTCAAGCAAGGTTAGGGTCATTGCTGCTGCTAGAGGCGGCAGTTATGTCGCACACTGTACACCCCCAAAGCACGTACAAATTTAATTATGTATTTTTCCCGCTAAACTGTATGCGAACAATAAGTGAAATTTAATTTACTGTCTTTCCTGGTGTACCAGTTTTAAGGAGCAGGGATGTAAGTATGATTCTGCTCGACTACCTTCTTTCTATAAGAAGCTATCAAAAAGTTTCCGTCTGAGGGCGTTGCTACAGCTTATATGCAGCGTAACACGACTCCGATGCCGATATACAGGGTGGTCCATTGATCGTGACCGGGGCCAAATATCTCACGAAATAAGCACCAAACGAAAAAACTACAAAGAACGATACTCGTCTAGCTTGAAGGGAGAAACCAGATGGCGCTATGGTTGGCCCGCTACATGGCGCTGCCGTAGGTCAATCGGATACCAAATAATAATCAGGGAATGACGTTCCGTTTGTATATGATAGTTTTATGACACTCGTGGCGACCACGAATCACCACATCCAGGCACTTGGACACCACAGCGCCAATACCGAATAAACAAATCCGCTGACACGATAATCAGAGTCTGAAGAATGAAGAAGTTAAAGGAATCGTGAGAACTAAACCAAATGTAGAGCATAAATCACTAATTAAACTAAATGGAAAATAATTCGGAAGCTTGCGGACTTTTACACAAGCAGGGTATACTAATGAATTCTCTACAATGATTTCGACTGCGTAGACATAAAATTTCATTACTTCGAAACATATGTTAAACTGGAGACGGGCAGCGCCATTTTATTTTCTACCGGCTACGGTAGTGTTGGTCGGGGATTCCCATGTCAGTCACTACCAAGTAGGCCTGTCTACAAACGAACAAAAAGTTAATGATATATCTTTTACGCCTTCGAGGTGGTAATCAGTACATTACGAATTTCTCTCGTGCACTGCCTGCTAGCTGCTTTACACGTGGCATTGAAATCTCTCTAAGTACTACCCTCTCAATCTGAACTGCGGCCGCGGCCAGTAGTCTGATCAGTCGATAAATCTTCAGGAGTCTCGGATATTTGTCTGTCTTTAGAATAACCGTTACCTCATCATATTTTCATGATTTGGACAGATTCCAGTTCGTGGTATGTCACTGAAGAGAGCTACGATGTGGCATCCACCTATCTGATGCAGCTGCTTTAGATGCTAGTTTGTAAGTCGGTCAGGTCCTGGTAAACAGTGTTACAAAGCTGGTATTCCATCTATTCTCGTGTAATGGAGCTGACCCCTTCGCCTGTTTAGGCAATACGTGCGTTTGGTTCTCCATGCATTTAGCTTAACATATAAGAGGAAAGAGTACTATCGCATACCAACATAGAACATAAGCGCCAAATTTTTTTTCAGGTAATTCCTATGAAAGTTTTGTTGGCTTAGGCTCAGTTCGACAGGCAAATACAGCGTGACGCTTTCCTTATAACATTCGTTATCGTGTGAAACTCGCCTGCTGTGCAGTCCCTGACGTACATCCTTGGTGACAGTCTTTATTACTTCAGATAAATCTGTATTCAGTGCGTTATAATCAGTATTCACCTTTATCACTCTCTCAATGTGTCAGCTAAATCTGTACTGCGTTTACAAAAACCTCAAGACTCAGTATCCACTTTTATCACACTCTCAGTGCGTCAGCTAAATCTGTACTGAGAATCTTTAGTATGTCAGATAAATCTGTACTGAGAAACTTAAACTCAAGATTCAGTATTCAGTTTTATTGCATTTATTTGATAAGCAACATGGTAACATTCGATTTATTGCAGCTGAATCTAAGACTCCGTCAGCAACGGTAGCGCCATCAGGAAGTTGGGCAGAGGATAGCCAGGAGCTCCAGAGGCCCCGTCCACGACGAACACGCCCGGTGCCGTCGCAGCTTGTGTACTCAACGAACCTGGCTGTCCACGACTGACGAAGGTGCAGCGTCTTCCCCCAGCAAAGTTAGCGCGACTTGACGCCAGCATCTCCGCTCCAACCTGCGATTACAAAGCACTGTTGTCGATCGGCAAACGTGTCATGGAATGAGTTTGTAACAGCAGATGGGAGCTCCTATGTGGCCAAATAACATCGGTACATACCTGAGGATCTTCTGCACACTGCATCGACATTGCCCTCTGGGTTAGCGTTCCCCTCTTGGCCAACGATGCGGTCTTCTCTTGGCTTCCTTGTACACTACTAGAATCCAACGACGCGTTGCCCTCCTGGCTTCGTTGTACACTACTAGAATCCAACAACGCGATGCCCTCTTGGCTTCCTTGTACACTACTAGAATCCAACGACGCGTTGCCCTCTTGGCTTCGTTGTACACTACTAGAATCCAAAGACGCGATGTTCTCTTGTCTTGGTTGTACACTACTAGATTCCAACGACGCGATGTTCTCTTGGCTTGGTTGTACACTACTAGAATCCAACGATGCGATGTTCTCTTGGCTTGGTTGTACACTACTAGAATCCAACGACGCGATGTTCTCTTGGCTTGGTTGTACACTACTAGAATCCAACGATGCGATGTTCTCTTGGCTTGGTTGTACACTACTAGAATCCAACGACGCGATGTTCTCTTGGCTTCGTTGTACACTACTAGAATCCAACGACGCGATGTTCTCTTGGCTTGGTTGTACACTACTAGAATCCAACGACGCGATGCCCTCTTGGCTTGGTTGTACACTACTAGAATCCAACGACGCGATGTTCTCTTGGCTTCGTTGTACACTACTAGAATCCAACAACGCGATGTTCTCTTGGCTTGGTTGTACACTACTAGAATCCAACGACGCGATGCCCTCTTCGCTTCCTTGTACACTAATAAAAGCTAACGATGCGATGCCCTCTTGGCTTGGTTGTACACTACCACAGGCTGTCCTCCCATCTCTATGCCTGCGAGTCTCTAGTGTAAAACATCCAGCGCTTTCTCTTTTATAGCTGTACGACAATACATTGAGTGATTTCCCTGGAAACGACTTCTGACGTCATTGCTTTGTCTATTGTTGATGAATGTTCCGGCTACATGCTACAATAATACACTGTGTTTCACGGCCTACCAAACGATGAAAGGTACATTACTTCAATCATTAGGTTCTAAATTTTTCACTAACACTGAATACTTTCAGATTATGTTCGTCAGGTCAATTTTAGGCAGCCCGAAAACGCCTTACCAGACGTCGCGTGTTATTCTTTTCAGGCACTCTTCAAAGCTGTACGAGTACTTCCGTCCCTCTCAGAAAGAATTCCACTTGCACAACCCCACTGTACATATAGTTTTAACCTAAGACGTGTGTCAGCAGCTGAACCAGGATAATCATAACCGGAAGGAACAATATGGGTTACGTATTTTGTTGTTTCATGGCTTCCCGTAGCCATATGAGGTGAATGTCGGAACTGCTTCATTAAGGACACGGTCCCTGTAGTTTTCCGTTTTAGGCTTTGCACTGATGAGTAACTTGTGGGCCAGACGTTGAGATTTACGCTGATTTTCCCTTGATTTTTACCCTGCTTAGCGGAGCTAACCTGTCTTCTTTACTCAGGCTGCCTGTCCTGGTATGGGTTCAAGCCCTATTATTGGTCAGCCTTGGTCGCTTCATTCAGAAGCTACATGAAGGAAACAACTGACCATCTTTTCCTCTCTGTACTACTCTCTAAGCACTTCCTAAAGTACGAACGAAGCAGTAATCTGTAAGTATGCCAAACTGCTTTGGTTTCAGCTGATGAATATAACAGTTCCCTTGTTTTTCAGCGTCTGTCCTCTCATGACTCAGTGAACTACATCTTGTGAAAGACGATCCTACACGAAATGTGGACGGATATATCTATATTTATTCGCTTATAGAAAATATAAAGAGTTCTGAAGCCTCTTGGTTTCTGGGCCACACACAAAAATCTACGTGTTATCATCTATAATAAGAGATACTGCTTTAAAACCTTGTCCCTTACTTAGTTCATTCAGAAATATCAGAATACACCTCTTTTTTCCTGTTTATCAGCATTTTTCGTCGCGATATTCGTAAACTGCTCTGTTAAATGCAGATGTTTGTCGACCATCTTCTCTACACACACGCAAAATGTACGCAATACCACTTGCATTCAAACTCAGTACTTCACATGTTGCTTCTGGAATTTTCATAATGTACTTGTCGATTATTGACAAGTGCCTCCAGTTCTGTTGATCATGATGATCTACAGAGCTCCTGCCTGCTGAAAGACTTTTATGCAGTTCGAAGACAGGAATAGTACGCATTATACTCTCATCTTCATACGGTTCTCATCCCATATGAAAAGTCTGTGTCGCTGATTTCTGAAATGTCAACACAATCTCGATTTTTACTCGCTGTTTACTTTCATTAAGCAACATTTTTCCGGGCAGCACATAACCTTTTAGATTATTTGTTAAATAACATTTCTTGAAATTTCTGAAGGTGTATTCAACTTTGCCCCCGTTTTGTGTGGATGGAGTCAGTCAGCAGGAAGAGAGCCGGAGGAGTCTCTCGCGACTTCATTTTGGTTCTCATTATACACAAAATGTTGCCTGAATAGTGATTTTATGGAAACAATCGATAGAGCAACCTCAAACCTGTGTGGTACGATACGCGCTAACAGGTATAGTCTGTGAGGCCTGCGCTTCTGGAAATACTGTTAGTTGTGTTTAGCAATTGGAAAGATTATCTCATCGCAAAAATCTCTGATCGCTGTGTATATTTTTAGGTTAGCATTATAATTACGCATTTCGTTTATAATGAGAAACAGAACATCGGTTTCCTTTCATGTGTAAGTCGCTTAAAGTTGTAGTTGACACTATAAACCACTAAGAGAAGTCGTCTACCATTTGAATACCCACGAACGAGTATTGTGTTGAAGTGGAACGAGGAATAACAGAATAAGATTTACGTAACTATAACAAAAATACCTTTACCGTGAAATAAAAACAAAACAATATCCAAAAATAGTCAGTCTTCTCGATAGCGTACATCTCTGCACGTTTAAGGAATCAAAATCAGCTGCAGAATGACAAGTAACATTAAATACCCTACACCTGCATTGTAACGTACTTTACTTCTTCTTGGTTTGCTGTGGACGTTGTGGTGGAGACGTCGGCGCTAAAGTTTGTCCCACTCTTTGTTTATGATGTGAATCAGAACTTCGTTTCCCTTTTACCTGTCATCTAGTGTATGAGGGGAGTTCTTGCGACGACGCACTAAAAGTGTGAACAAGTCCCAACCATTCTTTACCGGATGTACCTCAATAAATACCAGGTGCCGTTATTCCCTTCGGCTGACTCGTACCTTCTGGACGAAGCTCTTCCCAAAGTGAGCGCATTGTGCTCGTATATTATCATATTGGAAGACAAACGTGGCCGGCCGGTGCGGCCGTGCGGTTATAGGCGCTTCAGTCTGGAACCGTGTGACTGCTACGGTCGCAGGTTCGAATCGTGCCTCGGGCGTGGATGTGTGTGATGTCCTTAGGTTAGTTAGGTTTAAGAAGTTCTAAGTTCTAGGGGACTGACGACCACAGATGTTAAGTCCCATAGTGCTCAGAGCCATACCAAAGACAAACCTGTTGCCGAAACATCGACTGTTGGTTAAGATATTACATTGGACGGCCATGTCCCGTTGATGTACAGCCCTGACATTCACGCCGGCAGCGATGAGAGGCGACAAACAACCGTACTTGACAGTAGCTCCAGAAATCGCCTACCAGTCTTTCTGCTGGACCTACTACATGTGAGACACATTCACTGGTACTTTCCTGACTCTATAAACTTCTACGACTATCATCAGATGTATCCTTCATTCGTCCCTGGATAGAAGCCGGCCCCATTCCATGTTAATTCCAAGTACATCTTCGCCAACCATCTTCGCGCATCACGGTGTAGGGGATATGTACCGTTGTTCGGAATGGACGCTAGATTTTGAGCGGAACTCTCTTCCTCCACATCCTTTATGCTTTACTGCACGACCGCATTACATTTCATTTGAAGAACGATAAATGAGTTTTCAGCCTTAGGATATTTGTTCGAAATAAACACTTTATTTTATTTCTAGTTTGTTAATTTCTCCACCTAGAACATTTACAATCCCCTAATAATAAGAATGACATAAATTGTGGATGGCTTTAGATGGGAAAGAAATAGCATCATACGTCCTAATTACATCTCACAAAAATTCCGTTCTATTCTTTCGCGTGTAAGGAACAGTATGGAGACGTCAACATGTAATGTCATCTCTACTGCAACGAAAAGATAGTATGTATGCTCACAGTCTGTATGTAGATGCACAAACATTGTACCAAAAGACATAAAATACAGTATCATACCATATTTTGGTTTGGTGAATTGTTTCTTCGTTTGACTGAGACTGATACAATCTACGTTATGTTATTATCGGGACCTTGGTTTGGACCCGAGAGGACGAAATTACCTAAGTGCAAATGAAATAAAGTGTGTAATTGGAATAAGCAACAGCCTGTGCCAAAACTACATACCGGGTATTTGTAATTAAAGTGCAGCTACTCACGGGGATCCAGTGTAGGCTGTAATTATCGTATGGCACCAAAAATTGGTAGATATGATAAAGCGCTAATGCGAAAGCGATTTGCGCTGGAAAAAAAAATAGTTCAGTTGGGGCAGTCAGGTGCAAACCTGACGCTGTACATTGTTTGTATGAAGTTACGAGATGCACGCTGTCATTTGGCATGCCGTAACGTGAGTGGACACGGTGTCTCTCGAGAAGAGAGACTGTTCGCTATTAGTGTAACAGTTTTACGTCAACGGCATCAATTACAGTGTTGAATTGAGAGAGTTTCGCTGACTATAAGGTCTGAGGAGAGGCCCGATGTCATTAAATGGTTTAAAGATGATGATGATAAAACTCGGCAACAAGGGTGAACCAGTTCGCTGCTGTTCAGAAACTTACGAACCTCTTCTTTCACCTCGTCGTCAGAGTTGAATCGCTGGGACCACAATTAACACTGACAGGTGCTGTAAGACTCTGAAAAAACTCAAACGTGCAATTCAAAACTGGAGAAGAGGAATGTTGAGCAAGGGCTTACACATTCTCCATGACAACGCTCGCCCACACATCGCTCGGCAAACCGTTGTTCTCCTGCAACAGTTTCAGTGGAACATAATCACCCACCCACCCTATAGTCACGACTTGGCGCCCAGTGACTATCACCTGTTCCCTAGGTTAAAAGAACATTTGACCAGAAAGCGATTCAGCTTCGACGACGAGGTTAAAGATAAAGATTCATAACTTTCTGAACAGCATAACGGTGAGCTGGTATGACATAGGCATACAAAAACTGCCACAGCGTCTACAAAAATGAATCGACAGAAATGGTAATTATGTCGAATAATAGCTAAATGTTAAAGTTGTGAACTGATTAAACCATTGTAGAAATAAACCGATCTATGTACTTATAAAAAAATAAGAGACCTTACTTTTTGGATTAACCTCGTAGCACCCGCAAGAGGAAGGCGTCCTATCTCGATGAAAAATATTGACGAGGTTGCTGTTGATGTAACTGACCTTGCAACACTTGTCCCGGGTCGTGCAAGTGCTCGGGCAGTGTCACGAGATATGTGGATGCCATGGTCAACACTACAGAAAGTTTTGCGCTCTATTTTAATCTGTGACCATTACAAGATCCAGACGGTGGGCAAGTGCAACCTCACGGTCCGCAGCAACGTTCTGAATTTGCTCTTCGGTTTTTTGACACGTATCGAAGTTGACAACATGTGGCCGGCACTACTGAGTGGAGTGACTAGGCACATTTTACACTACAACTGCCGAATTTTGGGTACTGTTGAATCACGTGTTGTGCATGGAGAGCCACTTAACTTGCCATATGTGACTGTGTAGTGTTGATTCACAAGAACCTTCATTCTCGGTCCATTCCTCTGTGAAGGAGACACACCCAGAGGGCCTGTCATATGCACTGTGATGCCTGCAGGTGAACCCTCCTTGTGCAACAAGTGGTTTCTACTTTGGAAGAGCGCATCTGTGTGGAAAGAGATACCATCAAACTACAGACCGATTTCTCTTTTGCCAGCATTCTCAAACATTTTAGAAAAAGTAATGTACTGGCAGGTTCTCAATCATCTGACCACAAACAACACATTATCAAGAACACAGTTTGGATTTCTGAAGGGTTCTGATATCGAGAAGGCTATTTACACCTACAGTGAAAATGTACTTAATTCATTAAATAACAAATTACAAGCAGCAGGTATTTTCTGTGATTTGTCAATGGCATTTGATTGTGTGAACCACAACATCATTTTAAATAAATTAGAATTCTATGGTGTCATGGGCAGTGCTACAAAATGGTTCAAGTCATACCTAGCTAACAGGAAACAAAGGGTGTCAGTGAAAGGGACTAGTGAATTAAGTCATCATCAGAATGGGAAGAAATTACATGTGGTGTCCCACAAGGATCCATCTTAGGGTCATTGCTTTTTCTTGTGTACATTAATGATCTCTCATCAGTTACACTGCCAGAAGCAGAGTTCGTTTTGTTTGCAGATGTCACAAGTATTGCAATAAATAGTATGTCGAGTATAGTTCTAGAAAGATCTGCTAATGATATTTTCATGGATATTAATAAATGATTTAAAGCCAACTCATTGACATTAAACTTTGAAAAGACTCACTACATGCAGTTCAGAACCTGTAAGAGGTTTCCACCCAGCATATGCATAAAGTATGAAGAAGAGCAGATAGAAGAGGTTGACAGTCTTAAATTCCTGGGATTACAACTTGATAATAAATTCAGTTGGGAGGAGCACACCACAGAACTGCAGAAACGGCTTAACAAATCTGTATTTGCAATTTGAGTGTTGGCAGACATAGGCGACATAAAAATGAAAAAGCTTGCATACTTTGCCTACTTTCATTCCATAATGTCATACGGTATAATATGTTGGGGTAACTCTTCAAGTCAAACAAAAGTTTTCAGAGTCCAAAAGCGTGTAATACGTATTATTTGTTGAGTAAATTCACGGACGTCATGTAGAAACCTCTTCAAAGAACTGGGTATACTAACCACTGCCTCTCATTATATTTACTCCTTAATGAAATTTGTCCTAAATAATATATCTCTTTTTCCAACAGACAGCTCAGTTCATACATACAATACCAGGAACAAAAATGATCTGCACAAGGACTTAAAAGCACTTACTTTAGTTCAAAAATGGTCCACTACTCAGGAACACTCATCTTCAATAATTTGCCAGCAAACATAAAAAATTTAGTTACAAATAAAGATCGATTTAAAAGGAGCCTGAAAGACTTACTAGCGGCCAACTTCTTCTACTTCATAGACGAATTTTTTAATAGAAACAAATGATGTATTGTATATATTCATACTATTAGTATTGTAATTTCAGCTAAAAAAAAAAAAAAGTTGACATGTTCCACATCCACGAGGATCTCCTCAGCATGGATCTATGGAACGAAAAACTAATCTAATCTAATCTAATCTGTTTTTCAGTTGCCTGGCCTGCAAGACCACGTGATCTGAATCCACGTGGCTTGTGGCTCTGGTATATCTATAAGGACGCGTTTACCAGGGACACGTTCGGCCTATACGTGATCTGAAGGCCAGTATAAAGAAACAAGTTACTGAGGCTCCATCGGAACTGCTGCGAGCAATAGTTTAACTCGTCGTTTTAAAGATATAGAGTGCTGCCGACTTTTCCGGTGCTCACATGAACAAACTGTGTAAGCAGCGGTCAATAATAAAATCAACATTACGCCTTTCCATTTGACCTTTTCTACCCATGTCCTGTTCCTGAACCACTACACATGAAAACATTTCTGTACGTCTTTTTTGCATTCATAGCTCCACATTTTCACCTAGTGGCCAAAATTGGAGTTAATTATCTTTCCAACGTAAATCTATTCCGCATTAAAGCATCAAATTGGTGTCCTAGTGAAGGCAGAACAGCCGGGGAACACAGGGCCTACATGGCAAATGTAGCTGCATAGATCCTCTTTCTTTAGCTTCCAGTGGGAAGGATAAAGGTTAGAGAGAAAAATACTCCTTGGTTTCTCCACTAGGGTACCTCCTCGGAAGGACGAGGCCATCCTGCGTCTAGAAACAGTAATATGTGTATCTTATTACTACGGCATGATCACAAAAAGGAGTAATGTTACTTGGGCCACGAAAGGTGGCCTCCACTTTAGAAGAGAACGGACACATTATTAAACGTTTCAAAATATAAAACAGAAATGAATGTTAACATGACATAGGGTCTGGGTTCTTATATAAACCACTCCCAGTCAGACAGAATGCGAACCTGAGTGTCGACGGAAGGGCTCGGCCACGTCGCGTTTCCGCCTGTAGCCGTCCCAGGCCTACCTCAAGGTCGGGACAGCGCAGCAAGCAGCCGGACATCTGTGACAGCCACACACTTCTCTACTAGAGGGTGAGAAACCGCATTTGCACTCTTTTGCTGTTCCTCTCATACCTTCCACATCTTGATCGCAGAGGGCCAAGGGCCCCGAACTGCGTAAGTGGATGCTATCTAGCCAGCGCTCCATTTCTTACATTTCTGTTTTCTAAAGGGTTCAACTAAATCCCGTGGCAATAACTCAGTATCTTTCTCACGATGGTGAAAATGACAATAACAATGCACGTAAACCGGAAAAGATAACTTAATCATCTTATATGGCTACATAACCTTTATTAGATTTAAGAATCGAAAGTATGATACTTAAAAGTACTTACGTGTGTTTGAGGAAAAGCTACTTACTTTCAAGGGTTTCTCCACTCTTCAGCTGCTGCCCAGCGTTTCAAAATGGTTCAAATGGCTCTGAGCACTATGCGACCTAACTTCTGAGGTCATCAGTCGCCTAGAACTTAGAATTAAACCTAACTAACCTAAGGACATCACACACATCCATGCCCGAGGCACGATTCGAACCTGTGACCGCAGCGGTCGCTCGGTTCCAGACTGTAGCGCCTACAACCACACGGCCATTCCGGCCGGCCCTGCGTTTCCCTCCAATAGTTTTCACAATGGCATTCTTCCTCTTTCAGGTTTCTCTTCCTCATCATTCCAATCACTCCCGCTCTCAAGGTTAATCTTGGCCGTCCAATCTTCCTCCTGCTTTTTGCCACTGAGCTTGCTTTCTATTATAGAGCTCTACTCTCAATTCGTTGCACAACCGGTTGTTCCATACCCACAATCTCCCTAACGTCCTCATTCCTTCTCCACTCTGTTCTGCATATCCAGACTGTCCATCCATCTTTACTGCCTGTACTCTGATTCTCTGCAGCTCCACCAGAGACATACTTCTACACTGTACGTTAGTATACTTTCCACAACTGTTTGCAGAATCCTCCTCCTTGTTTCTTTTGATATTTCCCGGCTCCACGGAACTAAATTTAGCATTTTAATTGCTCCTCTTGCCTGATGGATCCAGCGTTCCACGTCTGCTTCACAGCTTCCCAAGAAATGGATAATGGATCCCAAATATTTAAACCGCTTTACATCTGTAATAGTTCCCTGCGGCAGTACTACATCCCTTCCAACGCCTCCCACTACTAGACATTCGGTTTTGCTCATATTTATTCTAAGCCCGCCTCGTTCAAATGCTTCCGTTAACATCCTTATCATAAATTTCACATCCTCTCCACCTTACGCTTTCAGTATCTGACATCGGCAAATAAGAATGAATAGATAATAGCATGCTGTAAAGGAAATCGCATATCTCCACATAACTGGTTCGACTATTCCATTATATACGGTATATTTATTTTAAGCCCTGTCCAAATTGAGCAGAAAACTGGCGTGATAAATATGTATCTATACCAGGTGGACGTGATGCCACATGACATATTTTGCAATAAATCTTACTCCATTCCATGGACGAAGCGAGAGGCTCTTGATCACGAAGTAAGGCAAATGCTTCAGTGGAAAGTAACTGAGTAACTGAACCATCATACTCACGGTACCGTAGTCCGTTACTCACGGTAAATAAACATAATGGCCAAGTACGCCTCGTTTTGGATGTGCTTGCTATTACTAAAATAATTCCACCAGTCCCCACGGAACCAGAAGTTCTGGAAGAACAGTTACAAAAATTTCATGCAGTACGCTATTTGACTGGCCTACGTCTCTACTGTTCTTACTGGCAGGTCTTATTGTAAAATGAGCCTTGGAAGTATATAACTTTTGTCCACACTGACCGAAGTTATCAGTTTAGTGTTTTACTGTTTGGACGTTACGTGAGTTCGGCTGTATTTATTATTGCAGTAGACACAGTTCTCGGACCAGATATCCTGGACAAGGTAACACCATATGTTGATGACATCTTGGTTGCAACTACTGCACGGGAAGAACACCTTGAATTACTGGATCGAACATTACTTAAATTTTCACCGGCTGGAGTCAGAGATAACTTGTAGAGATCAAAGATTGGTCGTTGGAAAACAAAACTTTTTGGGTCATTTCATACATTTTGCACGAACTCCACCTGATCCTGATTAGTGCAGTGAAAAGTGTACCGCTCCGAGTATAAAATGGAAGGTGAAAGGTTTTCTTGGGATTTGTTAGTTTTTTCGTGGTTTTGTTCCTGGACAGTCACTTAACAGTCCAGCATCGTCGGGTCTATCAAAGAGGAATGCCGCATGGCACTGGTCAGAAAAATCTCAACCAAATTTAGATGGGATAAAGAATGCTTTAGTAGAAATGCTGCGAAACCCTAACAGAAGTTTCAGTTTTTGCATTGTCAATGACGCATTCTTTTCTGGAATCGGTGCATGTCTATTTCAAATGCCTGAAAGGGACAGTAAGATTAAAGATTATTGATTTTGCTAGCAGATCCGCTTCAGTGTGGTAGCGTGGATATCCTGTTACCGCGTCAGAAACACTGGTCCTAATACCACCGTCTAAGAAGTTCAGTTGTTACGTTCATGGAAAACAGATTAAGGTATTTTGTGACCAACACACTCTAAGCTTTTTATTAACCTTGATCTTGATAAGATTTAGAAGTGGTGCAAAGATTGGCAACTTGCTTTAAATGTTCAGAAATGTAAAATTGTGCACTCCACAAAAGGGAAAACAGTAGTATCTATTGACTTTAACATCAATGAGTCACTGTTGGAATCAGTCAACTCAGAAATTCGTAGGGACATGAAGTGGAATGATCACATAGGTTCATTCGCGGGTAAAGCAGGTGGCAGACTTCGGTTTATTGGTAGAATACTCGGGAAGTTCTGTCAGTCTACAAAGGAGATTGCTTACAAGTCACTTGTGCGGCCAGTTCTAGAATATTGCTCAAATGTGTGGGATTTATACCAAATACGACTGACAGGAGATGTGGAACGTACACAGAGAAGAGCGGTACGAATGGTCACAGGTCTGTTTGGCACGTAGGAGAGCGTTACAGAGACAGTGAAAGAACCGAACTGGAAGACTCTTGAACATAGACGTAAATTATCTTGAGAAAGTCTGTTATAGAGTTTCAAGAACTGGCTTTAAAGGATGACTCTAAGAATATACTACAATACCTAACCTAACGTAACGATGGCAGAAAGTCCCATTAAATACCTTAGATACCACACACACACACAGTGGATAAGGAAAATATAAGGACAGAAAATGAACCTCATAAAATTAATGTTTCAGAATTTAATATGTAAGCTATGTTTTCAACTATGATGAGTAAATCAGAGGAAAGTGCTAGGGAAATTAAACAAATAAACCAGAAACGGGAAAAGACTAACAACAAAATATGAGAAACTGCTCTGGAAACTAACAAGAAACTAAAAGCAAATAACTAAAAACTTGAAGCTAGTAATAAGAGAGTAGAGGAAAGTGCTAGAGACACTAAGGAACAGTTGAAAAAAAATTATGAAACAAATAAACAAGAAAACAGCTGATAGGTTCGATAAATGTATTAGGGATACCAACCAAACTTTCAAAGTGGTAAATGAAAAAATTGAGAATATAATCAATGACTAGCAGGCGTTGCCTTAAAATTTTGAAAATATCATTACTCGGGAGGTAGCCGTAGTAAATCACAGTAAATTGTTGAAGAATTACAGCAGAATGTTAAAATCTTACATCACAATTTTGGTAAGGAGACTAAAAAATGCAATGTGTCGATCTCCAATGTAAATAAAAAAAGTAAAGGAAACAGAGATAGCTTTATCTAACAGAATATCTTCTGAAGACACAAATGCTAAAGAGATATTAATAAATGTAGCTAGTATTCAGAAAGAGGTCAATGATTTTACTAACAAAGGTTGCTGAAAAGGTTGAAAAGAAATTACATTCAAAAGTAAAAGATATTTTTGTTGTAAATAATACTGGGAACAATACAAATGAAGACTACTAGTTGAAAGTTTGTACTTTACGTAATTTTTCGGCAAAAGTGAAACAGTTCCAATGTATATTATAAGAAAAATGGGACGATAGGAGGAAAATAGGATGTGTTACAAGTAAAATGGAAGGAGATGCTCGTTCATGGTGAATGTGAGACGTTGAATCAAGTAAAACGTATGAGGAATTTATTAAAAAGTTCTTAGACAAGTTCTGGTTTGACAGTACTCAATGCAATATTAAAAACAGCATCTTCCAGAGGAGAAATTTCTTAGGCAGTGGGTCTGAAAGCTGTAAAGATTATTTTCGGAGTTTCTGCAAGAACAACTTGTATTCAGATAACCCACGTAATGAGGAAGACCTTATTGCTGTAATATTTGCCAAACAATCAGCGAGTGTCCATGAAAAATTAATATGGATGTCGCAAAAGAAAACAGAAGATATTTTACAAGCTTTAGACCAGTTGGATGCAATTTCAGGAGAGGAAACATCCAGTAATGGCTGGAGACGAGTAAATTCAAGTCAGAGAGAAAGTGGTAATTTCAGAGAACAAAACAGAAACCATAATGAGCAGAGGGAACATAAGAGAAATCAGAATGGGAGACATGGCGAGAGGCATGACAGTGGATGCGACAGAGGAGTTTGGAACCGAGGAGGTAATAACAGTCGTAGAAACTGGTGATTTAAAGAGCAAAATGAGAGACGTAATGATGACAGGACAGAAAGAAACTGAGGAGGGGGAGACCATGAAAGGGGAAACTAGAAAGCAGTTTATGTGACGCCCGAATGCAAGCGCAGGTAAGTGACGGACCATTGAC
Organism: Schistocerca americana; assembly: GCF_021461395.2. Lineage (NCBI taxonomy): Eukaryota > Metazoa > Arthropoda > Insecta > Orthoptera > Acrididae > Schistocerca > Schistocerca americana. The sequence continues at coordinate 687,325,177 of NC_060122.1, forward strand.
TATGAAGAGGTTGAAAAGGGAAACTCCTGGAGCTATTAGAGAAGTTATTTTTGAAGAAGATGAAATAGATAGCACATAGGAATATAAACTGGCTGTAGATGAGGAAATTAATGGAATTAAAGCAATTGCTGTTACTCATACGGTTAGAGATTTATGTGCTTAGCAGAGGGGTCCTATGACCAAACAAGAAGTAGAAGTCAAGTACCAGTATTGTCGTTACAAGGAGCTACAGTTACAGGTGCCGTAGGAGGAAAAAATCAGAAAATGAAGAATCAACTGTTATTTGAGGTAGATGTTCAAGGAATTTTATTGGAGGTTAGTGGTATGGCCGCCCAAATCTTTGTATTCGATTGATAGTAGGGACACATTTGTTGGTGGACCATTCAGCAGTTATGAATTTAGGAAACGATGGTATGGCGCTAGCGGTAAATGGTATTCAGAGAGAAATTAAATTCAGTAACATGGTTAGACAAAGGGAAATTGCAGGATAAGTACTACCTAAAAACAATGCGTAAGTGTTTTCAGTGGGAAGTAGGTACAGAGGAGGACATTCTACAGAGGAAAATGAATCACAATCGGAGTGAGGTTGGTTCACAGATAGTAAATGAAGGTTTAAACAACAGAGAAATCTTTCGGGAAATGTATTCAAAATGGAAGGATCCAAAGACAGGGTAGCTAAAAAGACTGGTTCAAAATGGTTTGAAGACAGAAAGAATAAACGTTGTGAACAGAAGAAAGCATAGTGGAAGAAAAGAGGGGAAAAGAACAAAGAACGAAGAAATGAAATTGGAACGTGGTCCTCAGATGGCCTATTCGCAATAAGAAAGGAAAAATGTAGAGAATGCTAATGTTATTGATACAGAATGGAAAAAGAGCGCTAGAAGAAGTGTTGTTAAAATATGAAGAGGTGTTTTCTGACAGACCAGGATTAATGAAGGGAGAACCTGAAGAGTTTAAAGTCAAGGCACGTCAGCCTTTAAAGTTGAGACTACATTTAATTCTAGTATAAAAAAAGGGGGGCCATACGTAGAGAAATATGCAGGATGTTGTCTCTTTAGCTTATAGAAAGATTACCCAGGCAGTATAGTAACCCACTAGTTTACATTACCAAAAAGCAGGGTTCAGTACGATTTACGTTGGACGCCGGAGTAATAGACACTGAGAACGATAGACCAGAAACTTTAGAGGGATTATTGCAGAAATTTTAGGGTGCTAGTAAGTTAGCTGTTCTGGATCTGACTGATGGATATCGGCATATAAAGTTGGCTGGAAATTGTAGGAAATTCACATCTTTCAGGTACAGGGCGATTTTTTTCAACGTGTACAAACTCTTGCGATTTATCTACGGGAGTATATGGAACAAAAAAGGTTTAATGAACTTATGTCCGGGAATGCATGGTTTCCATGCTAGAGACCATTTATTCAACCATAATTTGTTACAGAGACTGCGATATAATACGCGCTGTACCAAGCAGCCACAGTTACAGTCTGAGTGGTGTCTTCCTAGAGGGTGGTGCTGTTCCTCACACGTTGTACCGTTGTACCACACGTTAGTAATTGGTAATGTTGCGTCTGATTCACTTCTCTTGCTGACTCACCTTGTAGTGGCTGTGATACAGCGTTGTACGCAATGGTCCTGTATACGAATCTAGAGCTTGTCGACATGGCGTTTACTTACGGAAAGGCAAATGGCAACGGACAGCGGACAGCAAGGTTGTATTAGGGGACCTATCTCCGCTGACAACAACCACAGCAGTCAATGTTTGTAACAGTGTTTCTCCACGTTTGTCTGAGACAGGGTTGTTTCAGAAAGCAGGAAATCATGAAGGAAGTACCCGAAATGTTCGGACACCAGACTTGGAGGAAAATGTGATTAACACTGTGGAAGGCGACCGCCATGTCAGTACCAGGCAGTTGGTCCGCCATTGCAGGCTAAGCCAGACGACCGTGTGGAACATTCTCCATGACAATTGTCACTTACAGTGTGTACAGGGCTTACTAGAGACAGATTTTCCACCTCGAGATCAGTTTTTCACTTGTTTCTTCACCAGGCAACCATGATTTTGGGATTTGTGTCATCCTTGCTATTCACAGATGAGACCGCCTTTACGCAGAGTGGTATCTTCAACTTTCATAACAGTCATCTGTGGGACAGTAATCAGAATCCCCATGGTATGGTGACAGCGAAACGTCAGCATCGGTACAGCCGGAATGTGTGAGTCGGGATGATTGGTGACCGTATTTTGTGACCAATCTTCCTTCCACGTCGCCTAACAGGCCAGAACTATCGGCGTTTCTAGTGGGTGACTTTGCTTCCCCTGCTGGAAGAAGTGCATTGATGATTCGAAGCGTTATGCGGTTGCTACAAAATGGTGCTTCAGCTCAATTCGCCGTTAACATCCGGACGCATCTCAATCGCGTCTTTCCTGGTCTATGGATCGGACGAGGGTGTCCACTTGTCTGCCCTGTTACTCCGCCGGATATCAACTTTTGCGATTTCTGGTTATGGGGCGATCTCAGGAGTATCGTCTATGCAGAGCTCATTCCAGGTGTGGAGATATTGGAGCAGCGTATTCATGCTGCCTTTGACACTGTTCGGGTGCAGCCTGGTCGATGTGAAAGTGTGAGACAACATGCTACGGCGCGTACACGCATGCGTTGAGGCACATGGAAACCATTTTCAACACATACTGTAACTGTGGGCCCATGATACAGCACATATTAGACTGCAGTCTCTGTAACAATGTATGATTGAATAAATGGTCTCTAGCAGGGAAACCATGCGTTTCCAGACGTAAGTTCATGACACCTCTTTTGTTCCGTATCCTCTCATCGATCAGTCGTTGGAGTTTGTATATGGTGGAAAAAATCACCCTGTATAAGTTCAGACGTTACCGGTTCAAGGTACTGCCATTGGGACTAAATATTTCAGTAGCCGCACTTATAAGGGCCTTAGATTCCACACTTGGAGAGGAGCTCTTATCTACAATCACTCCGTACATGGACGACATTTTAAATGCAGCCAACAAATAGCAGGAACACATTCTAATATCGGAGGAAGCACTGAAGGCCTTTGAAGGCGGTAACATCACAATTAACATACTCAAATCCAAATTCAGAATACAGTCTTTGGGGCATGTTGTATCGGCAGAAGGTATTAGACCAAATCCTGCTGAACTAGAACCTATCATGGGGTCCCCACCACCAAGGAACAAGAAATAAAGGACAACGTGGCGGCAGATGTATTGTCGTGACTGGCACGAGGAATGGGACAATGGGAACAGAGTGAATGAGGGCCAAGCGAAATACGTTTATTTTACATGAAAGGGGTAGAGCACCAACGTGAGGCTCGAAAGATCTTGAGAAATATCAAAACGGAGCAAGAAACAGATCAGAGTTTGCCTACGGTAAAGCAAAAGAGGGGAAGAAAATCACGATCCCAAAATAAACGAAAATTATTAGTTGGAAAAAGGCGTATTTAGTGCGGCAAGATTCTAAGTTATGTTCACCTGAACATACCATTGAGGAGTTCATGTAGTATATACACATGACCAATGGTCATTTTGGACCAAAAACGTGTATGGGAAAATTGAAACAAACTTGCATTTTTAAAAACATGGTAAAGTGGGACAGGAAAATACTAGAAAGACTTGAAAAGTGTCAGAAAACGAAAACACCTACAACCAGCAGTAAAGAGGTAGGTGAGCTAGCCGCAGCCAATTTGTTTGAGCCTCTCCCAACCACCACAAAAGGTTTTAAATATTTGTTGATAATAATGGATGTGTTTTCTAAAATTTTAAGATTGTACTCTATGATAAAATGTACCAGAAAAGTAATAACAAATTAGGGTAAGGTTATGTGCATACAGTATGCAGACCTGAACAAATAGTGAGTGATAATGGGTTCCCGTTTTTATCAAAACCTTAGAAGAATTCCTTGAAAATTTGGATATAAAAGCTATACAGGATGTCCCACTCAATCCTCCCTAATTTTAAGGACCCAGGAGAGAAAAACCACAGTAGATACGACAGTGAAAAATGCATCACATTGTAGAACATCTCAAAAAATTTATACTCCTGCTTCAGAAGTGCCAAGTATCGTCGCCAGAGTGCAGCATGACCGTATGAAGTGAAAAAGGCGACTCCACAGCAGCGCGCGCAAGCAGTAGTGTGTAGAAACAAAATCGCCGATTACTGTGCAAAGAAATTATCGTCATGTTGAAAGGTGGCTTCACTGAGTCACAGCGCCAGAAATTGCGCCAAAGATTATTATTCCGCCGCCTCCACTGGCAGTTGTAGTTCAGAGGATGTCGAGAGCAGTTGTCGTTCTGTTGGGTGAGAGAGTAGATGCTGTTCGGATGGTGTAATGTATAGATGGAAGAAGTTGCAATTGTCAGAGTGTATTTGAGGAGATGGGCATTTGATTTATGATGCTGGCGTAATGGAAAATTTTCGTAAATATATAATGAGGTAAAAAGGTATTACAGTTTTCTTTAATGACAATGCCTCTTGCTCACAGGTACAGTCAACAAGGCATCTGGCTCGTGTTCATTTAGTAGACTTGTAATTCTGGTTTCTATGTGCAATTATAGTATTTCAGGTTTTTCAATTAGTTCATTGTAAATGGTGTTTAAAATATTTTGTCGTATTGAGAAAGAACCGAGCCAGATACATGCATGTTGAGTCACACTACCACACACAGAACAGTTACACTTGTGTTTCGTTGTTTCGTAGCTTTTATAGTTGCAGGGGACTTAATTAATCAATTGTGTTAATGGAAATTCCTTGTCATTCTTTATTTTTATTTTATGCAGTCAGATTGTGTGCTAATACTAGTCAGGGCTAACCGGTTACGAGACTTCGTAACCGGTCACACAGCTACTAAAATTATTGCATTTATTCATTAATGTTAGTCTTTTCTTTTTAATTAAGCCCCCATGCAGTGTGTATGAATGTGACCCACCTGATGTGAAAACAATTAAGGAATGATATAGGAAGTTTCTGGCAACAGGAAGTGTTCCGAAACACCAGAGTATTCGGATGTGTGCTTACAAAGTGCAAGTTCTGCAGCATCTGATGCCGAACGACCAACCACGCCAACAATAATTTGCTGTGGATATGCTGCAGCATATTGATATGGATGCCAGCTTCCTGGAAAGATGTTTATTCTCAGATGAGGCAACCTTTCTATCGAGAAGGGTTAATAGGCATAATGTTCGGATTTGGGATTCGAAAAATCCGCACGTTGTCATTGAACATGTTCGTGATAGCCCTAAACTGTATGTCCGGCGCGGGCTAATGCACGACAGGATTGTTAGACCGTTCTTCTTTGCGGAACAAACAGTGAATGTGTCAGTGTATCTGAACATGTTGGAGCAGTTTGTGTACCCTCAGGTACAAGACTTGCAACACAAGATCATTTTTGAACAAGATGGAGCTCCGCCTTATTGGTCAACGGCTGTTCAAAAGTTCCTGGATAGGAAATTTCCCAATCGTTGGATCGAACGCGGCGGACCCATTACCTGGCCAACACGTTCACCCGACATTACGCCGCTTGACTCCTTCATGTGGGGATTCGTGAAGGACCGCGTGTATGCGACCAAAGTGGACGGTATTCCTACGTTGCGACATCGTATCACTAATGCGATTGCAACAATAACAGAGGAAATGTTACAAAGAACTTTGGAAGAAACTGAATATAGACTAGATATTCTTCATGCTACAAATGGTTCAAATATAGTGGTGTACTGATGATAAATAAATAAATTCTTTGAGATTCTCTACAATGTGGTGCATTTTTCATTATCGTATCTACTGTGGTTTTATTTTCCTGGGTATTTGAAATCAGGGAGGTTTGAGTGGGACACCTTGTATGTATGTGCGGGTTTCATCAGTCTTTGAATCCCATGAAGATGGCTATGAAAGAGTTAGGAATCAGTTACAAGATTGAATATCTCTCTAGTAAGAAAGAATATACATTGTGAAAGGCACAGACATTGCCATGAAATGCAATGTAAATAGTAGTTCTATTAAAATGCTGAGGGAGAAAGTAGTTCTAAGCATTTTGAAATAACGTATGTCCAGCTTATTTATTTTTAAACAAAAGGTAGGGGCTGAAATGACCTAGAGAGGACGAGGTGGGTGGCGTATCGTGACGTCTGCAAGGTCATTAAGGCGGTCACACAGGTGGAGGCTGGAGTAGCCGACCCAGGTGACTATGTGACGTGGCTGACGTAAGTAAGCAGAGACACGTCACGACCACGACATTGGTAAGCATAGCGACCCTCTAGGAAGTGTAGGTAAGACAACAATGTAAACCTAAATAGTTTAATACCAAGAGTTAATAGTTTTATTAAAGAACAAATTAAGTAAAGAATAAAGTAATTAAAGGAAAATAATTTTTCAAGAATTATTAACTGTGAAACTTATCTGGAATAGCCCAGGCCCCACTTCGCGACCGCGATGCGGCAGCCACGAGTGCTGTACTGTCGACGATAATTTATGGATTTGTAGTTTTAGCTTGACGATGTCCACTATGGACAAACGGTAGTCACTGTTATTCTGAAGAAGGTTGGGTTATCCCGACTGAAACAAAGGGAAATTCTACGTAAACGGGGCAACTGAGGCTGTTGATTATTAAAATTAAAATTAATATTTGAAAAGAATTCACTAATTCATGAAGGCAGTAGTTAACTGGAAGTTTTGAATTTTGCCCACTATTGACAGAGCCAGTAGAATTAGTTACAAGAAACATTTCAGTGTTTGGGAAATGTAATTTATTATTGCTATGTTGGTTCTGAGTCCTAACTGATCCATAAATTTCAATGGTGCCCTGCAAAACACCATAGCAGTGTAGAAAGAAAAAAATTCCCGTGTGGTTTTATGAAACGCGTTGTGTATTTTGTATATCTTGTATATCTAGGAAGATTCTGGAAAATTATGGTGCAATAGACTCTGGTTGGACAGCCAACTAGCTGCCTGAAAACGTGAACTAAACGTTTGGAATAATTTTTCTAGATTTCTGTTAAACAAATTGTACTATGTGATATTTCCTAAACAAATTTTATGTGCTTGATAAATGATTCATAAGCTAATGTTTATTTGTCTTTGTGAGGCTACTTGAAACATTTTCTATAATATGTTTTGTTGATGTATAGTAATGTGATATTTTGAAAGAACTCTGGTGGTTAAAATTTAGGAGAGTATGGTAGTCAAAACTCAAAGATTATCTAAATGCAAATAATTGGAAGGTATAGCTCTAAGCACTATGGGACTTCACATCTGAGGTCATCAGTCCCCTAGACTTAGAACTACTTAAACCTAACTAACCTAAGAACATCACACACATCCATGCCTGAGGCAGGATTCGAACGTGCGACCGCATCAGCAGCCCGGTTCCTGACTGAAGCGCTTAGAACGGCTCGGCCACAGCGGCCGGCAATTGGAAGGTATAAAAACTGTTTGAGTAGGTGCAAGCAAGATTTCATAAACCAGTAGATTTTGCAATTTAAAGATTTCTGTCAGACTTATAAAATTATATTTGAAAAGAAAAAGGATATGTAAAACAACTGGCACAAAATAAATTGACCGATGGTGCAAAGGTTGCTCCTAAGAATAGAGAGACAGCTTTTCCAAATTACCGAAGTGGGTGTGTAAGATACTCGTTATTTGCAGATAAGGATGCATTTTACTTTATTTCCAGTTCTGCTGTTTCAAATACGTGAAGTGAATATATCAGTGCTGCAGTACCTACGGAGTAAGCAGCGAGTGGTATGTTTCCACACTAGCTAGCTCAGGTGGTTGGCCGTCTGGCGCTTTCAGAGCCAATGAGATGAGGTGCTGATGCAGAAATGGCTCGTGACGTCAGAAAAGAGATACGTACGGAAAGTACACTTATTCTGGCGCACATCATGTTATTGTTATTAATAAATATTTGCTAACAAAAGTTGGCTGTTGACAGTCAGACACTAGGAGAAGTCCACGGGTCATAAATACTATCTTTCAGTAATTTTACTGTGTCAGGAAACGTTGATATTAATAAGTAAGTGGACACTTTGGCAAAACCAAAGAGGTACGGTCTTATACGGACTATACTGATTGTACGCTCAAGTTACAGACTATGCGCAGTTGTCGACAAGATGCCTTTCGATCTAGTCTTGCCGTAGATCATCTACATCTACATCTACATTTATACTCCGCAAGCCACCCAACGGTGTGTGGCGGAGGGCACTTTACGTGCCACTGTCATTACCTCCCTTTCCTGTTCCAGTCGCGTATGGTTCGCGGGAAGAACCACTGTCTGAAAGCCTCCGTGCGCGCTCTAATCTCTGTAATTTTCATTCGTGATCTCCTCGGGAGGTATAAGTAGGGGGAAGCAATATATTCGATACCTCATCCAGAAACGCATCCTCTCGAAACCTGGCGAGCAAGCTACACCGCGATGCAGAGCGCCTCTCTTGCAGAGTCTGCCACTTGAGTTTGCTAAACATCTCCGCTCCGTAACGTTATCACGGTTACCAAATAATCCTGTGACGAAACGCGCCGCTCTTCTTTGGATCTTCTCTATCTCCTCCGTCAACCCGATCTGGTACGGATCCCACACTGATGAGCAATACTCAAGTATAGGTCGAACGAGTGTTTTGTAAGCCACCTCCTTTGTTGATGGACTACATTTTCTTAGGACTCTCCCAATGAATCTCAACCTGGTACCGTCCTTACCAACAATTAATTTTATATGATCATTCCACATCAAATCGTTCCGCACGCATACTCCCAGATATTTTACAGAAGTAACTGCTACCAGTGTTTGTTCCGCTATCATATAATCATACAATAAAGGATCCTTCTTTCTATGTATTCGCAATTCATTACATTTGTCTATGTTAAGGGTCTGTTGCCACTCCCTGCACCAAGTGCCTATCCGCTGCAGATCTTCCTGCATTTCGCTACAATTTTCTAATGCTGCAACTTCTCTGTATACTACAGCATCATACGCGAAAAGCCGCATGGAACTTGCGACACTATGTACTAGGTCATTTACATATATTGTGAAAAGCAATGGTCCCATAACACTGCCCTGTGGCACGCCAGAAGTTACTTTAACGTCTGTAGACGTCTCTCCATTGATAACAACATGCTGTGTTCTGTTTGCTAAAAACTCTTCAATCCAGCCACACAGCTGGTCTGATATTCCGTAGGCTCTTACTTTGTTTATCAGGCGACAGTGCGGAATTGTATCGAACGCCTTCCGGAAGTCAAGAAAAATAGCATCTACCTGGGAGCCTGTATCTAATATTATCTGGGTCTCATGAACAAATAAAGCGAGTTGGGTCTCACACGATCGCTGTTTCCGGAATCCATGTTGATTCCTACAGAGTAGATTCTGGGTTTCCAAAAACGACATGATACTAGAGCAAAAAATATGTTCTACAGTTCTACAACAGATCGACGTCACAGATATAAGTTTATAGTTTTGCGCATCTGCTCGACGACCCTTCTTGAAGACTGGGACTACCTGTGCTCTTTTCCAATCATTTGGAACCTTCCGTTCCTCTAGAGACTTGCGGTACACGGCTGTTAGAAGGGGGGCAAGTTCTTTCGCGTATTCTGTGTAGAATCGAATTGGTATCCCGTCAGGTCCAGTGGACTTTCCTCTGTTGAGTGATTCCGGTTGCTTTTCTATTCCTTGGACACTTATTTCGATGTCAGCCATTTTTTCGTTTGTGCGAGGATTTAGAGAAGGAACTGCAGTGCAGTCTTCCTCTGTGAAACAGCTTTGGAAAAAGGTGTTTAGTATTTCAGCTTTACGCGTGTCATCCTCTGTTTCAATGCCATCATCATCCCTGAGTGTCTGGATATGCTGTTTCGAGCCACTTACTGATTTAACGTAAGACCAGAACTTCCTAGGATTTTCTGTCAAGTCCGTACATAGAATTTTACTTTCGAATTCACTGAACGCTTCACGCATAGCCCTCCTTATGCTAACTTTGACATCGTTTAGCTTCTGTTTGTCTGAGAGGTTTTGGCTGCGTTTAAACTTGGAGTGAAGCTGTCTTTGCTTTCGCAGTAGTTTCCTAACTTTGTTGTTGTACCACGATAGGTTTTTCCCGTCCCTCACAGTTTTACTCGGCACGTACCTGTCTTAAACGCATTTTACGATTGCCTTGAACTTTTTCCATCCAACATTGTCAGTATCGGAACAGAAATTTTCGTTTTGATCTGTTAGGTAGTCTGAAATCTGCCTTCTATTACTCTTGCTAAACAGATAAACCTTCCTCCCTTTTTTTATATTCCTATTAACTTCCAATTCAGGGTTGCCGCAACGGCCTTATGATCACTGATTCCCTGTCCTCCACATACAGAGTCGAAAAGTTCGGGTCTGTTTGCTATCAGTAGGTCCAAGATGTTATCTCCACGAGTCGGTTCTCTGTTTAATTGCTCGAGGTAATTTTCGGATAGTGCACTCAGTATAATGTCACTCGATTCTCTGTCCCTACCACCCGTCCTAAACATCTGAATGTCCCAGTCTATATCTGGTAAATTGAAATCTCCACCTAAGACTATAACATGCTGAGAAAATTTATGTGAAATGTATTCCAAATTTTCTCTCAGTTGTTCTGCCACTAATTCTGCTGAGTCGGGAGGTCGGTAAAAGGAGCCAATTATTAACCTAGCTCGGTTGTTGAGTGTAACCTCCACCCATAATAATTCACAGGAATTATCCACTTCTACTTCACTACAGGATAAACTACTACTAACAGCGACGAACACTCCACCACCGGTTGCATGCAATCTATCCTTTCTAAACACCGTCTGTACCTTTGTAAAAATTTCGGCAGAATTTATCTCTGGCTTCAGCCAGCTTTCTGTACCTATAACGATTTCAGCTTCGGTGCTTTCTATCAGTGATTGAAGTTCCGGTACTTTACCAACGCAGCTTCGACAGTTTACAATTACAATACCGATTGCTGCTTGGTCCCCGCATGTCCTGACTTTGTCCCGCACCCGTTGAGGCTGTTGCCCTTTCTGTACTTGCCCAAGGCCATCTAACCTAAAAAACCGCCCAGTCCACGCCACACAACCCCTGCTACCCGTGTAGCCGCTTGCTGCGTGTAGTGGACTCCTGACCTATCCACCGGAACCCGAAACCCCACCACTCTATGACGCAAGTCGAGGAATCTGCAGCCCACACGGTCGCAGAACCGTCTCAGCCTCTGATTCAGACCCTCCACTCGGCTCTGTACCAAAGGTCCGCAGTCAGTCCTGTCGACGATGCTGCAGATGGTGAGCTCTGCTTTCATCCCGCTAGCGAGACTGGCAGTCTTCACCAAATCAGATAGCCGCCGGAAGCCAGAGAGGATTTCCTCCGATCCATAGCGACACACATCATTGGTGCCGACATGAGCGACCACCTGCAGATGGGTGCACCCTGTACCCTTCATGGCATCCAGAAGGACCCTTTCCACATCTGGAATGACTGCCCCCAGTATGCACACGGAGTGCACATTGGTTTTCTTCCCCTCTCTTGCTGCCATATCTCTAAGGGGCCCCATTACGCGCCTGACGTTGGAGCTCCCAACTACCAGTAAGCCCACCCTCTGCGACCGCCCGGATGTTGCAGACTGAGGGGCAACCTCTGGAACAGGACAAGCAGCCATGTCAGGCCGAAGATCAGTATCAGCCTGAGACAGAGCCTGAAATCGGTTCGTCAGACAAACTGGAGAGGCCTGCCGTTCAGCCCTGCGGAATGTCTTTCGCCCTCTGCCACATCTTGAGACGACCTCCTACTCTACCACAGGTGAGGGATCAGCCTCAATGCGGGCAGTATCCCTGGCAACCACAGTCTTAGTCCGATCGGGGGATGTGTGGGACGAGCTGGCCGTCCCCGACAAACCCCCAGCCGGACTCCCACAGTGATGCCCATTGGCAACAGCCTCAAGCTGTGTGACCGAAGCCAACACTGCCTGAAGGTGGGAGCGAAGGGATGCCAACTCAGCCTGCATCCGAACACAGCAGTTGCAGTCCCTATCCATGCTAAAAACTGTTGTGCAAAGAACGTCTGAACTAATCTACAGAGAGCGCAAACAAATCGACACAAAATTTAAACGGTTATTAAAATACAAGATTGCCTAGTAAATGCAGTAATACTGCTACTTGCGCACTGCTGACCCACTGCTCGGCGGTGGAAGGAGACTACGTGATTTTACACTGTTCAGGTACTAAAACGCGATGCTACAACTCTGAAATACTATAATACTCCCGAAATTTATGAATTAAACAATGAAAGTACCAAAAACACGCAAAGAAATTAAGAATTAAACTATGTAACAAATGAGTGAGCTAGGAGTATACGACTTGCTGCTGCAGCTGCTTATCCAACGGCGGCAGGGAGCACACTGACTGCTCTCGTACAGTTAATTGTTAGTTTATAATCAGCGTGAACAAGTGCACCATAGTGGCATAATGTGTAAAAGTTATTTGCACAAAGAAACTTCTTCTCGCTTCATTACGTAAAACATAGACAGTAGTATTCCACTTTCAGAATCCGACGTCATTGCTACGGCTCTGCAAGGGGACATAAAACTAGAGAGCGTCTCCACGTAACAGGTTGTAAGAATTCCTACGCGGCCGCTCACTAAGTCAGTTCAGGGACGGACTAGCTGAATTATCGCGAAACTCGGGTGGGAAAGCGTGAGTAGTTATAGTGTACACCCCTTATGCCATCATCTATAGACCCACCGGCTAAACTAAGACATTTCTGAAGGTTTAGTACGAGTGGGAGGTTCTTGCTAGGTCCTGCAAAGCATACCATAAAAACGCGATCGCGCGAGCACGTTATCCACTTTACGCCAGTACCAACAAACTGTTCGTTGCGTCTGAGCTGCGCGAACCTTACAACAATCCCAGTTATTCAATGCAGGCTTGATTGTCGAGACAGGCTGTTGCCTATGCGGCGACATTATGAAATTTCAAATGATGTAAATGAAATGAACACAAAATGCAAACTTAATATAGACACAGTCTGTGCGCAATGTAAGTCTCCGTAGCACGTGACGTTGTCCAAGTGTGATTACAAGGAACTCCTGTCCCTCAATAAAACAGAGCAAATCTCCTAGGATATTGTAGAATCTCTGAAAATCATCAACGAATTATCAAAATGTACATAAATATGTGCACATACGTATTTTCATGTTGTTTTAGAAGTGGAAATGTTGTACCCTTTGTAGTTTAAAATGTTTATTTTAGCTTAAGAGTCTTGAGTTGCGCAAAAACAACACTGTTTCTGTCGTACAATTATTTCACGACCCCGGCCTATGTGGAAGATTTGACGACTACCTGAATGACTTCCCCGTCGAGTCGTGCATCCCAGGAAGGAGATCCGGATGGGGGACCATCTGGTATGATTTTTAGTAATTTAATTGAAAGCTTTGTTGCTTTGGTAAAAATAAAATTGGTTCTTTTTGTCGTGACAGAATAAATTACTATTAATCACACCAGATTTGTCGGAGAACAGCAGCAACATGTGTAATTGATCCAGCTTTAAGAAATTCTATTACCTTTTAGCGGAAAATTCGTGCGGTACTCTCCGACGTTAGAAAAGTCGTGGTGTTCCGTTCGGAGCAGGAGGCTGCTGTCTTTTCTCATTCGCGATATCGAAAATTACTAAAAAAATGAACAGAATTTTTTTTTTCCGGAGGAAGATCGCGCGGAGAAAACAGACGGATGTTACATGAAAGAAACCTAAGGGACCAACTGATTGGATTTGTACGAACATATAAACGGAACTAAAAGAACTTGGAGTAAATACTATAGCGATGTCGTCACGACAGCCTCCTGTTCCGACAGAACACACGCTGGATCATAAGCTGCATAAATCTTTTAAACAGGAAGGATTATCACAAGTATAATTAATGAAAATAAGGTTGAGAGATTTTCTTTGAAATTAAATAAACTTCAAGGCTTCAAGTATTATAATATGAAACGGAAACTTACATTAACATTGCCACCCATTGTGGCGGTGGAGCGAATTTTTCACGATATACATTCTCGCTTGTTTGTGGCTACATATATTTTTAATCACTTAAACTCTTAACTTTACAATAAAATGATTATATCAGTATGGAGCACAATACTTTTGCATCCGACTCGCAACACATTCACAGGAGAGCTAGACAGCGACGCGGCTCCCTGCAGAAGTAAAAAACTGGCAATTGTTATTTTGAAACATAAGTGCATCGGTTTTTTTTTTTTTTACTGATCGATAGCAGCGTATAACAGTTTATAGCTATCGTGATATTCTGCGCTTTTCAGGAGCGCGGCAAAGATATCTGGTTACAACATTCATTGGTATATGTTAGAAGTTCGCACATACTGACGCAAATCCAGAAAAAAAAAACTTTTACATATTAAAAATCGCAGTGATAAAGGCTGTAATGTCACAATGCCTCCCATGTGAGGCATGATGATTCCGGAAGGATCATCAGGACTCACAACCAGTACGAAATCTTTTTCCAGTGGAGAGAGCGCTGACACCTTTTCTTTCATTTGCAGCCACATATCTTGTGGAAACACGTTATGTTCTTTAATACATTGGTATCATTGCCTTCTGCATCCTCAGGCCGTTGATCACTACTGGTATTTCCGCCTTTCAAGGGCAGTTTCCAACCCCTAGGGCAAGAGAGAGCCCTTGGCATTTGTCCGCTCCTCCACCTTATTTGACAAGGCCATTGGTAGAATATGTGCGACTCCTTATGTCGGAAGTCGTCGTCCGCCATTGCTGATGACTTTTATTCGAAATTTAAGGAGTGGCTGTATTCGAACCGAGAACTAGGACATTTTGATTATTTGTCAAAGATGCTACCCCTAGACCATGGGTGCAAAACACACGCTACAGGCCACATGTAATGCAAAAATTACCATCAGATTTGCTCCATTTGCCGAAGATGAAGTGTATAATGTTCTAATTACAACATTGTACGGTAGTGTCCGAGAGTGACACTAAGGTGATCCTTCTATTGGGTATAAATATTGTCCCTAGCCTAAGGTCTCTCGAAAACACTTTATCTTACTATTCTGTCACCACCGGAACCAGAGGTATGAGCCTCGGAAAAATCTCGTTTTCATGCGAAACGTTTTGGGACATTTTAGGCTATCGACCAGCGCAAAAGACGCTACAGATCCACAACACCGTCCTAGCAACCTACAGGTGTCTGCGCTCTATACCCTTGGTGCACTGAGAGCGATATATATATATATATATACACTCCTGGAAATGGAAAAAAGAACACATTGACACCGGTGTGTCAGACCCACCATACTTGCTCCGGACACTGCGAGAGGGCTGTACAAGCAATGATCACACGCACGGCACAGCGGACACACCAGGAACCGCGGTGTTGGCCGTCGAATGGCGCTAGCTGCGCAGCATTTGTGCACCGCCGCCGTCAGTGTCAGCCAGTTTGCCGTAGCATACGGAGCTCCATCGCAGTCTTTAACACTGGTAGCATGCCGCGATAGCGTGGACGTGAACCGTATGTGCAGTTGACGGACTTTGAGCGAGGGCGTATAGTGGGCATGCGGGAGGCCGGGTGGACGTACCGCCGAATTGCTCAACACGTGGGGCGTGAGGTCTCCACAGTACATCGATGTTGTCGCCAGTGGTCGGCGGAAGGTGCACGTGCCCGTCGACCTGGGACCGGACCGCAGCGACGCACGGATGCACGCCAAGACCGTAGGATCCTACGCAGTGCCGTAGGGGACCGCACCGCCACTTCTCAGCAAATTAGGGACACTGTTGCTCCTGGGGTATCGGCGAGGACCATTAGCAACCGTCTCCATGAAGCTGGGCTACGGTCCCGCACACCGTTAGGCCGTCTTCCGCTCACGCCCCAACATCGTGCAGCCCGCCTCCAGTGGTGTGGCGACAGGCGTGAATGGAGGGACGAATGGAGACGTGTCGTCTTCAGCGATGAGAGTCGCTTCTGCCTTGGTGCCAATGATGGTCGTATGCGTGTTTGGCACCGTGCAGGTGAGCGCCACCATCAGGACTGCATACGACCGAGGCACACAGGGCCAACACCCGGCATCATGGTGTGGGGAGCGATCTCCTACACTGGCCGTACACCACTGGTGATCGTCGAGGGGACACTGAATAGTGCACGGTACATCCAAACCGTCATCGAACCCATCGTTCTACCATTCCTAGACCGGCAAGGGAACTTGCTGTTCTAACAGGACAATGCACGTCCGCATGTATCCCGTGCCACCCAACGTGTTCTAGAAATATATATATATATATATATATATATATATATATATATATATATATATATATATATATATAGGGTGGTCCAATGATCGTGACTGCGTCAAATATCTCACGAAATAAGCGTCAAACGAAAAAACTACAAACAACGAAACTTGTCTAGCTTGAAGGTGGAAACCAGATGGCGCTACGGTTGGTCCGCTAGTTGGCGCTGCCGTAGGTCAAACGGATATCAACTGCGTTTTTTTAAAAATAGGAACCACCATTTTTATTACATATTCGTGTAGTACGTAAAGAAATATGAATGTTTTAGTTGTACCACTTTTTTCGCTTTGTGATACATGGCGCTGTAATAGTCACGTCACAAACATATGGCTCACAATTTTACACGAACAGTTGATAACAGGTAGGTTTTTTAAATTAAAATGCGGAACGTAGGTACGTGTGAACATTTTATTTCGGTTGTTCCAATGTGATACATATACCTCTGTGAACTTATCATTTCTGAGAACGCATGCTGTTCCAGCGTGATTACCTGCAAATACCACATTAATGCAATAAATGCATAAAATGAAGTCTGTCAACCTCAATGCATTTGGCAATACATGTAACGACATTCCTCTCAATAGCCAGTAGTTCGCCTTCCGTAATGTTCTTACATGCATTGACAATGCGCTGATGCATGTTGTCAGGCGTTGTCAGTGGATCACGATAGCAAATATACTTTAACTTTCCCCATAGAAAGAAATCCGGGGACGTCAGAAACGGTGAACGTGCGGGCCATGGTACGGTGCTTCGACGACCAATCCACCTGTCATGCAATATGCTATTCAATAACGCTTCAACGGCACGCGAGCTATGTGCCGGACATCCATCATGTTGGAAGTACATCGCATTCTGTCATGCAGTGAAACATCTTGTAGTAACATCGGTAGAACATTACGAAGTAAATCAGCATACATTGCACCATTTAGATTGCCATCGATAACATGGGGGCCAATTATCCTTCTTCCCATAGTGCCGCACCATACATTAACCCGCCAAGGTCGCTTATGTTCCACTTGTCGCAGCCAGGATGGATTTTCCGTTGCCCAATAGTGCATATTATGCCAGTTTACGTTACCGCTGTTGGTGAATGACGCTTCTTCGCTAAATAGAACGCGTGAAAAAAATCTGTCATCGTCCCGTAACTTCTCTTGTGCCCAGTGGCAGAACTGTACACGACGTTCAAAGTCGTCGCCATGCAATTCCTGGTGAATAGAAATATGGTACGGGTGCAACCGATGTTGATGTAGCATTCTCAACACCGACATTTATGAGATTCCCGATTCTCGTGCAATTTGTCTGCTACTGATGTGTGGATTAGCCGCGACAGCAGCTAAAACACCTACTTGGGCATCATCATTTGCTGAAGGTCATGGTTGACGTTTCGCATGTGGCTGAACACTTCCTGTTTCCTTAAATAACTAACTATCCGGCGAACGGCCCGGACACTTGGATGATGTCGTCCAGGATACCGAGCAGCATTCATAGCACACGCCCATTGGGCATTTTGATTACAATAGCTATACATCAACACGATATCGACCTTTTCCGCAATTGGTGAACGGTCCATTTTAAAACGGGTAACGTATCACGAAGCAAATACCGGCCGCACTGGCGGAATGTTACGTGATACCACGTACTTATACGTTTGTAACTATTGCAGCGCCATCTATCACAAAGCGAAAAAAGTGGTCCAACTAAAACATTCATATTTCTTTACGTACTACACGAATATGTAATAAAAATGGGGGTTCCTTTGTAAAAAACGCAGTTGATATCCGTTTGGCCTGTGGCAGCGCCATCTAGCAGGTCAACCATAGCGCCATTTGGTTTCGCCCTTCAAGCTAGATGACTTTCGTTGTTTTTAGTTTTTGCGTTTGATGCTTATTTCGTGAGATATTTGACCTGGTCACTATCAATGGGCTGCGCTATATATTGACAGAAAAAAAAAAATCGCAACACCGAGAAAGAGCTGTGCGACATAAATGAAAGTTTGTAAGCGTGTTCATGTTATTTCTTTACCGCTCCACTCTTGAAGAACCCGCAGGAAGTACGAACACTTAAATCTTCTCGTATGAGCTCTATGCAGACCTTAGACCGTCCAGCAGAAAGCCCATTCCCGCCTCCACCTTCTGAAACTCCTATCTGGCCGGACATGGGGATTGCATCCTTCTACCATTCTCCACACCTACAAATCCCTCATCCGTCCTATCCTCTGTTATGCCAGCGTTGCCTGGATCTCCGCCCCCACCCGCTTTTACAAGGCCCTCCAAATCCTTGAACGCCATGCGCTCCGCCTTGCCTTCCGTATCCGCCTTCCTTCCCCCACACGGCTCCTGTATGAAGTGATCCCCTTCCCCCACCTCCTCCTGTTCCTCCAGCATCTCCCCATCCTTTACATTGTCCGCAGGCTTGATCTCCCCCCACCCTATGGTTTCCTGCTTCCTCTCCACCCCCCGCCCGTTGCCGCGCCTCTATCGCTGTATCCCTCCCTCTCTCCACCTCCACACCCTCCATCTTCTTCATCAGGGCAATTTCCAACGCCTCCCCATCCCGGATGACGAACTTCGCCGTGACATCTACCCTTCCATCCAACTATAACCTGGCCTTGTTCCCCCCCCTCCCCAGGGCCCCCTTTTTCCTCTTCCCTCCTTCTCTCAGAGCGGATCTTCCTCCTCCCCCCGTCCCCTGGAACCCTGCACCCCATACTTGCCTCTTTCCTTCCCACATCCCTACCTACCTGGCCCTCTTCAGCGCGCCCCCCGCTCCTCTCCCCCATCTCTTCCCCTCCCTCACTTCTTCCAGTCTCCCTCATCTTCTTGCGCCTGGCAGATCCTCTGTTTTGATCATCGTCAGTGTGTTACATCAGTATTGTGTTTAGTGCTGTTTCTTCTGTGCATCAAGGGGTGTGATTTTAATTGTGTACTGCCTTGAGGTTCGCCGTCTGAGTTTGTTATGTGCTACGCCATCCGTCAATACCTTTTACGCTCCAGTCATACTGTGCCTTGTGTTCTTTTAATTGTCGCAGTGTGTGGCTTTTTGTGTGTGCTACTTTTAAACAGTTTTCACAGTTTTTTATCTCCATTTTACGGTCACCCTGTTTTTTTGTCTATTGCCTTCCATAATGTTCCCCCTCTTTTATATCGATGTTCACCATATTCTCTCCTTTGTTATTTTTAAATGTCTGCTATTGTTTGTTCTATGTCTTTCGGCTGAAGAGCAGCGCATATGCTGCTGCCAGCCCGCCCCGATGGGGAATTGAAATACAATAAAGGAAAAAAAAAAACTCAGTGCAGTTGGGTACAAACAAAGTATTTGCACACTCTGAGGATAAAGTTAATTGTTGAAATTTATTGAGAAATTTCTGCCAAAGCGAAAAACACCTTTGATTTAATCTTTCACTCTATTTTGCATATCATCGCAACAATACAAAGTGAGCAGCTTTTGTTTGAACATTTCCGATGTCCTCCGTCGATCCTATCTGATGCGGATCCCATACCATGCAGCAATACTCCAGACTAGGTCGGAAGAGCGTAGTATAGGAATCCATTCAGTAGGATCTCTTGAATCTTCAATGTGTTCTGCCTATAAATCGTAGCCTTGGATTCACTTACCTTACAACATTACTTATGTGATCATTCCAATTTTACTTGTTCGTAATTGTAAACTCTAAATGTTCAGTTGAATTTACCACATTTAGAGCTGCTTGATTTATCGTTTAACCGAAATGTAGCGGATTCCTTTCAGTGTTCACGAGGATGACTTCACAGTATTCAATATTTCAGTCAGTTGCAATTTTTAACACCAAACAGATATATTGTGTAAATCATTCTGCAATTAATTTTGATCATCTGATGTCTTTACTGGATACATGACGATACATGACGGCACGATACATGACGGCACCATCTGCAAACAATCTAAGATGGGTGCTCTGATTGACTCGTAAGTCGTTTACAGATATTAGGAACTGCAGAAGGCTTATAATACTTGCTTGGGGAGCCACAGATATTGCTTTTGTTTTACGCCATGACGATCGCTCAGTTACTAAGAACTGTGACCCTCGTGACAGGAAACCACGATTCCAGTCGCAAAACAGAGATGGTACTTCATAGGCACGTAGTTTGATGGAAAGTCGCTTGTGAGGAACGGTGCGAAAAACCTTCTGGAAATCCAAATATGTGGAACCAATTTGGTATCCACTATCGTTATCCCTCATTAGTTCCTGAGACTAAAGAGATAGAAGAGTTTCACGAGACTGATATTTTCTCAATCTGCGTTGACTGTTTCTCAGTAAATCGTTTTCTTTAAGATGATTCATTATGCTCCAACTAGGACTGTTGCTATATTTAAAAATATGGGTCATCCAGTGTATCGATATTTTAAAAAAGTGTCGTTACCGGCCTCAATAAATCCAAAATAATTATCGATATATCGTCGGAAACAATATCGACGTACCTTAATAAAATACTGGCTGCACATTGTAGATATTAAACTGCCAGTGTTACAGCTGCAGATTTAAGTATTTATTTGTTATTAGATATTCTGTGCATCAAAAAGCTAGCAGCCTGCTTATGCCCTTTAGAGCAGCAATTGAAAGGAAATGGATGCACGTTCACGCTTGGCAATAACCGGTTTGTTAAAATGGTAACTGCAGGTAAGTGGCACAATAAAAGATCGTTCGCTTTCGTCACATATCGGATTTGTCTCGAAACTTCATGTCGACTTCCCTGTTTTTTCATTTCTGAAATGCCAGTGACCTTGCAGTTGTAGTGTTCAAACTGCTTGCTGTTCCTGTGGGTAGCATCAAGCGCCGATTACGTCAGCATTTCCCTCACAAGTCTCCACCCACCGCCAAGACCAATCCTGTCATTTAGATTTTTGTTAATCAGTTTCAGCAACTGTTTCTGAAGAATGCCGATGTGGAGAAATAACATACAGGTGTGCTGTTTCTTCACATCGGGTATCTTGTTATTCCATTCACTCCGCCAGCCCCCAGTGCAATTGGACTTCTTCTTTATGCCATCTATAGTTGCTTATAACAGTCAAAAAGAAAGACTGGACGTGATGAAAACCCAAAAGTAGTAAGATTACTTCAAGCAGTGAAAGTAAAATTACGTTCTACTGCAATTTCAAAAGCACAACTTCAAATCTTTATCATAAATTTCAAAAAAAATATAAAATTAAATATATATATCGGCACCTGATAGTGCCATTTCGATGTCAATACATCGATACATCTGTGAAAAAGGTATTGCTGATAAGCATCGATATATTTTGGAAAAAATATGTAGTTCAGGAGATTAATCGTATTTCTTTTCTTAGGTATTGGCGTGATGTGTGCAATTTTCCGTTCTTTATTTTGTTTCTTCGTCGTCACTGTAGAGTTTTGTACTGTAGGGATCAAGGGAGAGGATGTTCTTAGGTGGCCAGTGTCCTCTATCTTCAACATAACTGCACACATGTATTAATAGGGCTCTTTATTTACATAAATATGAAGCTGCTTATCTTTAAGAGGGTCCATATGTGATAGCCCACGTCAGCCTCACTGCTGATAAACTATAAGCCCAGCTATTCGATGAATGACAGACGCCAAACTGGAGTGCGAGTTAGTGCGCCAGTGACTGATCTAGTGAGTGAGTGGCTGCACGAGTGACTCAGACGGAGGCTCACAGTGAGCTAGTGACTACGACTGAGATCTACGGTCAGAGGCGGCCATCTAAATACTTGCGGTCGAGAGGACGTTGGCGGCGTGTTGCTTGCGAGTCTGTCTTTGGCCTCTCTCCTGACGGGCGGGCTAGATCCAGCGCCTACTAACGATCTTCTTGCTACGTCTTTGCCGAACGGCATACTGATGATAGTTAACGCCAGCACACTTTATGTATCTTTTGGCGAACGAGCAGTTGTACATGACTAGTGCTTGGGTTTATCTGCACTGAAAAGTTTGAATACATGCATTCATCTATGCATTAAAAATCTGATAAATATGCTCTAACAACTTTTAAATATACATAATAAATAAAATTCATTATTGCAACTTTCTCACATCTTTTAATCCTCCTAAAGTAATCTGATTATACAATTATTCTTAAAACATTAATTAACAAAGTTAATGTTTATTACTGTATGTTTGTCTCTTTCTATTAGTCTATTTTAGCATCAGTTGCTTTTATTGCAATAAACAATCAAATATTTTTCACAGTTTTCTGGAGGAAATGATTTCCTTCTGTCACTTAAAATGTTTTTATGCGAAGAGAAAGATCCCTCTTCATCACACGAAGTCACAGGACAGTACCGAAAAGAGGCTATGTCACTTACAGAATAACCATTAAGCTGTTTTTCAGATTCTCCTTTTAACACCTTATTCACATCCCGAAGAAACATTAAACCTGGATTCCTTGCTTCAGTTTTCTCAATTATGTTGCGTAGACACTTTCATATTTCTCTTGGTATGTCTCCGACGACAGCTGTTTCGTAGACCTCAAGGGCAGAAAATAGAGGCATTGCTTTTTCTTCCAAACGTGTGATTGTGGCTAGGAGCTTACTGAAATAGGTCCTAATAAACACTAATTTACTCTGAAGACTCTCCTCCCTGCAAGCACTAATTGCACCTGGGATACTTCCTGCTTCGTTTCTGTTCATCACGTCTAGCACCATTTTCACGTCTCCTAAATGCTCACTGTAATAAAGAGCTGCTTCTATCCATGATCCCCCACCTCGTGATGATCGGCTGTGGGGGTAAACGAACACCTGGCATCATTTCAGTAAATAATTTTACTCTTGATGGCGCCTTCACAAATACTTTTATCACAGAGGAAATTAAGGCATTTACTTCTGGAAAATACGCTCGAATTTCTTCAGCCAGTCGGTGAAGAGCATGTGCTAAACAAGTTATGTAAAATACCTGCAAATCTTTAGCAGCCTTTATCATATATGTTCCTGCATCTGTAACTATCACCAGGAGTTTTTCTTCGTTTTCTTTAGCGGGCCACAAAACGCATAATGCCATACGAACAACCCTAGCTTGTTACGCTGTCGAGAGACATATTTTTATAGTACAGGAACCGCTCATTGCTGATTGCTATGTACGCCTCATTTTTAGGCGCCCTTTTATGGATTTGTAAAGAGAAGTAATTCTACACAAACAGAGCAATAAAAGAGAAATTTGCTCAGATCTTACTCTTCTTCTTAAACTATTGTGATGAAGTACTTGTATTTCAAGAATCATTGCTGCAAAAGTAAAATATATGCATAAATATGCAAAATTTATTTATATATGCAATTACCCCTTAAATATGCATTTATATGCACTCTCATGCAAATATGCAAAAATCATAGCTCTATATATGACTACTACGTATAGAACTATAGTAACTGCATATTCTGAAAGGAATCTGAGTGGTGTGCAGTCTGGAGCAGAGGACTTCCCTTTATTACGCGATTTAACCTGCTTCACTACACTGAGGACATCTATTTATAAGTGATTCATGTGGGCAGTTGTCCTTCATTCTAATTCCGAAATATTTACTTCGTTTTTTTGGTCAAGCGATTTCGGAAATCCGTGTTTAGTATCCCTGTTTTGACGGCACTGTCATCAGTAAGGGTACCCTCGCTATCACGCGGTGAAGGTATTGACTGCGTGTTGCCCCTGGTGTATTTTAGATACGACCAGTATACACCTCTCATGCTCTTCTGGAAAATGTGCCTCTAAACACAGGAGAAACCATATCGCTAAGCGAGATAGACGTCCGAGTCACAGTGTCTAAGCAAGACTGTTCTCTGAGCTGCAATATCAGAACTGCAGTGACATTTTCCAGGACAAGTGGATAGATATTGGCTGATCAGTTCCCTGTTCAGCACGATCGCCAGACGACTGGATTTCTATCGATGGAGGTGTTAACAGCAGTGAACTTGGTGCATTGAGGTTTTTTTTGTGGTTTCATTTTCTGTTTTCGTGGTGTGAGTGCAACAGATATTTATGTTCATTCTGTGTTCGGCCGTGTTCCGTGACATTATAAAATTATGTCTTTGTTTTTTTTTGTTCTATTGTTACGGTTATGGTGTAACTTTTGGTTGCAATAAAAAAAAGGTGCAATAAGTTATTTTTACTCCAATATACCGTATTTCGCTCTGTGTTTTTCTGTCAGACACAATTAAAGACATCAGGTTATGGGCCCTGGCAAACGCATATATACGGTATTTGTTTCTTTTCAGTGAATTCATTGCTTTTATCGGAGTTTTATTCGCGTGAACCGTGATGCTCAAGTTCTGAAACCGCCGTATGGCCCTGGTCTATTGTGGGGAAATGCTCGTTTTCGTTTTGAATTGAGT
This sequence comes from Schistocerca americana, assembly GCF_021461395.2. Lineage (NCBI taxonomy): Eukaryota > Metazoa > Arthropoda > Insecta > Orthoptera > Acrididae > Schistocerca > Schistocerca americana. The sequence continues at coordinate 687,349,816 of NC_060122.1, forward strand.
ATTGTAAGTGTGGCTTTCATTCAGCCTACAACAAGGTGGATAAATTGAAATCGTACAATATCCAGAAACTTGACGGTAAAAATTTCCAGCTGTAGAAACATCAGTTGTAAATTAATTTCGTGCTGAAAAAGTGCTCGATATCGTCGAGGGGAAACCGAGGCCAAATGAAGCTGGTGAGAGTCGAACCGTTTGCGACAACTTAAATGCGAAGGCGATGCTCCTACTATCTACTGCGATGGAATTTGACCAATTTCAATAGGTTATGAAGTGTACAAATGCAGCGGAAATGTGGCCCAGACTAAAGACTATTCATGAACAGCGATTCGCAGTTAATAAAATGGCCTTGAGGCAGAAATTTTTTCATTACAGATTGTCACTAACAGACACAATCGCACAATACATCGGTCAAGTTGAGTCCTTGGAACAAGCATTAGCTGATGTTGGGGAACCTGTTACAGAAGCTGACAAAATGGCTAAAATTTTGGGAAGTCTGCCAGCAAAGTTCGCAGTTTTTTCAACTGCCTAGGACTCGTGTGATAAAGATCAACAAACGTTCGATAATTTGACTTTAAGGTTATTCAAAGTAGAACAAAAACTTTAACAATGTGATGAAAGCTCAACAGCATTCGCAGCAGTTAATGTGGACAGAACACGCAAGTTCAGTTCAAATACCGGTAACAGCAGTGCGTCTAACATGGTCAGTAGAAAAGACGTTGAATGTTATTACTGTCACAAAAAGGGACATTTCAAATCTGAGTGTAGAAAACTTTTAGCAAAACTTAATACGAAAACTGCTACGTCTGAGCACCAAGCTTTGAGTGCAGAAAATGCGTATGTTTATGCTCCAGGTTGCGAAAACATTTTGTTAACTAACAGCGCTGCGTCAAAACATATGACGTCACACAATAAGTGGTTCAACATATTTACGCCAATTCAGTCGGGTGACTCATTTGTTCAAATTGGAGACAGCTCAATCGTCAAAGCAGAAGGCATTGGATCAATTGAAGTATTGTCATTAGTTGAGGGTAAATCGCAACCTCGTACTTTGGAAAACACGTTATATATTCTTAAAGTAAAGAAAAATTTATTTTCAGTGGGAGCAGTCACAAAAAAAGCAATGAAAGTTATTTTTGACGACAAGAGAATGGAAGTTCACAATTCGGGTCTAATTGCAGCAGGAATTAAGATGGACACTCAGTGTTATCAAATGTTGTTTAAACGTCCAGATGTACTACAGGCAAATCCTGCTTCCCTGAATTTCACCATGATCTGGCATGAGAGACATGGGCACCTTAATGTCAGTGGTCCCAAGAATACGACTAATCTAAATTTAATAGAGTTGAGAATCTTCCTTGTGGACCGTGTCAGTGTAGCAAGATGAAAAGAAAATCTTTTTATTCAAATTTGGAATCAAGATCGAACGCTCCTGGTGAATTTATTCATGTAGATTTGAGTGGATGGATAAGAAAACCATCTCTTGGAAGTGCACAACTGTACATAGTTTTCAACGATGACTGCACTTCATAGAGATTCGTGTATTTTCTTAAAAGTAAGCACGATACTTTCCCTGTGTTTTTGGAATTTCAGAGACTGATTGAAAGACAAACTGGAAACAGAATCAAAGTTCTGACAAGTGACAATGGAACTGCATTCATAAATGTGGAATTTGAAGATTTCAACAAAGTGGTATAATACATGAGAAAACAAGTCCCTATGCACCACAACAGAAAGGCCGGATTGAACGAGAAAACAGGTCCATTGCTGAGTGTGCACCCAGCATGTTATTAAGTACTGACTTGTCTCACGAATTGTGGGCAGATGCAGTAAGCTGTGCTGCGTGCATCTTAAATCGCCGAGCATGTAAAGCAAATGATAATGTTACGCCATATGAAAAATGGTTAGGAAAATCTCCTCCTTTAGGCCACCGGCAATGGAGGGTGAAGCTTTGACAATGCCAGCCACTCGTGCTGGCGAAACGTCAGTAAAATCATTAGATGAACGTCGGACGAAGAACCCGAGACAGAAGCCAATAGGCTGTTTGTCAACAAGTGGCCACGAAAGCCTTAACAATTTTGTACATATGAGGAAGTTTGGATCAGCAGCAAACGTACAAATTCCTGAAAAATTTGGTTCAAAATTGGATAGTGAATCAAAGAAATTGATCATGGCTGGCTATGATGGGTATAGTACTAATTATCGCCTCTACAATCCTGAGTCAAAGAAAATTACAGTCTCCTCCAATGTCTCTTTCAAAGAAGAAGAAACCCATAGCTTAAACACAGAACAAAGAATTTTACCCGGGAGACCATGCTTGTTCGCAGCTCGTGGTCGTGCGGTAGCATTCTCGCTTCCCGCGCTCGGGTTCCCGGGATCGATTGCCGGCGGGGTCAGGGATTTTCTCTGCCTCGTGATGACTGGGTGTTGTGTGATATCCTTAGGTTAGTTAGGTTTAAGTAGTTCTAAGTTATAGGGGACTGATGACCATAGATGTTAAGTCCCATAGTGCTCAGAGCTATTTATTTAGACCATGCTGCAGAAGATGTTCAAGAGTAATCTGAAGAGGATGATGCAGGTGAAAAAAGGAAAGAAAATTAAAAAGATGATATAGAGGAATCTGAAGAGGATGATTCTGATGAACAAATGAAAGAAAATCAAAGAATGAATCTGAGAGATCGGTCTAATCTGCGACCACCTGCTCGTTTTCGGGACCAAGGTATAGCTTGTTTGGCCGAGCGGTTCTAGGCGCTTCAGTCCGGAACCGCGCGACTGCTACGGTGGCAGGTTCGAATCCTACCTTGGGCGTGGGTGTGTGTGACGACTTTAGGTTAGTTAGGTTTAAGTAGCTCTAAGTTCTAGGGGACTGATGAGCTCAGATGTTAAGTCCCATAGTGCTCAGAGCCATTCGAACCATATAGCTTGTTCTGCTATTATCTTTGAACCTCAAACTTCTCAAGAAGCAATGGCTCCGAAAGAGTCACCAAAAGTGGAAACAAGCAATGGAAGAGGAAATGACATCCCTGAAGAACAGCAAAACTTGGGATTTAGTACCATTACCACGCAACCGCAAGGCCGTTGGATGTAACTGGGTCTATCGTGTGAAGCAGTATTCTGAGGGAAAAATTGAACGCTTTAAAGCTAGATTATGTGCAAAAGGTTATTCACACCGAGAAGGCATTGATTATGAAGTGACTTTCTCTCCTGTGGTCCGATATGTATCAGAGTTTTATTAGCCATAGTAGCTTCACGAGATATAGAAATTAGGCAGTTTGATGCTAAGACTGCATTGCTGAATTGGGATTTGAAAGAAGAAGTTTACATGGAGCAACCAAAAGGTTTTGTTGCAGAAGGCCCAAATAATGTTTGCAAACTGAAGAAGAGTCTATATGGACCCAAACAGTCACCATGTTGTTGGAATCAAACATTTGTACAGTTTCTGACACTGTTCGGCTTTGTGCAACTGAATGCAGACAAATGTGTTTTCCACGTTTTAACAGATGGCACTGATGTTTATCTGGCACTTTCTCTGGCTGATGGCTTGATTATTTATAAGTCTCCAAAAATACTGGAAAATATTTGGACAGCACTGGGATCAATGTTTGAAATTACTATGGGAAATTGAAAATACGTTTGTGGATTGGAAATTGTACACAGCCCTTCTACAAAAGAAATCTATATAGGCCAGCAAAGATACATCAATTGTTCACTTCAGAAGTTCAACACGGATGATTCAAAGCCGAACTCCACTCCTTTTGATGTTGGAACCATGTTGCACAGTGGGCAGTCCTCTGCAAACCAACATGAGGTAAAGAAGATGGAAATCAAGCCCTGCTAGCAGGCAGTCGCCAGCTTAATGTTTGCAGTAGCTGTCTCATGGCCAGGTATCATGCTCGGTGTGAGAATGGTACGTAAGGTTTTACATATTCTGGGTCTCGATCATTGGAATGGTGTTAAAAAGATTATGAAGTATCTACAGGGTACCAGGGACTTGACCATAAGGTACAAAGCTGAGTCTACTGGACTGGTGGTCTACTCAGATGCTGACTTTGCTGATGACTGTGACACTCGTCGGTCAACAACAGGCTGTTTGAGCTTGTTAGCAGGCGGGCCTGTGACATGATGTTTACGTCGGCAGAAATGTGTAAGCAGATCAACTAGGGAGACCGAATACATAGAAGCTTCGGATGCTGCTACTGAAGTAGTTTGGTTGCATGGTTTTCTCAGCGAACTTGGTTTTCAGTTAGACAAACCAACAACACTCCATGTTGACAATCAAAAGTGCTATTCGCCTGATTAAAAACACAGAACATCACAAACACACCAAGCACATTGACATTAAATACCATTATATACGTGAACATGTCGAAAATAGTGAGACTGAAGTCTATTATGTTTATTCTGATGAACAGTTGGCAGCCTTATTCACAAAATCTTTAACTAGAGACAAATTCATATCAAACAGGAAAGCTCTATCAACGATCTCAAAAGAAGCTCAGTAAAGAAAGAGTGGGAGTGTTGACAGCAGAGAGCTTGTTGTATTTTCTTTTCTTTCTTTTTCTTTGTGGCTTCATTCTCTGTTTTTGTGGTGTCAGTGCACCAGATATTTATGTTCATTCTATGTGCGGCCGTGTTCCGTGACATTATAAAATTATATATTTGTTTCTTTTGTTCTGTTGTTATGGTTACGGTGTAACTTTTGGTTTTAATAAAGAAAGGATCAATAAGTTATTTTTCTCCAGTACACCGTATTTCGCTCTGTAGTTTTCTGCCAAACACAAAGACATCAGGGGGCATTAACAGTCCTCCCGTATAGAAATAGAGTGACTGTGAAAGAAACTGCTGGATAGATCGTAGTAGCACTCGAAATAATTCGCAACCGTCCTGCGAGTTTTGAAGTGCTTTTTAGAGTCAAGTTACTCACTCACACACATACACACACTTAGCGTAACTTTTAATAGTACTGAAACTCACCCATCAGGAAAAAATGAAAAGGATGATATTAGGGCACTAACATTAAAGTTATTCTATTAAAACGCCGTACAATTTACCTACTTAGGGTAGACATGACGATCTAATTATTTCTCAAAAAAAGTATTGTATTTGTTTGTTTGCTGTTAAACATCTGCAGTGCCACTACACACTGAAATCTCCGCATCACAACCCCATAGCTGCAGCAGCCAAAAAGCAAATGGCGCAACCTAGTGATAAAGTTGAGAACTGCGCAGTAATTCGTTTCCTGCAGCTGAATGGAAAGCACGCCGCAACTGTCCATACTGAGTTAATAGAAGTACACGGCAACAGTTCACCATCGCTATGCTACAGTGGTCAGGTGGCACAGACACTTTTAGTGTTATCAGACAAGTCTGACCGACGAAGGGCGAAGTGGCACGCTAACTCTCTGTGAAGAACTGAGAATTACCAGAGATGTGGAGGAGCTTTTCATTCGAAGACTGGCCTATCGCAATCGAATCGTTAATGGAAAAAGTGAAAATTCCGACATTGACCGTCTTATCTCACTGTGGGAAAGATATTTTAGCAGAGCGGGCGATTACTTTCGAAATGATGAACACTTGCACACTTTCTTCCATCTGCCTCGATTTCATTTGACTGCATCTTATCCATTTTACGGCAGGACGTCTGAGATGAGGTAGGAGAAACTAAGACTCGTAAGGAGGCGGAGGCAAGTATATAGATGTTTTTCTCTCGCTCTACTTGCGAGTGGAACAGGAAAAGCAACAGCTACTAGTGATACAATGTCATGGGTGACATAACAGGAGAATACAGTGAGTGAGACAAAATTTGATAGCCGAAAGAAACAGCATCTGTCACCGTCTCTAGTGCAAAATGAATAAGTGTGTGGCGGTAGTGGAACTCAGTGGGAGGCGAATGTTGTTGTCAATGAAGACGTTCAAAACTGATCTCTGACTAATTTTACACTTTTTCCTTTATCGCTTCAATTGCGATGCTCCTGTCTTTGAGGCCATGGGCCTCCCCTTCCGTGGCGTTCCCCAGTTCTTCGCAGAGAGATACTGTGCCACTTCGCCCTTCTTCATTCGGGCCTGACTGATCCCGCTGAAAGGCTCTGTCTACCTCACCACTGTGTCATAACGATCGTAAACTGGTTCCGTATACTTCCACCTACTCAGTACAGACTGTTGCAGAATTTACACAGTTCAACTGCATAAGACGAATTTACCACACGAGACTCCACTAAATCAATGGGTTGTGCCATTTTCTTTTTCGCTCCTGTAGCTACGGGATAGCATGTGTGACGTTTTAATAAAATTCCTGTTTACAATTTGGAAGATATATTCATATAAGCATTTGCATAACAATGGTATCCCGCTGTCGACTGCAGAACATGTAGGACGTTAAATTCTTATAAGGTTATTATTACATTAACACGTACACTGTTTCCCAAAGAAGAGCTTCTGATTTGTATCAATGATCACCCTATTTAATCGGCATAATATTCTGAAACAAATCAGCTCCTGCTTTCGTGAACTGATTTAGAGAAGCTGCGGGGTACTCGACGTAATAGTCATGGAAGGTAATTAAGCGCTTAAGCTCTTTGTTGCGGATATGGTTTGACGATACCATAACGACGTAAGGGCCAGTTCTTGGTTGACGCTTCGTGTTCTCTCTTTTGACTCACCTGCAGGATTAACAAGTTCGGCAGGCTGTGCCCCCAGGGCAAAGCCGAGGGGTTCTGCTAAGCTTGATACGACGTTAGACAGCAGAGTCGGTTGACACGATCTTGTGCCGTCCCCCACTGTTCCTGATCATAATGGAGCCACATTCTTGAGTGTCTGACTTGACGTCAAGGTGCGGTGGCGCGGTTCCTTCCGTCCCTTTACGACGAACCTTCACCTACCTGTGAACATTGTCTCAGCAGGTCATCAGTATGGAAGCCGAGCGAAACCTACTATACTTCGACGTGAACAAGGCTGCAATTAAAGTCACTAAATCTACGTTTCGGGAGAAAGTTTTCACACGAAATGAAAGGTTGGAAATTTTTTCCTTCTTTAATATATTCAGAAACTTAGGTGAACAAGTATCACTGCCAAGCCCGTGCTAGTCTTAACACAGTGACTCACAATACTTTACACTCACGTTAACAAGTTTATGGTGTTGCATTTGCCGAAAACGTAATAGCTACAAAAATACGGATTGTTTTTGATTGAGAATGCTGGCCAAATATTAAGTCTGTCGGTACCTAATGCAGTCACAGTTTTTAGCCACCGACCTGCTCAATACGCCACGCGGAATTTGTGTCTTTCCTCGTCACAAAAATCACTTAAAAATTCCGAAATTTCTACACACTCATCGCAATAATTATGCCGTCACTTTACCACACTTTTGATGTATGAAACACTGCTAGATCCGGAAACTTACCATTTCCATCGGAACTACTACTACACACGTCCGAACTGTTTCATGGCTAGGCTCCCTAGAATACTCTAAGTCTTCTCTACCGGCAGAGAAAGGCGCGCGAAGAATATCGCTTTATCATTGGTCAGTTTACTCAACAGCCAATGGCAAAACAACATTCTCCCGCGTCAGTCCGCGCTTTTCACCAATAACTAATCGCAAAGTAGTAAACCTAACGACTGCACTTTTTACCGACTTAATTATCTAATATGCTGAAGTTTTATTTATGCATAAAGTTATTTACTGTTATTATTTATACCTGAATTAACTTTCCCTCTACCATAAAATTACTTTACAAATCTATTCTACAAAAATCCCTTTTGTCCACATCCACACTTCTTCGAAATGTTCCCACACTAAATCCCACTACATAACTCGTTAAACAATTATATTCATATTAACCTTAAACCACACTCACGCATCATTCATACTGCTAAAACCCATTTATAACATTTTACCTACACAAAAAGACATAATAACACTTAATGAAAATACTAGAACAGTTTATGAGAAACATTCTGTTACTTTAGTGCACTCTAGTGGGCACAATCGAAACTAAATCAGTCCCCTATCCTATGTTGTCCTTTATCGGCTGATACATAAACTACGTGCGCGTCCAGTCTTGCGTCACCATGTGTCACTATCCAGCTCTGAGACACATCTCCCACTTAACCGCCTCCAAGGCAGGATCGATCTACGGCGATACGCCTCAAAGGTAATGCGCAGTGTATTCCTTGGCAGTGTACTTCCACAAATGGGGACTGGCTGTAGATTTGCCGATATCTACCGCTGGCTGATAGTGGGGTTTTTGTCTGCATTGAAACCCTGGTGCCACTTCAGGACTCATGAAATTGGGCGAGCAGTAATACCTTGCGTACTGGTGATGATGATGATGACGACGACTGTTTACGGGCTCATCGATTTGATTATGTACTTACCGAAGGGGACTTTCGTCAAAGATAACGTTACAGTGGTGCAGTAATATGGAAATAAGTTAGGACTTTTTGTGACTTTTTGTGGTAATATCACTTTTGGAAGGGTGATAATGATAGAGCAGACGCTCACCATTACCGAAACTGACTCAGTTAATACTGTTTTCGGTTAAAAACTATATTTGTAAGTTGGCTGTTTAGGTTTTCTTATTGGTAACGCCACGTAGCGCTCTGTATGAAAATCACTGGCTGTGCTGTGTGCAGTCTGTGGCTAGTTTGCATTGTTGTCTGCTATTGTAGTGTTGGGCAGCTGGATGTCAACAGCGCACAGCGTTCGGCAGGTGGAGGTGAGCCGCCAGCAGTGGTGGATGTGGGGAGAGAGATGACGGAGTTTTGAAATTTGTAAGACTGGTTGTCATGAATTGCTATATATATTATGACTTTTGAACACTAGTAAGGTAAATACATTGTTTGTTCTCTATCAAAATCTTTCATTTGCTAACTATGCATATCAGTAGTTAGTGCCTTCGGTAGTTTGAATCTTTTATTTAGCTGGCAGTAGTGGCCCTCGCTGTATTGCTGTAGCTTGAGTAACGAAGATTTTTGTGAGGTAAGTGATTTGTGAAAGGTATAGTTTAATGTTAGTCAGGGCCATTCTTTTGTAGGGATTTTTGAAAGTCAGATTGCGTTGCGCTAAAAATATTGTGTGTCAGTTTAAACACAGTCATGTATAATTTTTCAAAAGGGGACGTTTCATATTGAACAACTCAGCCTAAAACACAAAAAACGTTTCGTTTTTCAAATAGCTAAATAATTTGTCCTGAATAAGGTTTGACAATACTGCCAACTAAGAGAGCCTACAGTGACGCAGGAGAAGAGATACTGGTGGAAGTAAGGCTGTGAGGGCGGGTAGTGAGCCGTGCTTGGAGAGGTCAGTAGACAGGGCACTAGCACGGGACAGCAGAGGTCCTTGGCTGGAGTCCAGATCAGGTACAGAGTTGTAACCTCCCAGGAATCTACAAAATTACGAGGCCTGTTCAGAAAGTAATCTCCGATTGATTGCCAAATTGAAACCACAGTGAACATCAGAAATGTTTTACTTGTAACAATTAGCTACACCTTTCAGCTACTTCTCTACGTAGTCGCCGTTCTGACTTAGACTTTTGTCATAGCGTTGTACCAACTTTTCAATAGCCTCATCATAGAAGGCAGCCGCCAGTGCTTTCCGCCAATTCTCCACACTGGCCTACACCTCGTTGTCTGTGTCAAAATGTTGTCTTCAAAGACAGCGGTTCATGTGACCAGAGAGACAATTGCGGACTGTATTGTGGGTAATCTCACATTTCCATTTGAAAACGATGCAGGAGCATCTTCATTGCCCCTGCAGAATGCGGCTGAGAATTGTCTTGAAGAAGAAACAGCAAGACAGTTATGTAATGTTAGCTGCATAGCTTCAGGCGAAATTTCTCACCAGGCCCTCGTACTTGGCGGCAGACACTATTTTCTAGACATCTTTACGCACTCACTGCGAGCTCAGAAATGAGAAGAGCCACGTGATGCTAACTGGGGTTATACTAGAGACACTACCCAACACATCTGTGCAAAGCTTTATCGGATTTTCATAGTCGTTTCCATTTCGCGACCGATCGGAGCTTACTTTCTGAGCGCCCCTCGTATTTGCAATGCGTTCATTCTGATCGAAATTTAAAGTCGGAATGATGGTTTGCATGACGTCTCAAGAGCTGGAGCAAATGCCAACACAATTAAATTAAATTTTGGCAGTCATAACATAAAATATTATTTACAAAATGAAGAGCATTTGGATACAACCAGTAAAGCTTTCCACGGGTGTGGCTGACCACAAATAGAAGATACGGAAGGAACTCTACCTCTCAGTCAGTAAAATCTGCTCCCATAACTGACTTGTGGGTGCCTCCTCATCCGTTACGAATATTGTAATGTTGGCAGAAGAGCCAACACCGTGTTGCTAGAGGAGGCCGAAATTCACGCATTTAAGCTCACGCAGGCTGGCGTGAGGTCTGGAACAGGACAAGTATTTGAGAACTTAGAAAAACGGATGCATTTGGTGAAATACTTAACTTCAATCCATAATTGGTGTACATCGCTCTTGACGGTACATTAATAACAATCTCAATATAAACTGGTAATGGCGCCTTGCTAGGTCGTAGCAAATGACGTAGCTGAAGGCTATGCTAACTATCGTCTCGGCAAATGAGAGCGTAATTGTCAGTGTAGCATCGCAAGCAAAGTCGACTGTACAACTGGGGCGAGTGCTAGGAAGTCTCTCTAGACCTGCCGTGTGGTGGCTCTCGGTCTGTAATCACTGACAGTGGCGACACGCGGGTCCGACGTATACTAACGGACCGCGGCCGATTTAAAGGCTACCACCTAGCAAGTGTGGTGTCTGACGGTGACACCACATATATGTAAGACAAATCCTACACTCTTCCATTCTTCACTCAAATAGGGAGCCAAACCATTTAATGCCATCGAATCACTATACAAATAACAGTCAGTTAAAATAAGGTATATTATTCTAGGGCAACCAAATGCGTTACATTTTGAGAGATCGGCGGACACCACGAATCTGTTACCCGTCTCAAGATCGCCGTATCGTCTGCATATATACACTCTGTGGTGAGAAAAGCGTAGTTTGTCGTCTCAAGCACAAATTCTTATAATAATCCAGTACTAATGCAGATCCATTCCGGATACGATCGTGAAAAGTTCTTCAATACGGGTTACCCAGAGAAGGACGTGTGACACACGAACCTCACACGCAGTGAGAAGTATGTGAGACGTGCTGTCAGAATGCCTCGAAGACTTCTTAGAGTTTCGTTGCGTTCACTGAGTCCTCTAGGAACCGCAGAGTTTATAGATTGTGGAATCTCCGAACCGAAGCCCGAAATGGAACAGGGGGTATGGCACTCCGTTTGAAATTGCGCGTATTTGTGAGAATCGCCGCGTCCCTCAATCACCAAACCCGGGCACTTCCACATCGTGCGACCAGCACCGCACAAGCTAATCCACTGTCTCCATAATTAGAACCTGAAGAATGAAGGATTTAAAGGAATCTTGAAAAGAAGCCAAGTGTAGTACACAAACTAAATGAAAGAAAACATTGGAAATTTGCGGGCTTCTCTACGGTCATCACCGTGTACTGGAAGATAACGAATGGCTAGACATAAAACTTTGTCACTTCGAAACATTTTCTAGGGTGGAGATGGGCAGAGCCACTTCATTTTAGCTATTCTACCGGTGTCAGGACAATGCACCTACAACCAAACAAGTTTATTACGTTTCTTTACATTTTCGAGATGGTAAGTAGTACGTTATGAGCGTCCCTCGTGCACTATGCTCGCTTGCTTGCACGTGCCACAGTAGTCTCAAGAGGTACACGCACTCACACTGAAATGATGCCGCCAACAGTAGGCCGACTGGTCGATAAATCTTTGGCAGTCTCAGGTAATTGCCTGTATTTGTAGTAACCACTGTCTCGTCTTGTTTCCATGTCTTTGGACAGTTCCGATTACAGGATATGTCACTGAAGAGAGCAACGATGTAGCTTCCAGCTTTCTGGGGCAGTTGCTTTAGATGTTTGTCAGTCGGTCAGATCGTGCAATCTTGCTGGTAGACAGTGTTACAAAGTAGGCAGTTCGCCTATTCTGGAGAAATGGGTCGAACCCACTGCCTGTAGTCAGGCAACAAATTCTTTTGGATAGGCAAGCAATTAGCTTAACTTTTAAGAGGAAAGGTTATTATCATATGCCACCATGGAATATAAGCGCCGACTTTCGGCTACAAGTTTTTTCACGTAATGCTTATGAAACTTTTGGTGGTCTACGCTCAGTTTTCTTTATAACATTTGCATCGTGTGAAACTCGCTGGCTGTGGAATTCCAGACATACATCCATTGTGAAAGTCAGACATCGCAAGTGTCAGTATTCATCTTTACCATAATCTCAATGCGTCAGATGAATCTGTGCTGAGAACGTTTAATGAAATCAACAAGCAGTGTTCGGTTTTATTGCATTTATTTGATAAGCAACATGGTAACATTCGGTTTATTACAGCTGAAGCGAGGACTCCGTCAGCAACGGTAGCACCTTCAGGAAGTTGGGCATAGGATCCACGGGAACTCGAGAGGCTCCATCCACGACGAACACGCTCGATGCCGTCGCATCTTGTATTCTCAGTGAACCTGGCTGTCCACGACTGACGATGTTGCAGCGTCTTCCCCGAGCAGTTAAGTCAGCCAATATCTCCGCTCCAACCGGCGATTACACGAGAGTGGCGTCTATCTGCAAACGGGCCACGGAATTAGAATGAGTTTGTAGCAGGACATGGGAGCTCCTATATGGCGAAATGCCATTGGTAATTACTTACCTGAGGAACTTCTGCACACTGCTTCGACATCACCATCTGCGTTAGCTTTAGTGCTTCTTTCGACTTTTGCAAAATCTGTTCTCTCTTCATTGTGACTATGCGATTCCCTCTTGGCTTCGTTGCACACTACTAGAAGCCAATGATTCAATGTCCTCTTGTCTTCGTTGCACACTACTAGAAGCCAACGATGCGATGTCCTCTTGGCTTCGTTGCACACTACTAGAAGCCAATGATTCAATGTCCTCTTGTCTTCGTTGCACACTACTAGAAGCCAACGATGCGATGTCCTCTTGGCTTCGTTGCACACTACTAGAAGCCAATGATTCAATGTCCTCTTGTCTTCGTTGCACACTACTAGAAGCCAACGATGCGATGTCCTCTTGGCTTCGTTGCACACTACTAGAAGCCAATGATTCAATGTCCTCTTGTCTTCGTTGCACACTACTAGAAGCCAACGATGCGATGTCCTCTTGGCTTCGTTGCACACTACTAGAAGCCAATGATTCAATGTCCTCTTGTCTTCGTTGCACACTACTAGAAGCCAACGATGCGATGTCCTCTTGGCTTCGTTGCACACTACTAGAAGCCAATGATTCAATGTCCTCTTGTCTTCGTTGCACACTACTAGAAGGCAACGATGCGATGTCCTCTTGGCTTCGTTGCACACTACTAGAAGCCAATGATTCAATGTCCTCTTGTCTTCGTTGCACACTACTAGAAGGCAACGATGCGATGTCCTCTTGGCTTCGTTGCACACTACTAGAAGCCAATGATTCAATGTCCTCTTGGCTTCGTTGCACACTACTAGAAGCTAACGATACGATGAACTCTTGCATTGGTTGTATACCACTACAGGCTGTTCTCCCACTTCCATGCCTGCGAGTCTCTAGTGTGAAATATCCAGCGCTGCTTCTTTTATAGCCATACGACAATATAGTGAGCGATTTCCCTGGAAACAGCTGCTGACGTCAGTGCGTCGTCCATTGTCTTTGATTATTTCGGCTACATGCTGCAATATTACACTGTATTTCAGGGTATACCAAACGATGGAAGGTACATTACTTCAACAATTAGACTTTAAATTTTCCCTTTAGGCTGAATAGTTTCAGATTATGTTAGTCAGATCAATTTTAGGCAGCTTGAAAGGACCTTCCCAGACGTAGCGTATTAATCTTTTCACGCGCACTGTACAACTGTAACAGTACTTCCCTCACTTTCAAAAATAATTTCACCGGCACAGCATCACTGTTTATATCGTTTTAACGTCAGAGACGTGTGTCAGCAGTTGAACCAGCAGAATCGTAACTGGAAGGAACCAGATGGACTTTATTCAATTTTGCCCCTGTTTTTAGATAAAAGTCTGTCAGCAGGAAGACAGCCAGGTGTGTGTTTCCTACGGTCCCCAGTGACAGTAGCAAACGGAGTTTTGCTTATCATAATAAGCAAGATGTTGCCTGGATAGCGATATTAAGTGCACAATCGACAGAGACGCCTGATATCAGTTAGGTTCGATACGCTCTATCAAGAATTGGCGCTGCGGACAAGTTGAATGGTCAGATAGCATTTCTGTTAGGACATCGGGGAATAACTTCTATGGTACTAGAGGGAGCTGTAGAGGGCAAAAACTGTAGAGGAAGACAGAGATTGGAATACATCCAGCAGATAATTGAGGATGTTGGTTACAAGCTCTACTCCGGCATGAATAGGTTGGCACAGGAGAGGAATTCGTGGTGGGCCGCATCAAACCAGTCAAAAGACTCAAAAAAAGGAAAATTGGCAAAGTGGGGACATTCATTCATTTATCTACTGACCAGATTTCCACTATCCAATACGGCAAGGCACACGGGGAAAAGGTGCCAACATTGCACGTCTAGCTGTCTGGATACTTTTTCAGAAGCTGCCAGTCGTAGGGATAAAGGCTAGAGAGAAAAATACTGCGTAGTTCCTCCGCGAAAGGACAAGGCCACCCTGTCCCGAAAATATATCTTTTATACCTTCTTATTATGGTATCATCGTCATGGAAAAAGTCGCAAAAGGTCGCCTTCCACTTGTTTGGACACTCTACTAAATGTCTCAAAATACACTAGTAAAGAGTGTAAACGTGAAAAAGAATCTGGGTTGTTGTATAAACCTGTCCAAAAGACACAGACGAAGAATCAGTCGGCGGAACGAGTCTCCTGTGCCACGTTGCCGCCAGTCGCCATCCCAGGCCGTCCATCTACACCTGGGGCGAGCGCATTGAACAGCGAGAGGCCTGTCACAGCCACATACTTCTCTACTGAAGGGTGAGGAACTGCTTTTGCTGTCACTCGCCTCTCCGATCATACCTTCTGTAAATGATGACAGAGGACCAAGAACCCTGAACTGCGTGAGTATGTTGGTGCAATATAGCTAACTAACATAGACATAGTACATATAGTTCTAGCACACTTTCCCGTCTTTGTACTAGCTCCTCTGGTTAGTTCTAAACACTGGGAGATATGACACCTGCTGCGATCTTGCTTCGGTGACGGGACAATCCATAACATTACGAGGAGAGCTGCATCGGTATTTGTTACAGTCAAAATTTCAATTCTTCCTGCTACTGACTGAAGTAGGGACGGTGTAGCAGCTTCTCGTGGCTTACCGAAAATCAGTCAGTTATCGAGTAAACAATTTAAAGATAATTTAAATTCTCAAAACAAAGAAAGCATTTATCCATCGATATCAACGTTGACCACATGCCTGTATCTTCTTTTTATAGAGGTGGGGGCAGTTGTTGTGCGTGAGATTAAGAAATATTTTATGAGCCTGTATTATTTGACGAACCTTCACAGCGTGTTTGAAAATCTTTGGATCAAAAGTCTAGTGGTGATAGATCACCCTTTCTTCATGACAAAATATTCGCTGACACTTCCCGGCGATACTACACATCTTTTAGTAATGGCTGTGCTCCTTAGAGGTGGCAGGAAGAAAGCACTCTGCAGCGTGTAGTGTGTGGTACCTAGAACCCAATCATCTCCTCTGCTTGAAACGGGAAAGGTCGAACAAAATGAAAAAGTTCTTCATTTCACCTTTCTCTATCTACAGACACTCTTTCTTATGGTTTAATGGTTGGAAATTTGTCAATTCATTGGAGTGGGTAGTATGCAGATGCACCACTTCTGGTTAGTAAAAAATGGTTCTAATGGCTCTGAGCACTATGGGACTTAACTTCTGAGGTCATCAGTCCCCTAGAACTTAGAACTACTTAAACCTAACAAACCTAAGGACATCACACACATCCACGCCCGAGGCAGGATTCGAACCTGCGACCGTAGCGGCCGCACGGTTCCAGACTGTAGCGCCTAGAAGCGCTCGGCCACCCCGGGCGGCTCTGGTTAGTAGAGCCCAGGGAATTCTCGTCGTCCTAGGACCGGTGAATTCAATAAAAAGACGTCTAGCGTCTTCGAGAAGTGTTTATCGAGCATTTTGTCACTGACAAAAGTTGTTCCCGTGAAGTTATCTTTCCCCTGCAGATGTTTGATGCAAGGTATTTCAAACACCCTGTATATTAAGATGTTGTCTTCCAGATTCAAACTGGGACGTGCTTCCCGAACTGGTGTCAACACACTGTTGGCCACTGAAACTGCAACACCAGAGCAAGTGCCAAATAACGAAGCTCTAGTTGTTGTGCGTGTAAGTATACAATAAGAACGATAAATGATCGGAGTTGTATTTGATTTGGGTAATTCACAGAGCTGCTACCTATGGCAGCAAGAATATCTCTAACCTTATTGGGCATCCAGTATAACTGAGCTTCGATGAGAGATACGGTTACGTCACACCCTGCTGTTTCGGCACTGCCCCAAAACCCAATTAAGAGGCTGGAGAGTAGTGGCGTGCCAATCTCTCGCAGACCCATGATCGGATAATACCTGAAGAATTTTATGGTAAGGTTAATAGTCGAAAACGTTCTGTACCGATGTAGGTCAGCTAAAAGGAGACTTCGAAGATAGAAGACTGGCACCAGGCATAACACTTCAGAAATGTGACGCCTGCTGTCCACAGTACCGACTATGTGACCGAGAGGTGATCGTGTTGTGTACTCATTAGCACTGCATACCATGATGGCACATCGTGGTGATGCAGTCTGGAAACATTCGTCAACATTGGAGTCTCTTCATGATTCGGTATTCAGAACCGGAACTGGACTGGAAACAACGTTTGCAGTGTTGTTGTTGGTCCCACAAAAGCTGGCGCGCATTACTCTTCTACCATGTCAAGAAAAGCCGAAACACTGTTCGCAGTGCTAAGAGTCCATATCGCTCCCGAATTTATTGAGGATACTTGTCTTTCTGCAGACAATACCTTCTCCATACTTAGTGTGCATGACGTGGCTACACGATCCTCAACATCCAAGCAAACAATGACTGTCCTCTCGGCCGATAGTCGCGTGGGGCCTTTGAGATAATGTATCGGGTTCAATATGTTCCTCCTGAACCCATCGAGTCCTTACCTCCACGGAAGTCGTGGGATGACAATCAATGCAAGCAGCAATATCGCGGAAGGTTAAAACCTGCCTGTTTCCTGACAAGCATTGTTAGACGTTTCTTGTTCTTAAACAAGACATAACACGAGCTTCTCACACTTAACGTCCAGACGCAGTTTCTGGATAGGAAACTCGCTCAGTAATGTTTCCTGATAGACTGAATGTACACTACTGGCCATTAAAATAGCTACACCATGAAGATGATGTGCTACAGACGCGAAATTTGACCGACGGGAAGAAGATGCTGTGATATGCAAATGATTAGCTTTTCAGAGCATTCACACAAGGTTGGCGCCGGTGGCGACACTTACAACGTGCTGCCATGAGGAAAGTTTACAACCGATTTCACATACACAAACAGCAGTTGACCGGCGTTGCCTGGTGAAACGTTGTTGTGATGCCTCATGTAAGGAGGAGAAATGCGTACCATCACGTTTCCGACTTTGATAAAGGTCGGATTGTAGTCTATCGCGATTGGGGTTTATCGTATCGCGACATTGCTGCTCGCGTTGGTCGAGATCCAATGACTGTTAGCATAATATGGAATCAGTGGGTTCAGGAGTGTAATACGGCACACCGTGCTGGATCCGAACGGCCTCGTATCACTAGCAGTCGAGATGACAGGCATCTTATCCGCATGACTGTAACGGGTCGTGCAGCCACGTCTCGATCCCTGAGTCAACAGATGGGGACGTTTGCAAGACAACAACCATCTGCACGAACAGTTCGACCATGTTTGCAGCAGTATGGACTCTCAGCTCGGAGATCGTGGCTGCGGTTACCCTCGACGCTGCATCACAGACAGGAGCGCCTGCGATGGTGTACTCAACGACGAACCTGGGTGCACAAATGGCAAAACGTCGTTTTTTCGGATGAATCCAGGTTCTGTTTACAACATCATGATGGTCGCATCCGTGTTTGGCGACACCGCGGTGAACGCACATTGGTAGCGCGTGTTCGTCATCGCCATACTGGTGTATCACCCGGCGTGATGGTATGGGGTGCCATTGGTTACACGTCTAGGTCACCTCTTGTTCGCATTAACGGCACTTTGAACATTGAAAGTTATATTTCAGATGTGTTACGACCCGTGGCTCTACCCTTCATTCGGTCCCTGCGAAACCGTACATTTCAGTAGAATAATGCACGACCGCATGTTGCAGGTCCTGTACGTGCCTTTCTGGATACAGAAAATGTTCGACTGCTGCCCTGGCTAGTACATTCTCCAGATCTCGCACAAATTTAAAACGACTGGTCAATGGTGGCCGAGCAACTGGCTCCTTACAATACGCCAGTCACTACTCTTGATGAATTGTGGTATCGTGTTGAAGCTACATGGGCAGCTGTACCTGTACACGCCATCCAAACTCTGTTTGACTCAATGCCCAGGCGTATCAAGGCCGTTGTTACGTCCAGAGGTGGTTGTTCTGGGTACTGATTTCTCAGGATCTATGCACCCAAATTGCGTGAAAATGTAATCACATGTCAGTTCTAGTATAATATATTTGTCCATTGAATACCCATTTATCATCTGCTTTTCTTCTTGGTGTAGCAATTTTAATGGGCAGTAATGTAGATAGCATTTCAGCTTACCTTCTTGGAGCGGCTGCGTTGAAACGATAACTGTTTGCGTTGCCAGCCGCTTAGAACGCTACATGATGCTGCAGTTTTAAAGCAGACTTAGTGGTAGCAGTTAAAAAGGCAGTCGTGCAGAGAGCTGTGGTGCCGGCACTCACCATGAGCGCTGAGGCGGACGTCCGCATGGCGAGGCAGCGAGAACGGCCGTCGCCTCCGGACTGCTCATGCCTGCAACAGCCCACAGTGCGAAAAGTCAGCCCCAGTGACAATCCCTCACACAAAGAGCATTATAGCCACTTATTAACATACTTTTATACGAGCCACAGAAATATGTTGGCAACAACAGAGCCCCCGGGAATGTTGCCGGCTAAAAGCGACATGTAATGGGAGTCACATATTGGTCAACAGTGCCGGATACTGTTGCCCGGCATTGTTCGCTGCAGTACATTTACAGTGAAGAAGTGTTTTCACAGACAACAGTACCGCCACGAAACGGGTGAAAGCGAGCTATATTTGTGGAAGTATGCGTGGCTCTCTATTTTCCTTTCCACAGGAAGAAAAGTTAGCTATAACAAGAGGAATAAGTACAAAATGGAAAAGAAATATTTATGTTAATATTTTACAGTCGTTCAACAACACAACGAGAGAAATTTGAATTTACTCCTAATAAACGCGAAACATTTTTATCATGAGACTCATAGGACGTGAAAAGTAATGTACCTCAAAACGCATACTTGGCAAGTTGCTGTCCATGAGTAAGGAAACACACGTGATGAATTATTAGAAGTGTAAAGGTCTTAAGGAGTTTTGTAGAATACAGTAAGTGTTCACTGTTGCAGATCTTTTATTATGATGGTAGCAGCCAATACGCCCATTTACAGACCACGATCTTGGCATATAGTGGCTTCGGTGCTTAGTACCGGCCGCAGCTCAACGAATGACGTTTATTCATGTTTCTCCCGTTCGCCCACTTACAGTCTTGTATACAGAGTGGTCCATTGATCGTGATCGGGTGAAATATCTCACGAAATAAGCGTCAAACGAAAAAACTACGAAGAACGAAACTTGTCTAGCATGAAGGTGGAATCCAGATGGCGTTTTGGTTGGCCCACTAGATGACACTGCCATAGGTCAAACGGATGCCAACTGAGTTTTTTTAAAAAAGGAAGCCCCATTTTTATTACATATTCGTGTAGTACATAAAGAAATATGAGTATTTTAGTTGGACCACTTTTCCGCTTTTTGATAGATAGCGCTGTAATGGTCAGAAACATATGGCTCACAAATTTAGACGAACAGTTGGTAACAGGTAGGTTTTTTAAATTACAATACAGGACGTAGGTACGTTTCAACATTTTATTTCGGTTGTTCCAATGTGAGACATGTATCTTTGTGAACTTATCATTTCTGAGAACGCATGCTGCGATTACCTGTAAATACCACATTAATGCAATAAATGCTCAAAATAATGTCCGTCAACCTCAATGCATTTGGCAATACGTGTAACGACATTCCTCTTAACAGCGAGTAGTTCGCCTTCCGTAATGTTCGCACATGCATTGACAATGCGCTCACGCATGTTGTCAGGCGTTGTCGGTGGATCACGATAGCAAATATACTTCAACTTTCGCCGCAGAATGAAATCCGGGGACGTCAGATCCGGTGAACGTGCGCGCCATGGTATGTTACTTCGACGACCAATCCACCTGTCATGAAATATGCTATTCAATATCGCTTCAACCACACGCGAGTTATGTGCCGAACATCCATCATGTTGGAAGTACATTGCCATTCTGTCATGGAGTGAAACATCTTGCAGTAACATCGGTAGAACATTAAGTAGGAAATCAGCATACATTGCCCCATTTAGATTGCCATCGACAAAATGGGGGCCAGTTATCCTTATTCCCATAATGCTGCACCATACATTAAACCGCCAAGGTCGCTGATGTTCCACTTGTCGCAGCCATCGTGGATTTTCCGTTGCCCAATAGTGCATATTATGCCGGTTTACGTTACCGCTGTTGGTGAATGACGCTTCGTCGATAAATAGAACGCGTGCAAAAAATCTGTCATCGTCCCGTAACTTCTCTTGTGCCCAGTGGAAGAACTGTACACGACGTTCAAAGTCGTCGCCAAGCAATTCCTGATGCATAGAAATATGGTACGGGTGCAATCGATGTTGCTGTAGCTTTCTCAACTTCGACGTTTTTGAGATTCCCGATTCTCGCGCAATTTGTCTGCCACTGATGTGCGGATTAGCCGCGACAGCAGCTAATACACCTATTTGGGCATCATCGTTTGTTGCACGTCGTGGTTGACGTTTCACATGTGGCTGAACACTTCCTGTTTCCTTAAATAACGTAACTACCCAGCAAACGGTCCGGACACTTGGATGATGTCGTCCAGGGTACCGAGCAGCGTAAATGGCACAAGCCCGTTGGGCATTTTGATCACAATGGCCATACATCAACACGATATCGACCTTTTCCGCAATTGGTAAACGGTCCATTTTAACACGGGTAATGTATCACGAAGCAAATACCGTCGGCACTGGCGGAATGTTACGTGATACCATGTACTTATATGTTCGTAACTATTACAATGCCATTTATCACAAAGCGAAAATAGTGGTCCAACTAAAACATTCATATTTCTTTACGTACAACACAAATATGTAATACGAAATGGGGGTTCATATTTAAAAAAATGCAGTTGATATCCGTTTGACCTATGGCAGCGCCATCTAGCAGGCCAACTACAGCCCATCTTGCTCCCCCCTTCAAGCTGGACGAGTTTCGTTCTTTGTAGTTTTTTCGTTTGATGCTTATTTCGTGAGATATTTGGCCCGGTCACTATCAATGGACCACCCTGTATAGTAAAGAAATTGAGTGTCCTTACATGCCCCACCTTTCTACCCGGCGCGAAGGAAAATATATTGTTTTGTGTTTCTGATTACGTGACTTGGCACTGCTGCATTACCGGCGTGCAAAATGCAACCAAGGCTGCGATTGAAAGGGTTGCACCTAGAGACTGGGCACCGAATGGCCATAGGAAATATTCTCTACCGTTGGCTGACAAAACCAGCAAAACCATACCTCGGCAACTACCTGTAACAACGTGCTACATCAGCAACGTTGTCGCCTAATGCAGCCACATAGAAACAGAGTTGACGGTGGCACTATTGCGGCCGCACTTAGTCGTAAATATGCTCCCTAACAACGCACTTTTAGAAACTATGAGTACATGTGCAGGTACCGGTGAGTCTCTCATATTCGAAGAACACAGTTTGCTGAAAATACCCGACCAAACGAGAACAAAAACCAGTCTCCAATCCACAGAAGACCTACAGCTGATCCGAAATCATTTTGTTGTTTACATTTAAACATACTGACAATGATCACCTGCAACAGTGAGATAAACGGAATTATAGTGGATCGTCAGAAATAATCTGAAAAGATTGTAAGAGTGTTGCAGGTTACGTTGTGCTGAGAAATAATTATCAAGAAAAAAGTTAGAAATCTTGCTACGTTTTCGAGTTAATTAGCCCTGAAGTTAGCCAGTCAGGCCCTTGCAAGCATAAATTCAAGCGCCCCGCCAGGGACGGTGTCGTCAAACGTGTTCCTCGTTTGGTTTCCTGAAACCGAACAAGAGAGCGACATAAAAACTGGGCACGGGCCGGTATTAAGGATCGAACCAGACATAAAGACTGAGCAGTCTCGTGCACTACCATCTACGATAAGTGAACAATTGACTCTAATCGTATCTGGCTGGCCGCTCGAATTTGCGCGCGCAACGGCCTGAATAAATGTAATGCTAATTAACTTGGAAACTGCGCAAAATAGAGAGTTTTTTCGTTAATAATTATTTCTCAGCACAAATCATCATGCAACACCTTATATACTTCTCAGACTGTTACTCACCACCCTGTATATAGTCGTTTTGACAAATATTCCGAGAATAACAAAATTTTATTAGTCAAAAATGCATGTATCAGTAGGTTTTTTCGTACAGACTTATTGCCCCAGAATTTTTCCAACGAAATTTGCGTCTACAGGCTCTTAGTATTTGAGTTCATTGTCATTATTCATCTCGCCTGCAATAACGATCTTAGATCCAGAGAAGCCAGCATCTGCCAATAAACTGTAAGTTTATCACTAACAATAAATTCAGCTTCTGAGCTATGTGGCATGGTTTTAATGAAATTGTTGAGGAGTCCCTCATGGACATTTACATAGTCTTCAACTACAAGTTGTTTCAAGCACACGGAATACTTTAACCAGTACTGATCAGAGATGTACGTAACCTTCCCCCCCCCCCCTTCCCCCCCCCTTCCCCCCTCAACACCCAACACACACTCACCCACACACCAACTTACCTGTTCATCTGCTGTTAAATACTATCCCACATATTCCGATTAAATTCCATTATGACTAGGTATTGTTGCTTAGGAGGACTTCCTCTACTTATCTTCTAACTTGGCCCTTCCTCCGTAACCGAGTCCACACTTGTCAAAATTACAATTAGCATCGCTCCGAACCGGTTTACTGCACTACACTGTGTCGTACTTGCTTGTTACGTAGTAAGAGCTTGCCGTACTACAGAAATAATTTCACCATCTTTACTCGTACAGAAATACTATTTAAAATTCATAATAACCCACCATTTTCAAGTGGATACTGGGAGATTCTTTTGCTAAGTTCATGGTTTCTCGTCCTTTAGTGGCGCTACACTGCCCTAAGGTGAACCAAATATTTTGAAGTTTTAACCTGAAAATCTATAAAAACTCATTGGTAACATATTTTAAACCAAAAATAGATCATTATTTGAGAGCTATTTAGTTTGACCAGTAACGCAAGTTGTAAATGTTCTTGAGAGATGCAATGGTCACAATGGGTGTCGAACTTTTAACTTGAAAATCTATAAAAACTCATTGATAACTGATATGTTAAACCAAAAATAGATCATTATTTGAGAGCTATTTAGTTTGACCAGTAACGCAAGTTGTAAACGTTCTTGAGAGATGCAATGGTCACAATGGTTGTCGAATATAGCTCCCGCAGTGTATTCTGACGCACATGTAGAGACTAAATAACTAAATTATTCTTATATTGATGTAACAGGCACCGTACCCCTTTCTTGGGAAATTTACGTAGTTGGCTAGTTAACATTACACGAATTAGACTCTGATAGTATGTTATGCGAATGAGTCACAAGACACATACTTTTGATAATCATGTAAGGAACGATGTGATATATTTGTACATTTTATAACAAGGTCAATGAGAAAAGATGACGCTTTCAAAGCTGTTTATGTTCATACAGTAGTGCAAACAACTTCTGGAAGTTATTTCATTGTGCTTTTACATATTACATAAATGAGTGAAATTCACAGGTACGCGTTCTTGCTTGTTGAAACCGCAAGGGAGGTCCTTCGATAACCAACTGAAGACATGATGAAGAAGCTGTGCTTGGAAACGTACGTTGGTGAAGTAGAACCGGTGAAGAAACACAGTACTCGGAATTTTTGGCTTTGCCAAGAGTAGCCGCAACGGTTACTATAGGGTTTTCACTCATTATTAACGTAAAAATAAATTAACGGAACTTGTCCTAACATACTCTTACAGTCTAAATTTATAGAACAACACATTTTCAAAATATTCGAGATAGTTCGTCCCGTAACATCACATTCCTGCTTATAGTACATTGGAAAACATTCTAAGAATTTTAAGTATTTTCGAGACGCATTCACAAACATTCCTTAAATACATATTTTTTAACAACGTCAGCTCTTTTCACTATGTTCTGGGACCAAAGTTATTTTTTGCATTCCTGTATAAAGGAAAGAGATAGCTGTGAAAGACGACCACTGCTCACGGTCACATTCACCACAAAATTCAAACTCACCTGACCCTGTCAAAGTGTTTTACGCAGAATGGAAGGTGCAGGATTATCCACACCCACCCACCCACCCACCCACCCCCACACACACACACACACACACACACACACACACACACACACACACAGGGAGGGAGAGAGAAAGAGAGAGAGTGAGTGAGAGTGAGAGAGAGAGAGAGAGAGAGAACTGTTCGCTGGGTGGGCGTGATTGTAGACAAAATCGGTGCATAGAGGTGAAACAGCGTCCACGTGGTAGCATCTACACGAATCTTTTCCCAGCGTTGGACTGAACACATAACACACAGGAATCTATATACATCAATGATATGTAACACGCTCCTTTATGGAATTACCAAAATATCTGGTTGTAGCAGTCATGGGTACCTAGCCCGCATTTCACATTACTACGACTGTCGTTGGAGAGGGTGGCCGAATGAAAGTGCTTCTCGACAGCATTAACAAGATATACGAGCAACGCACTCAGCAGTTAAGAGAAATGTACGGTAGATACTTCATACCGAGAGCCAACACAAAAGTATCCCGAGTCTCGGTCCGGCACACAGTTTTAATCTGCCAGGAAGTTTCGTATCCACCAAAGCTTACATCGTGACAATAAAATTGACCCACCGAGAAACCTGTAACTGCTGGCGAAGTCATAATTTCGTTAGAAAGAAAATCACCCAAGAGCGGAGGTAACCATATTATACGGCTCTGGCTGGCGGAGGAGCGCAAGTTTATCCTTATTTCCTCTTCTTAGAATTTTCATGTCTGAAATGAACTCGTTACGTTAACGAGTTCATCGACTTGTTGAAGGAACAACCGGTTCCAGAGCCCTTTGCAGAACAAGAGAGAAACAAAACCAAGACGGCCAAAGGTTGATTTGATCTTAATTTTTCTCGATTACGAGTGCAGATTCACACATAGTTACACTGTACTGTAAAGTCCTAACTATTTAAAAACCCCCAGTTGATATCCGTTTGATCTATGGCGGCGCCATCTAGCGGGCCAACCGTAGCGCCATCTGGTTTCCCCCGTCAAGCTAGACGAGTTTCGTTCTGTGTAGTTTTTTCGTTTGGTGCTTATTTCGTGAGAGATTTGGCCCGGTCACTATCAATGGACCACCCTGTATAAGCGCTACCCGTAGGTATGGGATCAGACTGACGTATGTGTCTTTCCGAAGTGCTTGCAGTGAACGCGGAAAGCGGAACTATGAGCACATTATTGGCAAATACGTCCAAATAGAACCAACGTTCTGTTATTCTTTTCTTGGGTGCCGAAGTACCAACACCGATACACATCTGTGGGGGAATGAAGAATCTGTAAGCCAGCGACAGGAAGTGCTACAGCAGCTTTATGATAACGCACGTCCATATCGCAAATGTCGTAACGCAGAAGTTGCGCCGACTCAAGTGGGAGACACTCGAGCATCTCCCCATGCGATTATCACGCCTTCTGTCCCTTAAAAAGGGTCGAAGATTCCTATCGGACAACGATGTGCAGCAGGCAGCTCTTCACGCAGTAGGACACAGTGTGTGCCTCCAAAAGGTCATCTTCAACCTGGTGCGTCGGTGGGACGACTGGCTAAATGCTCACCGGTTCTGGACTGTGCGGTTTTCGATCGGAAACGTTATGATCGCCCTCTATAATTTCTTTGATGTGTGTGATCACTAAAATGAAAAACGACAGTCCATAAAGGCTCAAAGGTGACAATACATTCTGAAGAGAATATTACGGTATTGGTGGTACAATACCACATTGTTCACAGCACTCATTCTGCAGAATCATTAACAATTGTACACCGGATGTCTCTCCAAAGAGAGGCGTATTCGCTCCTAGTGCGTAAATCCAGTCAGACGAAAGAAGTACTAATCATCAACTGTTTCTTGCGGTGCAAGTGTCATTGCGTAAGGGTTAGTTTGTTTCTCTTTCCAACAATTTTTTGTGAAGAGGAACGTTAGTTTCTCTTTTGGTGTGGTCGCAAACTAGTTAGTGCGGTGTTCAGTTTAACTATGTGTATTAACAGGGACAGCAACAGACGAAAGTCTGGAATCGCGCGAACGCTGCGGTCGCAGGATCGAATCCTGCCTCTGGCATGGATGTGTGTGATGTCTTCAGGTTTAAAAGATTTAAATAGTTCTAAGTTCTAAGGGACTGATGACCTCAGATGTTAAGTCCCATAATGCTCAGAACCAACAGACGAAGAAAAAGAACAATACTCCAGCTGCGATCTAATTAATGCTTCTACTCGTATGCCTGCAGGGTCATGCCGTAGCATGCAGTAATACATTCTCTGCTGGGGTATTGGCTACTCTTTTTTGTTGTCCCTATATAGTTAAAACGAATATGACACTGGACTAATTTGGGACGACTCTATCGAATATCCACATGAAATTCCACTAACATTTTTTTCATATCGATGTGGGTGGGTTGGGAAGTGACATATAAAAACAGTTGAATATTTCTGGTATTAGCATCGGATTCATACTTGACGGTGTTGCTTTACTGATTGGTGACAGTCGTGATGATATTTTACGTCTGGCAATATGATTTTAGGTAAAAAAGGAGTAACATGAAAATATAAAATTGGTGGTACCGTGCGAAGCTTCTCCGACGCTTCTACTCTACTGTGGTAGCCCATGGGTGTGCACATAATAGGATCATGTATCCAGCTCCATTGATTAAGTCTGTGCGTTGGGAGTAAATTTGTACATAGCGTAAAAGGGGGTGAACAGGACAATTTTAAAAAGAAATATTAAAATTAAAATTATATGGGATTATAGGCCTCATGCCGAACTTTAAACTTAATATTGGATTTTGAACCTTCCTCATGATTTATAACATAAAAAAATAAAAATACTTGCTGTTTCAGATCATATCACAGAAAGGGCTGAATAGAAACAACAGTGTTGATATTTTTTATTTATTGGTCTTTTAGGCGATAGAGACACGTCAAAATCTGTTATGGATCTAGAAGAATGAGAAACAAAGTTTATCTGCCTCAAAAAAATTGTATTCAATACAAAAGCTAAAAATATTACATCATTACGTTATTCTATTTTCCAAAGAAAAATTGTTATACCTCTAATTATTGCTTTCTTCCACATACTTTAATTGCAGAATAACCTCCTGGGTTGAGAACAGTGCCAGATGGTTCTTCGCTTCCGTCAAATTACTTGGTCGTCTTCTGAAGAAACAATAACGATTACTATTTCTATTGAACCCACAAATTTCCGAAAGTACAAATTTCCGAAAGTACAAATTACGAAACACAAGTCAGATAAAAATATAGTTTGAATCAGAACTATTGATTAATGAAACGGGACTGCAAATTTGCTTACCATGTACGTAAATTAAAACAACACAATTTAGATCGGTAATTACAAATGACGTTCGTAGTAATCAAGTTCAGCACCACATCCGATGTTTGCCATAGAGTGACCAAAACATCATCTGATAGTGTCGCCAACTCGGAAATTCACAATTTTTCTCTAAGACAGGTTCGCAACCAACCTACACAAACAATTCTTTGAATGATATTCCCATTTGTCTTCCGACATGATAGGATAGCAGTTTTTTGGAAGTTTCGTTTCTATTCACCCTGTTGTTTCTGTCCTCTCCATTTTATGGTTGTGGGTTCGAATCCTGGTCACCATATTCAGCTGGGTAAAGATTCATCGACTTATTTATAATATTACTGTAAATAAAAACATTAATGAATATAAGAGAAGTATGAGAAACGCAACTGTCTAGTACATGCGTAGAAATTTTACGTCTTTGTGATCTACTTGGAGAGACCTACTGTAAATTTCACTTTCTTTCATGCACCTGTTTATTCTTAAATGTAGACTATCTTATCTGAGGAGTTTCATTCTACGCTTAGGCTCACAATAAACAGTAGAAAATCACTAGTAACTTTGTGGCTACCAAGTTATCCTACAAATGCTAAATCTGTAACACGAAAAATATTATTTTACCACAGCTGCAGTATTTGTGAACTAGACTAGATCGGTCAAACATATAGCGAAGTAGTGCAGGTAACGAAGTACAGGGGCACCTGTATGGTTCTGAAATTAACAGTGTGCAACAAGATCAGGCAGTGGTGCGTGCAGCTTCGCTGCGAATGGCAGCTGTTGCCATCCTGTCAATGGACAGCAACGGTTGCTGCGAAATACATCTCCATTAGCGGTATTACTCGTCTCTCTGCCCCGTGAGGGAATTAATACGTCGTACTCATCATGTCTGGTGATTTTCAGCACACATCTTGACACACGATACTTTTTTAAGCAAAAAGCATTACAATATTGTTTTTTGTCTCTAAAATAGTGGGAGCGGATGACTATTCATTCATCACGAAGTGCATTTTCGTAGTGATCCATTTTTCTGTGGGAAGACACCATCGGCAATGTTTCCTGATTCTCTACAGCGTAGTTTTGTTAACAAAGTTGCGCAACATTCTGGAACAGTGGTTATGCAGGTGCAATTCGAAAGGCGTAAAAACGAATATTTCGATACGTAAAGAGTTTGTTTATAACTTCTCACTACGTATCCCATTGCCAGTAATAACATTACAACTGTCTAATTATTCTGTCTTTACAGCTATCTCCAACAGGGCGTTTTGACTTACACCACATTTACACGACATTCATCGCCAGATGACACCTACACACTCCTCAGTTTAATACCACACCGCTTCTCTCAACAAACGCCTCAGTGGCATACCATCTTTCTAAATCTCGTGCTTCTTTGACTGTCTGCTACCGAGACGCCCGATACTACTTGCAGTCCCTACCCAATAAATGATCAGAAATGTACTGAATAAATCCCTGCACAACCATTGCTAGGAACTTCCTTTTGTTTTGATTTACTTGACTGGTTTCAATACCTCCAACATCATCACATAATACTACTTATACAGCAATTCAGGAAAGGTGCAATATGCAAATAAATCATGTATCCTGTGATCTGCACATCGATTTAATATTTTTGTTTGGTTGTCCATCTTCCACAGTTGCTGTTGATATATAAATTATTTGCTTTTTCTGTGTTAGGTATACTGCAAATTTCAGAGAGGTTTAATTCACCCGCGTTTCTCTTTTATTTACAAAGCATGACCAATGATGGTTCTGTAAGTGTAGTATACATAATGCGTTATCAGATCTTGCTGTTTTTAGATGGAAAACAGTTTTTGCTTATGAATTTGGCCCGTAATTTACTTAATGTGTTTATTACTCCTTCTTACATGTTCTGGAAACTGTTTTTTTCGTCTTTGTGTTTTCTTACGGTCAGCCCTCTACACAAGGATGGTAAGTTCTCCTGTCTTAGGGAGAAATATCCACCTCACTGTCTTTTACGCAGTCAGGTGGCTTCTAAGCGGTTGAACGGTTGTCAACAAATGGCAGCGTCCGGCGTCCAACGACAGGCTGCTGTTTGATGAACAGTCAGCCTTTCGGCGTGCCTTGAAAGATGCCGTACTCAATGAAGAAGATCGTCACATAGCTTCCATCACAGATTCTGGACGTTCTTACAATGTTCTGTGATTCAGCCACTTATATGTCATTTCAGAAGATTAAAACGAGAACCAGGCCAGTATAGTATCCTCCTCACTCTACCTGTCTCCGAATATCTTGATCAGGTTTACAGTCTACGATGTTATCTGACACTATCTCAGCCGACATTTTCGGCCATTTCGATAAAGAGACACTTTGACTCTACTTCCATCACAAAGCATTTTGTTGCTATCAAGTCCAGGCCTCGAAACAGCTACCTCCAATGCAAGGGAGTCTGAAACTACGCCGGAAGCACAGCCTTGCGTCGTTAATAGCCAAGATCACGTCACCACCGAATTTTCTATCACATTAAACTTAAAATATCAAATAACTGACCAAATGCAGTACGAATCCAACATATCCTCCTTCGGACACGGATATATATAGCATAAAATCTTCATGAGATGTGGTGGTCAAGTTCTGCACTTATAAAGAAACTCCTCTTAACCACAAAAATATTTTACTTGCTCCTTATGCATTTCGACATTGTCCAAGGAACAGAATACTGCTGAGAAAG
The DNA here is from genome assembly GCF_021461395.2 of Schistocerca americana. Lineage (NCBI taxonomy): Eukaryota > Metazoa > Arthropoda > Insecta > Orthoptera > Acrididae > Schistocerca > Schistocerca americana. The sequence goes on from NC_060122.1 coordinate 687,380,635, forward strand.
AATATCGCTTCTAGCTTACTATAATTGTGTAGCTCGTCTTTTATACGCTGATTATGCAATGATGGGATAAGCGGCTTTCGGTGATTTACTAACCCATTGTTCAGTAATAGATCACTCACCTCCTGACCTTCCGTCCCAGGCTACGTCTCCTACTACAGGTATTTCGTCGACTAGTAATGAATTAATTAAACAAAGAGTGGCTGTAGGGAAGCAACAGACCAGTTAAAATCATTACATTCTGGCAATGAAATCATCTATTCAGAAATTAGCCCACAAGTGCTAGGTAACCCTGTCGCAACTTTTCCTTAAGATATCGCAAAAAAATGCAGTAGTAGCCTCTTGGCTGTAGAATAAGTCAAAAGTTACAAATAGTTCCATAAATAGCTACACCTGTACAATAAAGTCGTTTCTAGAGAAAGTGCGGAAAGTAATCAAACTGGAACACGATATGAACCAGTCATGGGTAACGCATACTATCAGAGGAAACAGGGACGGACGATAAAGCTTGCCACGCTATGGCGTATGGATTTGCAGTGCCGGTACCTCGCGGTGCAGAAGTCACGACAGCGCAGACGCAACGATCGTATTTGCGGCGCGCTTCCTAAAGCAAATCCTGACGAATAGATCGCCAATGGCTAAACAGAAGGTGATGGAAGTCAACCCTTGCAACAAAATGGTATTATCTGGCGCTCGATGAATCTTGCAATGTGGACTCGTTTAGAAATTGCAAACAAGTGGGAGCTGGCGACAGGCTTTCTTTGCTGATTGTAAACTCTGGTGCTCCACAGGAATACCGACTCAAAGTAAGGCCTCGGCGCTTGTTCGTGACGTCACGTCAGCTAGGCACGGCCAACGCCAGGTCTGTGCAGGCATACTCATAATGGTGGTGTCTCCCTCTCTGACACAGGAAAATGTGAAACTATTGGCGGTAGTTGACCAACACACATTGTTCTGAGAGATTTCTGCAATCAATTAATTGTGCAATTCATTACACTTCTAAACAAATGGTGTACTCCTGAACTTTATTTCCACATTGACATACAAAAACAACTTCATGGTCCAGCAGCAACAGAATTCGTGCTTCTTTACCTTATTTGTAAATCTGAGGAAGTTACGTTTGTAGTGGGTTGCTTTTACAAGAAATTGTGAACATATTGGTGCTCTTCTTTAGGTATCTTGGTTGACTATGGGGCGAGGAGTACTGAATGTTAATGAAATATGTTGCGATTGTACACGTTTGAGGATGGGGTGGGGGACAGAAGAAGAGGCAAAAGAGAGAAACTTGTTTTATCAAATAATTTTTTTTATCTTATAAAGTTTCTCCTTTCAGTTGCAAGAGGGCAATATTTATCTTTTCTAATGTGCATATTTAAAAAAATTTAATCTCAGCAGTATTTTCGATGTATGAATCTATTTTGTTTCCTGTTTAGAGTTCCTTTCGTTGAAAACGACTGTAATCTAATGACTGGCAACAGTTGGACATTTACACATGTAAATTAGTTCACATTTCCAGTGACGATGTCAAACGAAAATAAATAAATAAATAAAAGAAACGACTTCATTGTAAGGGGGTTGGGGTAAGTTTCGATAGCAAAATGGATCAAGTAAATATAGTTACTTGAATGTAAAATTTCCGAAGGTCGCAATGGGGCAAAGCATCTTCTCGCATTGATCTACGTTTGTTTCGACAGGATTCAGTAATACAGAGCTATGATCTTCATTTGTAGCTTTACGATAGTAAGAAAATCTTTCATGTAAATAAAGCTGCAGAATCCAAAACAATACCAAACATTTTGTCCAAAAATAACGTTGAGGTGAAAAATTAAACATAGTTTTGACGGTATGAAGTTTTAATGCTGTAAAAAGGAGAGGCAGACCTGGAGAAGCCGCCGAGACTGAATGGGTAGCCGCCCAAGAGAGCAGGTGAGGAGGGCGTCTGGTCGGTTTGGAAGCTGCCGGCGAACGGCGTGTCCGCTGCCGGTAGCTGGCCGCGGTTCCACCCCCACCCCTCAAGACTCCCTATTGGTCGGTCAGATCGTAAGACGCGCAGTTCGGTAGCGTTACCTCGTCAGCAACACGTGAGTTTAGCTGCTGATGGTTCAACGCGTTTCAGGGTGGTTCTATCCGGTTTTGGGCAACGTGACTGAGACGCTGCAGCTTACCGCCAGGTAGAAGGCACTGACGAACATGAAGTAAAAATTAAAAATAAAATTTTTTACACTAATAAATCCATTCAGTATCGGCCCCCACTGTACATTGATCGACTTCCATCTTCAAGCTTTATACTGTACAGTAATTAAACTGGGAATTTCAAAATCACTCTGCCCCTTCCAACCGATAGTCCTCTATGTGCAGAAGACGGCGGTGGTGTTTGCTGAACTGAAAAGAATTTAATAAAATAAAAAGCGTGATTATGTTTGACTACTTGCTGATTAATCAACTAACTGTTGTGAGTTCAGTATGAAATTATTCCGACTTCAGGGACCGAAACCTGTGATCTGATTTAAAGAATTAATTTTATTTCGCTCTCCTAATACAAATAAGACACGATACTTCGTGTCAACAGCATTCTGTTCATTCTGCTGCGGCGAAACGCCGAAACTCGCAGTGACGGAACTAATTAATGGGAGTGGCGTTCAGTGGGTAATGCAACAAATTATTTTTCTATATGTGGTGCCTGTTTTATTTGACATGTTAGAAAGAACAGATTGCAATTTGAGCCTTGATTTTTTTCCGAAAACACGTTGGTTTCATTTCGGATTGCAATACACCATATTATTCCCCCCATCTTTTGCCTACAAAACGCTGTTTTTCAACATAATCTTCTTTCAATGCGACAGCCTTACGTCACTTTACTAGGAGGCCTGTATGCTCGAATGGTACCACTCTACTGGTCGACGTTTTGCTGCATCAACAACCTCCCCGCCTCCCACGTACTGCTTACCGCGGAGTGCATCCTTCACTGGGCCAAACAGATCGAAGTCGGAAGGTGCGAGATCCGAGACGTAGGGTGGATGAGAAAGAAAGAATGAAGTTTTGTGAGCTGCTCTTGACTGCACAGACTTGTGTGAGGCTTTGCATTGTCACGAAGAAGTAGAAGCTGGTTTTCACTTTTGTGGCCAAGAACACGCTGAAGGCGTTTCTTCAACTTCGCGAGAGTACCACTGTACATTTCAGAGTTGATCGTTGCACCATGAGGGAGGGAAACAAACAGTATGATCTCTTCAGAGCCCAGAAGACCGTCGCCATGACTTTATCGGCTGAGGGTGTGGCTTTGAGCTTTTTCTTCGGAGGAGAGGTGGTAAAACGTAAAGGTCGTGTGTGACTAGGGTCTCCCGTCGGGTAGACCGTTCGCCGGGTGCAACTCTTTCGATTTGACGCCACTTCGGTGACATGCGCGTCGATGGGGATGAGATAATGATGATTAGGACAACACAACACCCAGTCCCTGAGTGGAGACAATCTCCGACCCAGCCGGGAATCGAACCCGGACGTTCTGTCACGCTGACCACTCAGCTACCGAGGGCGGACAGGAAAGGTGGTGTCATGTCACTCCATGGGCTGTCGTCGGTTTCCTGTCCGAAGGGATAAACCAGTAGTTTATCGCCTGTGACGATGTTCTACAAATAATTGTCACCATCAGCCTTGTAGCTCGCAAGCAATTCCGCACAGATGGTCCTTCGTTGTTTCTGTTAGGTTCTGTTGGTTCTGATAGTTCTGTTAGCCGCCGAAGAGCTCTGCGGACACACGCCTTTGAGTACCAAAACTGGTGGACGCCGACAGCGCTACCATCAAAGACGTCCAGTTGTGCAGCGAGGTGTCTGATTGTGATCGTCGATAACCTCGAATGAGAGTGTCCACACGTTCAACATCACAGGAGTCACACCTGTGTGCGGCCGGCCGGGACGCAGGAGAGCGGGCAGGTTTGCGCGACCTTGTTGCGATGATGACATATGCCTCTCAAAAAACTCACCGTTCTTTTGTTCTCTGCCGGGTCTCCATAGGCAAGCCCGTATCAGTATCTGTGGTTCTCTGGTTTTCCGTCAAAAGATGGTTCAAATGGATCTGAGCACTATGCGACTTAACTTCTGAGGTCATCAGTCGCCTGGAACTTAGAACTAATTAAACCTAACTAACCTAAGGACATCACACACATCCATGCCCGAGGCAGGATTCGAACCTGCGACCGTAGCGGTCGCTCGGTTCCAGACTGTAGCGCCCAGAACCGCATGGCCACTCCAGCCGGCTCCGTCAAAAGAATCTCAGTGACAGCTGTCCGCTTGGAAAGCATCTCCGTTACAGATGCCGTTTTGAAGGCTGCTTATAGCGCCGCCACCTATCGGAACTTAATGAAACTGTGTGGACTGAAGCGAGAATATTCCACAATGTCCCACAACAAATTCCCAATTTTTCCAACCGAAACTGGCCGAGGAAAAAATGTGTTGCATTACTTATAGAACGTCCCTCGTATTTTTGTGGTCAAGAAGAGAGAATCGTTATAAGTTCTTGAAACATCCCTCCTCCCATCGCCCTCAGGCTCGGGAATGACATCTTGGAACTTGCCACAGAGAGAATGTTAAACACCAGCCTTGCTTCCCTCTTTTATGGAGGACGAACCGAATCGTAGACGAGAGCAATGGCAAAATCACTCTATTTTAAGCACAGAGTTACCAAAGCACTTCAGGTGTCGTCGTTTGCAAACGATGGAATCGACGGAAGCAAAGAGAGATCAAGCTGCGGTCTGCGCTCGGGTCCACTGGAGAGAGGGCAGGGTGATGCTGGGGAAGCATTCGTGGCAGGGGGCGGGGGGGAGGGGGCGGTGAGTGGCCGCCTCATTCATAATGTATCGAGTACTCAGGCGCCGCCGACTGCTGTTTCCTCCTCGATGCGGAGAGTTCGGAAATCCGAACTGGAAAAAGCGCGACTGATAGAAGAGAAACGGCCGTGTCTGCACGTGTCACGAGGAGATGGCAGCGCTGGGGTCGGCAGTTGGACGCGGGGAGCTGACCTGTGCAGTGCCTAACTTTACTGTGCATTCGTTTTATAAATACAAACTCATTTTTCTTGCTGGAATATAATATTACTACCCCGTCGCCTTACGGCTATTTTTTCAAATGCAGTTTCATTTATTTTCTAGATATTTGTTTGTCCCGCTAAAATCTGCGTTTCCTCTCCTCTGGACACATTGAAACGTCCCCTTTGAAAAATTAATGAAATACTGTGCTGATAAACCCCTTACGTTATTTGTTTTTCAAACAGCTGAGCAGAACTGAACGTACTCAGACATTTCTCTCTTTACTTATTCTGATCATCACTAAACTGACACACAATACCTTTAGCGTAACGCAATCTAACTTTCAACAATCCCTACAAAAGAATGTCCCTGAGTAACAACAACCTATACTTTTCATGAATCACTTACCTCACAAAAATCTTCATTACTCGAACTACTGCAATACAGCGAGCTCCACTACTGCCAGCTAAATAAAAGATCCTAACTACTGAACTCACTAACTACTGATAGGCATAGTTAGCAAATGAAAGATTTTGATATAGAACAAACAATGTATTTACCTTAATAGTGTTCAAAAGTCATTATATATATATATATATACACTCCTGGAAATGGAAAAAAGAACACGTTGACACCGATGTGTCAGACCCACCATACTTGCTCCGGACACTGCGAGAGGGCTGTACAAGCAATGATCACACGCACGGCACAGCGGACACACCAGGAACTGCGTTGTTGGCCGTCGAATGGCGCTAGCTGCGCAGCATTTGTGCACCTCCGCCGTCAGTATCAGCCAGTTTGCCGTGGCATACGGAGCTCCATCGCAGTCTTTAACACTGGTAGCATGCCGCGACAGCGTGGACGTGAACCGTATGTGCAGTTGACGGACTTTGAGCGAGGGCGTATAGTGGGCATGCGGGAGGCCGGGTGGACGTACCGCCGAATTGCTCAACACGTGGGGCGTGAGGTCTCCACAGTACATCGATGTTGTCGCCAGTGGTCGGCGGAAGGTGCACGTGCCCGTCGACCGGGGACCGGACCGCAGCGACGCACAGATGCACGCCAAGACCGTAGGATCCTACGCAGTGCCGTAGGGGACCGCACCGCCACTTCCCAGCAAATTACGGACACTGTTGCTCCTGGGGTATCGGCGAGGACCATTCGCAACCGTCTCCATGAAGCTGGGCTACGGTCCCGCACACCGTTAGGCCGTCTTCCGCTCACGCCCCAACATCGTGCAGCCCGCCTCCAGTGGTGTCGCGACAGGCGTGAATGGAGGGACGAATGGAGACGTGTCGTCTTCAGCGATGTGAGTCGCTTCTGCCTTGGTGCCAATGATGGTCGTATGCGTGTTTGGCGCCGCGCAGGTGAGCGCCACAATCAGGACTGCATACGACCGAGGCACACAGGGCCAACACCCGGCATCATGGTGTGGGGAGCGATCTCCTACACTGGCCGTACACCACTGGTGATCGTCGAGGGGACACTGAATAGTGCACGGTACATCCAAACCGTCATCGAACCCATCGTTCTACCATTCCTAGACCGGCAAGGGAACTTGCTGTTCCAACAGGACAATGCACGTCCGCATGTATCCCGTGCCACCCAACGTGCTCTAGAAGGTGTAAGTCAACTACCCTGGCCAGCAAGATCTCCGGATCTGTCCCCCATTGAGCATGTTTGGGACTGGATGAAGCGTCGTCTCACGCGGTCTGCACGTCCAGCACGAACGCTGGTCCAACTGAGGCGCCAGGTGGAAATGGCATGGCAAGCCGTTCCACAGGACTACATCCAGCATCTCTACGATCGTCTCCATGGGAGAATAGCAGCCTGCATTGCTGCGAAAGGTGGATATACAATGTACTAGTGCCGACATTGTGCATGCTCTGTTGCCTGTGTCTATGTGCCTGTGGTTCTGTCAGTGTGATCATGTGATGTATCTGACCCCAGGAATGTGTCAATAAAGTTTCCCCTTCCTCGGACAATGAATTCACGGTGTTCTTATTTCAATTTCCAGGAGTATATATATATATATATATATATATATATATATATATATATATATATATATATATAATCTGTTCATGATATCCAGTATTACAAATTTACTCTTTCTGGCGGACACACGTCCAGATCGTCCGCTCTTAAAATTCTGCCATCTCTCTCCCCACATCCACCACTGCTGGCGGCTCACCTCCAACTGCGCAACGCTATGCGCTGTTAACAGCCCACTGCCCAACACTACAATAGCAAATTCCAACAATGCAAACCAGCCACAGACTGCACACAGCACAGCCAATGATTTTCATACAGAGCGCTACGTGGCGTTACCGATACAGAAACCTAAACAGCCTACTTACAACATGTTAGACGACGCATTTGTAATTCACGTACTCAACACATTTTTGCGTTGAGATCTTAATACGTTCCCGTTATCACATTTTGTTTCTAGTTAATTAAATGACGTGATAGACTTCACTGGTCTAAGGCTCCTTGCCACAGTTCGGAGCTTCGAGTGCTCCCTCGGGCACGGGTCTGTGTGTTGTCCTTAGCTTTAAGTTAGTTTACGTTTAATTAAGGGGAGGTTTACTATCTTTTGGTACAAAAAATCGATTTCTTTTAAATTGCATTTTTGGATCCACAAAAGTGTTTAGCATCCACCCCTGCAACGGTTTTTCCGAATACAGAACGGAAATGTATGTTATTGGCGGCTGAACAAAAAAATTCACCTACCTGAAATCGGCCTTTTTCACGCACCAGTTTTTTTTCTTTCGGAGGACGAGTTATTGCACCGGTGCTTGAGAGGAAACACACAAAATTCAAATGAAAGTTTGAACGCGTGTGTTTGGAAGTTAGCACCCAAGCATTAGCATTCTGGTGCGAAGACTGTGGAGATTGCGACTTTCCTGGCAGTGAGCAGCTTCAACGAAGGGTATTCAGCAATTCTGAATACCGTGACAACGATGGACGGCACCCTGGGACTCTATTCGACGCTGTTCGCCAAGCGTTTGGACGGCCACTGGATTCAAGCGGCCGAAAACCGCTTGTCACCGGCCGTACGAGCGGCTCTGGAGCAGCGCAGGATGGCCCAGATCGAGTAGAACGCCCTCTATGAGGAAGAGGAAGGACTAGTTTATGGACCCGGAATCGCAGATTGAACTTAAGTTGCATAATATTGCATTTATATGCAGTCAAAACTTCAGACGCGTTTTTCTCGAAATGACTTTTTTTATCGCGCGGTATAGTAACTTCAAATATACTCAACCGATTGGCATGATTCTTTATTTCCGACGAAGCTAACTAAATTGTCTAGGAGCTGTACCACTTTTATTACGATCCATCAATTGTAAATATTTTTACTTGGCCGATAAAGTCGAAAAATCGTTGAAAAAACCCTATTTTTTCAAATGGCCGCCATTTTGTTTCTTGTGGTCCAAATAACTTAAGCGAGGTACAACTCCTAAAGACTCTTATATACTTCGCTAACGTCAATTTTGATGTCAGATGAGCCGGCTGATCTGTGACATAACGCTCGTGGAGGTCTACATCGAAATTTTGTTTCGTTCCGACGGCACTTCCGCCTTTGCTCTTCGACATTTTCGGTCGAAAAAGTTCCAGTTTGTGGGTGAAATATCAATAAACATTTTGACCAAATTTGATATTGATATCTATAACGCATCCCGAGAAAATGTTCTCAAAGAACATGCTTTTTTCAGGCCAAAGATGGTAAACTTCCCCTTAAGTCGTGTGTAAGCCTATGGACCTATGACCTCAGCAGTTTGGTCCCACAGGAACTTACCACAAATTTCCAAAATATCCAACTTCACTGTTAATCGGGCAAGATCTTCAGGTTTATAGTATGAGAACTGTGATGACATTTGTAGTAAGAACTGTTTGGGCCGATGAAAAATTTTGGGTGTCTCATGGAGTCCGTACCACACGGCGTCGTCGAAGTCGTCAGAACCACACGCTACTAGGAAGCTGTTTGTATTTTATGTGCTTATTACCATATCTTGTAGGAGAGTTTAATAAAAAGCCATCATGACATCTCTAATTAAAATTTGTAAAATAACAGTACAAATGGATAATGAAAAGGTCTTTAACCTAGTGCAGAATTCAACATTTAGAAATAACAAAGACAAATTTGCGGAAACAGTGGCAGATATAGGAGAGTAAAAACACAGTTGATCTTTGTCCATGAAATGTAGAACAACAAATTGCAGGCCTGTAGATTCAAACTATGAGCTCTGGCAGCAATGATCCTGAGAGATGTGGGAGAGGGTTATGAAGAGGTAAGTGATAGAAAATAAAGTAATCAAGGAAGGTGGAAAGGAAATAGGGAGACTGAGAAAAGAAAATAGAAAGAAGCTTAAGTGGGATGAGACAATATCCTTTACCTTTCAACAGAGAAAAGCAGGCCATATACGTTAATGTTTTCGGGGAAAGTTTTGGTAGACAGAAGGAAGAGTCTCAGCTTCTTAAACGCAATAAGGCACTGAGCAGTACGCAGTGTGCATGTGTTAGGGATCCACAATAGCTTACTGGACGTTATAATCGTTTATTCACATATGTCGCGAGTGCTCTAGGTGTCGATTATCGAAGTGCTGAGAGCGCTGGGTCAATGACATTAGTTTTGGTAGTACCGGCTAAGTAGAAGTCAGAGGTGGTGGTCGAAAGACAACGGTTCATCTCGTCGCCTTCGTCGCGGGCAGGCCATCGACAATAGCCGTAATTACAGTGAACTGTGAGAAAATATTTTTTTTTTCAAGAATGATTATAGCTTTATAATTCTCTGAGTAACATGGGAGTGAATATTATGGCAGTGTTCGTGTCTATAGCGCCGAACACGCCGATGATTTTTGGATTGCAGTGTTGGATATATGTGTCACCAGAGTGGTATGTAAAGACTGCTGTTTCATTTTTGGCATGTGTCGATATTAAACGTCATTATTTTGTGAGACGAAAAGCTGATTTTTTTTTTAAAAAAGGAGGAGGATAGCTTGATATTAAACCTCAATAGTGGCTTTGAATACAATGGAACCAAAACTCCCATCAGTATTAGCATGCAGCCCTGTAATATTTTTGTAACAGCTCCCTTTCCTAACCGATCACGCCCCTCCGCCAGCCACAGTCATGAAGCTACTTGCATTGTTTGTAGTAACAGTACCGGAAATTCTAATAGGGAATATTACACAGACTAGCTTGTTCCAGAAGCGGGCAGCAGCAACAATGATAGAGTATGGAATGATGGAAGGCTATTGTTCCGACGATAGGTAGAGCTAGGATGCATGGTAAGCGAGACACTGTGTTGTGATTATAATGTGGCATGTACTTCATCTCTCATGCGGGGTCCTGGGGACCCGATGATAGCGTGCAGTAGTCCCGTAACTTGTATCGGAGCTAAGCTACGAAGCAATGACGTGGGAAAATGTATGAATATCGTAGATGTGACGCACACAGGCATTCACGGTTAGTTCTAGGTGCCATGTTGGATTCCATCTCAATAGTAGCGGTTCGACAGAACTAGTGACTGCAGAAGTGTACGTTTCACACGAAGCAGATATTAGGATGGCGCAGAAGTTCGTAGCGTTTTTGTTTTGCATTGTGGTATTCCGGTTGCTATGAATTTTGCTGCCATTTTTTTATTTCATTTCACTGTTGCTATTTGAGTTTACAAATTGTCATTTTGTCATTTGGAGGTAGTGAATGGAGCTGTGGACGCTAGAAAATGGAATAACAAGTGGAGAAAATCGGAATATTTCCGACATATTTTTCTGTTTGAGTTCAGTACGGGGGTGACACCAGCAGAGGCAGCCAGATACATTCGCACCGTGTACAGGGATAATATCATTGGACAGAACACGGCAAGAAAATGGGTGACTTTTTTTTTAAGAAGGATCGTTTTGACATTAGTGCCTCTCCGCGTTCAAGAAGACCTTCAGGGTGTAATGAAGATCGTTTAAAAGAATTAATCCACAATGATCCTCGGCATTGCACTCAATAATTGGCAAATGTGATGAACTGTGGTAATCCCACCACCGTACAACATTTGCATGTAACGGGGAAAGTTCAAAAATCAGGTTTATTGGTAGCACATACTCTAAGCCAAAACACAAAAATCTGCAGGTGGCGTCTCTGCTTGCTCGTCATCAGCTGGCTCATGAACAACGCCGACCAGTCCTATCCTGTACCGTTACTGGTGACGAGAAATGATATCTTTATGCTAACAAGAGGAAAAGAAAGAAGTGGTCGAGCCCAAACAAAGCAGCAACTCCCCGTACATAGATCTGCGCGCTTCCACAAAAGATAACGTTATTCATCTGGTGGAACAGTGACGGCGTGGTGTACTAAGAATTGCTTCCCCGAAGTGTAACCGTCATTGCTGACAGTGTCAACAACTGAGACGTCTTGCAGATGTAGTCCAAGATCAACGACCAGGAAGAATTCGTGAAGTAACGCTACTCGACTATAACGTCTGCCATCATTCCGCTGACACAGAAAACACTATACAGGAGTTGGTTTGTGAAGCCATTCCGCACCAGCCTTATTCACGTGATATTGCGCCCTCAGATTTTCACCTGTTCCGCCCTATATCGTAAAACCTTGAAGGAACTTTCTTTCCAGATGAAAATGCGCTCCGAACATGCATCAACGAGTTCAGTCGCCTTAAAACCATGTGATTTCTACAGAAGCGGAATCGAAAAGTTACCCAGCGTTCGCACACTGTTGTAAGTAGTGAAGGAGAATATATTACTAATGACTGAAGATTCTTTTATGTGTATCTGTTGTGTTTATTAAACGTATGGAGAAACGCAACGAACTCATGCTCCAAACCAACATATGTCCTGGAGAGTATAGATGCAAGTGAAAGTCTTCCTACTTATGACAACAGTATTTTGTGAAAAATTCTTCGCTGATTTTCTAACCTGGTCTTTTGTGAAAAACTCCAGAAATGGGATATAGTACCTTATGAAGCTCAGGAACAACTAAATGTCTGACTTTAGCCTACCGTGCTAGATACACGGCATCCTAGCAAGAATGGTCAGTATTCAGCAATATGACAGCGACGCTCATTTCGAGTAAAAAAACTTCGTATATGTCCTATTCCGAATGGTTTCCCAGATAGAAGCCAGTCAATGGTGATTAGGTTTTGGACTAGTGGTGCAGACGAATGTATATACCCCCCCCCCCCCCCCAAGCTCTTTGAAGTTTTATTCCCAACCTGCGCAAATGCTTTCAGCCCCTTTTCTCGGGGTGTCTTTCTCCCACTAGGCTATCCCGTTGAACGCGCAGCTGTCAGTGTTGTGTTGCGGGTGAAGCAGTCCGAGGGACTTAGAGCGTATCAGAGAGAAGCATTGCTTAACTGTGTTTGTACAGGCTCTGGCTGAAATGCCACACGTGTACACTAATGAAGAATATGCAGATATGGTGTATGTTTACGGTTTCTGCGACTGTAGTGCTCCTGCTGATGTATAAGAATCCCATTGGCGCTTTCCGACAGGTCCAATTCCTGGTGGTAGAATGTTTGACAGAGTTTTCGGCACGCAGCGCGGAACAAGAGTCCTTCCAAGTTCCCATTTTTCTCCAGAACATGTAGTTCATAAGCCTGTACAGAAACAGCAACAGATTGTTGAATTTGTGCAGCGTAGTCCTAATACCGTCACACGGCGACTTTCTGCACGTATCTGTGGTGTCACCGCCAGACACCACACTTGCTAGGTGGTAGCTTAAATCGGCCGCGGTCCATTTAGTACATGTCGGACCCGCGTGTCGCCACTGTGTAATCGCAGACCTAGCGCCACCACCAAGGCAGGTCTCGTGATACGAGAGAGCACTCGCCCCAGTTGTACGCGAACCTAGCTACCGACCAGAAGTACGAAGCCTTTCTCTCTCATTAGCCGAGAGACAGAATAGCCTTCAGCTAAGTTAATGGCTACGAACTTGCAAGGCGCCATTAGCCATACAGTGATTGTACTTAAAGCCTCCTGTGTATCGTCAAGATCGATGTACCTCAATCAATGAGTAAAGTTAAGTATTAAACCTGCTCCGTACTTTTCTTCCTAACATTAATTACGTATCCTGTTCCAGTACTTCACGCCCGTCTGCGTTAGTCTAGCTTGCCTTTTCAGCCATCTCAACTTCACGGTGTCGGCCCAGCTACCGACACAACAGTATCAATGTCCCACGAACCCGTGCATGATGAACATTACATACGGAAAACTGTACCCACTTCACGTGTCCACAATCTTCACATTGGTCACAATGCCACACGAATTTAGTTGTTGATTAGCTGACAAAAAATGGTTCAAATGGCTCTGAGCACTATGGGACTTAACATCTGAGGTCATCAGTCCCCTAGACTTAGAACTACTTAAACCTAACTAACCTAAGGACATCACACACATCCACGCCCGAGGCAGGATTCGAACCTGCGACCGTAGCAGTAGCGCGGTTCCGGACTGAAGCGCCTAGAACCGCTCGGCCACTGCGGCCGGCGATTAGATGACAATCGTCATTTACTTCCATTTATACTATTCAGTGATCAAGTCATGTTCACACGGAGTGGAATCAACAATACACGTCTTAATAATCGGTGATCTCAGGAAAAAATCCACACTCTACAACGGAAACCTGTTTCCAGTTTCTTCTATCAACGTTTGCTGCGGCATGATCTGTAACATGTTCATAGGTCCAGTCATTTTAGAAGAGTGAACGGCGGACCAGAATTTCTTGCATTGTTTTTTTGGAAATTAGTTTGTTGAAGACATTGAGGATGTTCCCATAGTAACGCGGATTGTAATGTTCTTCTTGCGTGACAGAGCCCTTCCACATTTTGTGAAGAAACATCTCAACCGCACTTACCCTAATCGCTGGATTGGTCGTGTAGTCCAGTTACGTGGCCACCAAGATCGCCAGAGCTTACGCCATTAGAGTTTTGTTTTGGGGTTAGAGCAAGGCTCAGGTATACAAACGAAAGGTGAATAAGCAAGATGAACTGCTTGGTCGCATCATGGACCCTGCTGTCATCTTTTGGGAACGTGCAGAGCCATTCAGGCAAGCAACACAGTATCTTCTCCCAAGAGTGCACAAATGCATTGAAGTTGATGGTGGGATATTCGAATATTTATTGTGAACCGTGAAACAGCTGTAATGTGACTTGTACGATAATGCTTAAAATTAGAGGTGAATGTACTAAAAGTGCGTATTTTTTAGCGATGCTTTGTAAAACGCATGTTGTAACGTTTGCTAACTGTTGCACATGTGTAAATCTGACAATGTATTAAACAATACAGAAAATAAATAACAATGTACATTAAATGTCTTCTGTCTCGGAAACCATTCGATATAAGGCATATGTCCATATGAAGTTTTTTGCTTCAAATGATAGTTCTTGTCAAATCCTTGCATATTGACCATTCTTCCTGTGGCACCCCGCATATCTAAAGTCATTAACATGCACAAAGACATACCAATTATTGTCATTCTAAATGGATATCCACCTACGTACATAAAGCAGCAGTATGCTGCTGATCAGCAAACGAGAACGTTAGCACAGTTGTCGGCCTCCATAACGCTCGGTAGCACCCTCAGTTATGAGTCTCTAGCTGTGGACTGGATCTGCCCTTACACAAGACACCAGTTGCGAATTCTGACGTAGTTAAGCAGTTCCAAAGGGCAAACGTGCAGGGCCCTGGCCCCATGCAGAATTCAAAGCATGGTAATGAGTTTACACTCCAGTGAGGAGGCGTGTAATCCCCAAAGGGAGCGTCTTTCAGCTTTAGTTCGGTCGTTACACTTGCGAATGAGCTGCTAGCGGAATTCTGGAGGATGTATTAAGCATTCATTACATAAAGCCGAGATGAGTACTAGGAAACGGTGTATCTGCCAATTCATAGCGCGCTGCGTATCTTGAAAATATGCTTTGAAACTAGATTCATTTTACTGACTTCTCGCTAACTACGTATTCAGAGGATTTTGACTTTACGAATACAGAAAAGTCCCCTAGTGGAAAGGTTAGCGAAAGCGATCCCAACTGATGAACTGGATCCACGTTCGTCACATATTTTTAAACAACAGTTATGCTAAGTTTATTTCAAACTGTAGGCCTATTTTGGCTGGAAGCCCTTTTTGAATGATACTATGATATAATACATCGGTAACAATCATTTCTACTAGCAGATATGTGTTTTACTGGATCTTTCAGTAATAATGTAGATGAAATATCCGTGTGTCTGGATACTAAACCCAATTCTGACTGCAGATTACGCTCTACAGAATCCTACAGTGATCTTCTGTCTTCTATACCGATTTATTGTACTTTCAGATTTCAATCTTGGGGGTATATCAATAGAGCTCAATTCGATAGTTTATACACTACTGGCCATTAAAATTGCTACACCAGGAAGAAATGCGGATGCTAAACGGGTATTCATTGGACAAATATATTATATTAGAACTGACATGTGATAACATTTTCACGCAATTTGGGTGCATAGATCCTGAGAAATCAGTACCCAGAACGACCACCTCGGCCGTAATAACGGCCTTGATACGCCTGGGCATTGAGTCAAACAGAGCTTGGATGGGATGTACAGGTACAGATGCCCATGCAGCTTCAACACGATACCACAGTTCATCAATAGTAGTGACAGGCGTATTGTGACGAGCAAGTTGCTCGGCCACCATTGACCAGACGTTTTCAGTTGGTGAGAGATCTGGAGAATGTGCTGGCCAGGGCAGCAGTCGAACATTTTCTGTATCCAGAAAGACCCGTACAGGACCTGCAACATGTGGTCGTGCATTATCCTGCTGAAATGTAGGGTTTCACAGGGATCGAATGAAGGGTAGAGCCACGGGTCGTAACACATCTGAAATGCAACGTCCACTGTTCAAAGTGCCGTCAATGCGAACAAGAGGTGATCGAGACGTGTAAACAATGGCACCCCATACCATCACGCCGGGTGATACGCCAGTATGGCGATGACGAATACACGCTTCCAATGTACGTTCACTGCGATATCGCCAAACACGGATGCGACCATCATGATGTTGTAAACAGAACCTGGATTCATCCGAAAAAATGACGTTTTGCCATTCGTGCACCCAGGTTCGTCGTTGAGTACACCATCGCAGGCGCTCCTGTCTGTGATGCAGCGTCAAGGGTAACCGCAGCCATGGTCTCCGAGCTGATAGTCCATGCTGCTGCAAACGTCGTCGAACTGTTGGTGCAGATGGTTGTTGTCTTTCAAACCTCCCCATCTGTTGACTCAGGTATGGAGACGTGGATGCACGGTCCGTTACAGCCATGCGGATAAGATGCCTGTCATGTCGACTGCTAGTGATACGAGGCCGTTGGGATCCAGCACGGTGTTCCGTATTACCCTCCTGAACCCACCGATTCCATATTCTGCTAACAGTCATTGGATCTCGACCAACGCGAGCAGCAATGTCGCGATACGATAAACCGCAATCGCGATTGGCTACAATCCAATCTTTATCATAGTCGGAAACGTGATGGTACGCATTTCTCCTCCTTACCCGAGGCATCACAACAACGCTTCACCAGGCAACGCCGATCAACTGCTGTTTGTGTACGAGAAATCGGTTGGAAACTTTCCTCATGTAAGCACGTTGTAGGTGTCCGCTGCGGCGCCAACCTTGTGTGAATGCTCTGAACAGGTAATCATTTGCATATCACAGCATCTTCTTCCTGTCAGTTAAATTTCGCGTCTGTAGCACGTCATCTCCGTGATGTAGCAATTTTATTGGTCAGTAGCGTATTATTATTATTATTATTATTATTATTATTATTATTCGATGTCAAACGACATGTTTTACACTGCTCAGCCAGAACATTATGACCACCGTCTCTCTATCAATATAAACCATACACGCGGTAGCAGCGTCACTGGCGAGGAATTATTGCTTTTTTTTTTTAGACACAAGCACAGTGCATGTATTGTCAGTGAACGTGCTGTTCGTGTGTAGATTGGCGAAGGCGCCCGCTGTATCTGAGTTTGACCGAGGGCAGATTGTGATCGCCCAAACGCTCAGCACGAGCATTTCGAAAACTGCACGACTTGCCCGGTGTTCGAGGAGTAGTCTGGTGGTTGTCTCCAATAGGTGGCGCAACCGAGGTGAAACCACATCCAGGCGTCGTGGGGCTGGGCGGCCCCCCCTCATCACAGATGTCGGACGACGCAGGCTGGGCAGACTGGTAAAACAGGAAATGTTGCGGAACTAACTTCGGACTTCAATGCTGGGTGGAGTGCAAGTGTGTGTGAACACAGAGTTCACCGAAATTCCCTAATGCCGGACGGTGTGGCCGTGCGGTTCTAGGCGCTTCAGTCTGAGAACGCGCGACCGCTACGGTCGCAGGTTCGAATCCTGCGTCGGGCATGGATGTGTGTGATGTCCTTCGGTTAGTTAGGTTTAAGTAGTTCTAAGTTCTAGGGGACTGATGACCATAGATGTTAAGTCCCATAGTGCTCAGAGCCACTTGAACCATTTTTCTCCTAATGATGGGCCTATGCAACCGACGACTCATTCATGAGCCAATGTTAACACCACGACATCGGCCACTAAAACAGAAATGGACACGTGGCCATCGGCACTGAACGTTGGTGCGTTGGCAGAGCGTTGCATGATCTGATGAATTCCGATACGTTCTTCATCATGCCGATGGCAGGGCGCGAATCCGTCGTCTTCCAGGGGAACAGCTCCCTGACACGTGCTGCGGGACGGAGACAAGCTGGCGGCGGCTTCATTATGCTTTTGGGAACACTCACTTGGGCATCCGTGGGACCAGTGGAGATCATGACGGTCAAGGAGTATCGTACACTGGTTGCAGATGACTTACACCCCTTCAAGGTGATCGAGTTTCCCGAAGGCAGTGGCATTTTTCAACAAGATAATGCGCCGTGTAACAGGGCCAGGAGTGTGATGGAGTGGTTTGAGGAACACAGTGGCGAGTTCCAATTGGTGTGCTGGCACCCAGCTCGCCACATCTGAACCCGATCGAACGCAACTGGGATGTAATAGAACATGCTTCCGTGCCACAACACGTCGTCGCTGTTGTCCATGATGGAGATGGTCATAATGTTCTGGCTGGTCAGTGTATGACGTCTTGCCATTAACAACGACGTCCTATGAAATAAATATTAAACGAATTAATGAATTGTATTTATCTGGATCGACATTTTTTTTAACATGGCCGTGGCTGCGATAGCCTTTACGTATATAAGACTATCCTTATGTACTTTCTTTCCTGTTAATGTTGTATCTGAACGCGTTTTTTTCATTAAATATCCCAGCTGTGTAGGCATTAAGAGAGATCTGTACTTCATAGGAATTTGAAACGTTATATGAACGTTTCGCATGTATGATATTTTAAGGAAATTATTGAAGACATAAACGTGATTCTTGAATACTTATTCCGTCTCAGAAAATGTATTAGTCAAACTGACAGTCGTAACGGCAACAAAAAGAGAAAAGAACGTAGGTACATTACGTGAAATATTCGAAAGTTTGGCTTTCTTCTGTGATATTATGATTTCCATAGTTACTTTTGGAATCAATGCCGTATCTGTTCTAGTATATTCTTAAGCAATATTTTGCTTCTACCAACAATCAAAATTACTTTGTTTCGATAGCAATAAGCAATAAACAATTGCAATTTTACACAACCATTCACTCGAGTCATTAATTTTTATTTTAACAGGTTAAGGAAGAGTGACCATACAGTGTAAAGATTGGTCATTCTAAAGGTTTAGTTAATCTGTAACTAAAACTGATTAAGTTCATGAGGCTCGTAAAGTTTATCAAATATTTTTTTTACGTAATCAAGCTGGCACACACTCTTATGGAAATAAACTGACGCACACAGTTAGCGACAGTGTTCGGAAACAAGGAATAAAACTGACTTAGTATAGTAATAATTCATTAGAGTAATACTTGAAGAATGAGGATGATACGGACACATAAAAAAATCTGACATGTACTCGTACAACTTCAGGGTAACAGCTGTAATGTTCGTTACTCAGGACAGACCAGTAGAAGATTTGAAAAAATATATAAAGAGCATAAGAAAGTAAGAGAAGTTAGGGCATATCACACACGCACACAAAAATGGTTAAAATGGCTCTGAGTACTATGGGACTTAACTTCTGAGGTAATCAGTGCCCTAGAACTTAGAACTACTTAAATCTAACCAACCTAAGGACATCACACATGCATGCGACCGCAGCGGTCGCGCGGTTCCAGACTGAAGCACCTAGAACCGCTCGGCCACATCGGTCGGCACACACACACACACACACACACACACACACACACACACACGTTAGACATATCATCCTCTACCCCCCACCCCCCCAGGCGTGTACATACACACTAGTCAAAAATATAAACACAAACGCGCGCGCTCATACACACACGCAAAAACACACACACACAAAGAGAGAGAGGGACAGGGGACGCCTCCACAACCACAAAAAACAAAAGACGATCACATCCCGCAACATCAAAACAAAGTACACGAAGTGTAAGTTGATCTACTCTCTGTGAAGGATGCGCACTCAAATCGAACGCCTATGTGTAGAAGAACGTTGGGAAGGAAGCAGGAACAAAACCACGTGTAATAACAGTAATTTAATGAAGTTTAATAGTAGTGATTTAAAACACGAGAACTGTTTAAGATCTTGGCAAACATATTTGTAAGAAAAACTGCATTGTCACAATGATCACTGAAAATACTTTAAAATAAAGCGAAATGCTTGTGGTCTATATAAGGCTTTTATTACAGTCACAAAAGACAGTGTAATCTGTATTATTTGGGTGGTTGTTTCATCTAAGACCTATAATGTGGATGTTCGGTGGGCATCAGTAGGCGTCGTTTGTGTGTGTGTGTGTGTGTGTGTGTGTGTGTGTGAGAGAGAGAGAGAGAGAGAGAGAGAGAGAGAGAGAGATAGATAGAGAGAGAGAGAGACAGAGAGTATTTGTTTTCCGCATCTGAAAAGACTTTGATCGACATTGTTGTGGCAGTTTGTTTGTAGCCACGTCCTCCGCAAACACAGGTGGAGAACACTGCGCTACTTGCCGCTGTGTCGACGTTGGTGACACCAGCAGTTACTCCTGAATGCATGACACGTGCTCTTACAGTCCGTTTACCGTGTGACCTTTCCCTTTTCCACTCACCGGATTTGCCCCGCAACCGCCGTGTCCCCCCACTGCCAGTGTCAAGAGTTCTATTGTATTTCCTTTAACGCTTAACCTTTCGGACACTATTATTTCCGCGTAGTGTTGTATCTCTATACGGATCTAACTCTGCAAACCACTACTCCGGTACGAAGAGCGAAGATAAGACCATACTATTACAAAGTGTCACAGCGCCACAACTGCGATGTTTCCTAATGCATTCCATTGGTGAACGGAACGCGAATAAACCCTCTTATAGGGTTCAATAAAATATTGTGCAGTATGTAGAGGTGTAAATAAGATGACAAATCAAGAAACTAATT
This sequence comes from Schistocerca americana, assembly GCF_021461395.2. Classification (NCBI taxonomy): domain Eukaryota; kingdom Metazoa; phylum Arthropoda; class Insecta; order Orthoptera; family Acrididae; genus Schistocerca; species Schistocerca americana. The sequence goes on from NC_060122.1 coordinate 687,401,167, forward strand.
ATGTTTTGTGAGACCTGAGTTTAAGTTTTACTTAAACTCTCACACTGGGTACATACACGGATAAAATGTACAATACATATTTTACTACATATCTTTCAGGTGCGAAGGAATGAATGAGTGTCTGTCTGTAGGTTCACTCGCCCCGGTGTGACAAAAATTTAGCCACATTCGTTTCTTTTAAAATTTGTAAGGGCGCTGATTACCTCGCCGTTGGGCACCCGTAAACCCCAAACACACACATACAAATACTCAGGAGTGAAACATTCATAGCAAAAAGCACGCTGCAACAATACTTTGTGGTTTTATTCCACGAACATTTTAAAAACTTACCATCTTCATTATAACTAAACAGTAATGAATCTAAAGCTATTCTCCGATAGCATATGTTGTAAATAACATGTCAAAATTCTAAGGGAATAATGATATCCATAACTACATCATGAACGGGAAATTTGCCGTCAGTATCTTTCATTAAGAGATGCATTATGCCACGACAAAAAAAAAGCTGTTACTTATTACGTAAACTAGCTGGCAGATAGACAATTTAACATGCTCAACACCAAACCGAACCTCTTCTTGACGGACATTCTATTTAATATGTAAGTAGGCTGTTTAGGTTTTTTTATTGGTAACGCCACCTCTGTATGAAAATCACTGGCTGTGCTGTGGGCAGTCGGCTGTTTAGGTTTTTTATTGGTAACGCCACCTCTGTATGAAAATCACTGGCTGTGCTGTGTGCAGTCTGTGGCTGCTTTGCATTGTTGTAATACTCGCCATTGTACTGTTAGGCAGCTGGCTGTGAACAGCGCGTAGCGTTGCGCAGTTGGAGGTGAGCCGCCAGCAGTGGTGGATGTGGGGAGAGAGATGGCGGAGTTTTGAAATTTGTCATGAACTGCTATATTTATATATGATGATATCAAGGTAAATACATTGTTTGTTCTCTATTAATATCTTTCATTTGCTAACTATCCCTATCAGTAGTTAGTGCCTTCCATAGTTTGAATCTTTTATTTAGTTGGCAGTAGTGGCGCTCGCTGTATTGCAGTAGCTTGAGCAGCGAAGATTTTTGTGAGGTAAGTGATTTGTGAAAGGTATAGTTTAATGTTAGTCAGGGCCATTCTTTTGTAGGGAATTTTGAAAGTCTGTCCTTTCCTTTTGTGTTATCCCACTATGTGTTTGGGTACCCTTGTGTATATATGATCTTCCTGTCTTTATATGTTTACCTCATCAGACTTTTGTTGTAGAATTTTTCTCATACTCAGCTACATGAACTATGATGAGGAATACTGTTATCCTCAAATATAATTTGCGTTAATAATATGTTATTTACCTTGTAAAGATGTTAGACATTATTAATTCTGTTTTGTTTTAATGCTCATGTGTAAAGTTGATGTTTCAAAAGTTATTCTGATCTTTTATGTATTTACTTATGTCATAATTCCTGTAACACTGATGTATATGTTTATTTCTATTCTTTTGTAAAGCCCCTATTACTACAAACGTTATCTGTATTATTATGTTTTTAATGATGTGTTTTGTACCTATGTTATTGTATTCTTATGTTATAAAATTGTAATTGTCACCAGTTCATGATATTATTAACTTGTTAGTTACATTTCACTGCACACGTTTCTGTTGGTCATAGTATATGGACAATATGTGAGAAGTAGGGACTGATAGTGTTTGCACGTGTGTTAATGATTCAGCAAGGGACTGGATAACAGCATTGCTGGTTCTAAGGACAATTTCAAAAACTTTGTGAGTGCACAAGTGGTGGTTTATGGACTTGCTATATTATCCGCAAGACTCTTCAACGGTGATTGTGCACCTGCACAGTCACAACAGATGGCTGCTGGCTATCTCTCCAAGGACTACAGTGGTTCTGCATCTTTGATGACCCACCAGTACCATTATCTCTACAAGGACTACAGTGGGTCTGCATCTATGATGACCCACCATGCCATTATTTCTACAAGGTCTGCAGTGGGTCTGCACCTCTGGTGGCCCACCAATACCGTAATCTCTACCAGGACTACAGTGGGTCTGCTCTGTGATGACCTACCTACCAATACTCTTCAAAATTTCGACTGACTCTGCTGTGGGTTTGCTCTGTTGTGGCCCATTACCTGTCTGCATGTCGAGAGTCAGCACTATCTTTCCATTGGAAGGACAACACTACTTCTTCAAGACTGCATGGAAATCCACTACTTCCGTGTGCATTTTCTTTTACTGCTCAGACTTTGAGAAAAACTCTGCATTTTTACTGTGATGAACAATGTGGACTGTCTTTATGGACTGTGAGAAATTTTTAGCTTTTGACCAACATTGTATCAATAAGTGTGTGCATTTGATTTCTTTGTTATTGTAATTATGAAAAATATTTTTCAAATCTGTATTGGCCACTGCCCAATCCAATTTGTAAAAATTTTTTGTGGGGAGCATGGGGGCTATGTAAGTAGGCTGTTTAGGTTTTTTTATTGGTAACGCCACCTCTGTATGAAAATCACTGGCTGTGCTGTGGGCAGTCGGCTGTTTAGGTTTTTTATTGGTAACGCCACCTCTGTATGAAAATCACTGGCTGTGCTGTGTGCAGTCTGTGGCTGCTTTGAATTGTTGTAATACTCGCCATTGTAGTGTTAGGCAGCTGGCTGTGAACAGCGCGTAGCGTTGCGCAGTTGGAGGTGAGCCGCCAGCAGTGGTGGATGTGGGGAGAGAGATGGCGGAGTTTTGAAATTTGTCATGAACTGCTATATTTATATATGATGATATCAAGGTAAATACATTGTTTGTTCTCTATTAATATCTTTCATTTGCTAACTATCCCTATCAGTAGTTAGTGCCTTCCATAGTTTGAATCTTTTATTTAGTTGGCAGTAGTGGCGCTCGCTGTATTGCAGTAGCTTGAGCAGCGAAGATTTTTGTGAGGTAAGTGATTTGTGAAAGGTATAGTTTAATGTTAGTCAGGGCCATTCTTTTGTAGGGAATTTTGAAAGTCAGATTGCGTTGCGCTAACAAAATATTGTGTGTCAGTTTAAGCACAGTCTTGTATAATTGTTGAAAGGGGACGTTTCAAATATACGAAATTTATGTGGAAGCTTGCGTGTAAAGAGTCTAAACGAATGGCATACTTGTTGCTTCAAAAGAGATCATTTCACACTGGTTGTTCTGACAAAAATTATTCTTTACGCTGACTGACGTGTACGTTATTTACAATCACTTGGAATCCATACCAGGGAACAAGAAAATGCGCAATTAAATGCCATGTTACGGGGGCTATTCGGAAAGTGAGGAACGATAGGTCGCGAAATGGAAACCACAGTGAAAACCTAAACTGTTTTATTTGCAGCAGTTAGCTACAACATCCAGCTACTTATCTCCATAGTCGCCGATCCAACTTAGACCTTTGTCGTAGCGTTGTACCAACTTTCCAATACCCTCTTTATAGAAGGCAGCCGCCAGTGCTTTCCGCCAATTCTCTACGCTGGCCTACAGCTCGTTGTCTGTGCCAAAATGTTGTCTTCATAGCCAGCGGTTCATGTGAGATGAGATGAAACTCAGGGGGAGACAATTACGGGCTGTATTGTGGGTAATCAAACATTTCCAATTGAAAACGATGCAGGAGCATCTTCATCGCCCCTGCAGAATGCGGCTGATAATTGTCTTGAAGAAGAAAAAGCACGACAGTTATATAATGTTGGCTGCATAGCTTCAAGCGAAATTTCTCACCAGGCCCTCGTACTTGGCAGCAGACACTATTGTTTTAGGTATCTTTATGGGCTCCCTGTATGCTCAGAACTAAAACGAACGACTTAACGCGATCGACGGGCGTACTAGAGACACTGCCCAACACACCTGTGCAAAACTTCATCGCATTTTTACTGTGGTTTCCATTTCTCGATCGATCGTTCCTTACTTTCCGAATAACCCTCGTATTATCTCTCGTCTTATGCAATGTTACATGTATCAGATGAACATAACAAGTGAAATTTGACATTATGATATCTTGTTTATAGATGATCAGACATTTTTTACGGCTGATCATGAAATATTTTTTAATGCAGAATGGCAACAGCGCTGGAGGCATTTTAATGGCTCTGGAGATGACTTTCTTTTAAATCGCGTTTAATATTCTCCATCTTGTGGAAAATGGGGTGCTGTGTCCTTAGATGTAAAATCTGTTATATGTAAAACTTTCGTTGGTTTTATTTACTTCTTCTATAGCACGACTTAATTCAAACTACCAAATTTCATTTTCAGGTACACCTTGAAACTTCATTTCTGTTTTAGCGTCATGGAAAAAAGCAGTAGCTCGCAGTACTTCATTTAAGTGTCAATCACAAGTAAAAAGTTAATTCTTAACTTTGTTGTCTGTAGTCTGCGTCTTCCAGTGGAACAGTTAGTTACAAAAGTCGCTGGAGATTGTATTGCTGAAGTTAACGCATTACATGTACCTGTAGTAAGTGTCCTCCTTTAAATACAACTACAATTCATGGACAACTTGACAAGTGTTCATTCACATTTCGTTGTATGAACAACATTTACCATCACATACTTCCACGACTTATTAAACAAGCAAATTAAATACGGCTGTTAATCAACGCACAGCAACGTCAGCTCACGCAATACAAAGGAACTGTCAAATCTGCCTGGTCTGATACGCCCCGTCACAAGTCCCTCTCCTGCCCTAACCTCTTCATCTCAGAGTACCGCTTGCATTCTCAATTATTTGTTCGACTTATTCGACTCTGTGCGTTCCTCTACAGTTTTTACCCTCTATAGCACCCTAACGTACCATGAAGGTTATTCCTTGATGTCTTAACACACGTCCTATCACACTGTAACTTCTTTTCGCAAGTGTTTTCATATGATCCTTTCGTGGCCGAATCTGCGAAGAACCTTCTCGTTCCTTACGTTTCTTTGTTCACCAATTCTGCGAAGAATCTGTTCCGGTTTTCTCACTGACCATGAGCACTACCATGTAGTAATGTGTTCCGAACGTGCATTCTCGGAAATTTGTACCTCAAATTAAGGTCTATATTTGATACAAGTAAAATTCTCTTGGCCAGGAATGTTCTCTTTATCTTTTACATTTTACGTCCTCGTCTCATCTGTTATGGTCTATTTTGCTTCCAAGGTAGCAGAATTCCTTAACTACGTCTACTTGAGGATCACCAATTTTGATGTTAAGCTCCTTGCTATTCTTATTTTCCGGTTTATTCTCAATTAGTATTCTGTACTCATTATTCATTCTGTTCAACAGATCCCGTAATTCTCCTTCACTTTCATTGTGGATAACGATGTCGTCAGCAAATGTTATCATCGATATCCTTTCACTCTGAATTTTGATCCCACTCTTGAACCTTTCTTTCATTTTCGTCATAGCTTCTTTGATTTAAAGATTAGACAGTAGGGGTGAAAGACTGCTTCCTTGTCTTACATCCGTTTTCATCCGAATACTTAGTTCTTGGTCATCCACTCTTATTGTTCCCTCTTGGCTTTTGTATATATTGTATATTACCATCTTTCTCTATACCTTACTCCCATTTTTCCGACAATTTCGAACATTTTACACCATTTACGTTGTCGAACGTTTTTCCTACGTTGATATATCGAATAATCGAGTCTTAATTTTTCTGCATTCTTGGTTATATTATCAAGCGCGACGTCAGAACTGCCGTTCTGGTGCCTTTACCTCTCCTAAAGCCGAACTGATCGTCGTCTAACAGAACTCAAAAGGTCTTTCTCTTCTCTCATTTCTATTACCGAGCCCAGATTGTACCGAGCAAAGTTTCCAATTATTTTCCCTACAATCGCAGTTCATTCCCATGATTATAGCTTATCATCTCCCTTTACATACAGATGACCCGTTCAATATCCTCATATAATATCTGATCTCCTGTTAGGCTTCATTGGGCACACCCAACTTTGCTTTCGTTTCTGTGGTTCATTCATCGTTTAGTATAACGTATTGTGTTCTATTAGGCAAATATTCGTCGAACCAAATTTACAAGATAGAGAAATCATCATTGCAAAAAATGGCTCTGTGCACTATGGGACTTAACATCTGAGGTCATCAGTCCTCTAGACTTGGAACTACTTAAACCTAATTCACCTAAGGACATCACACATATCCATGCCCGAGGCAGGAATCGAACCTGCGACCGTAGCAGCAGCGCGGTTCCGGACTGAAGCGCCTAGAACCACTCCGTCACAGTGACCGGCCATCACTGCAAGGTGTATGTGAATAATGAAGGCTGTGTTTCACACAAGTGGATTTCCTGAATCCGTTATTATTATTTGAGAGGAGCTTGTTTCCATCCAGGAACGTCATAATGTTTGAACTCAGAAAAAACTCTAGAATCTTGCAACAGACGGATGTCAGTTATATTGGTCTGTTATTCTGTGCATCCGATTTGTTAACCTTTTGGTGCCGGCCGAAATGGCCGAGCGGTTCTAGGCGCAGGTTCGAATCCTGCCTTGGGCACGGATGTGTGTGATGTCCTTAGGTTAGTTAGGTTTAAGTAGTTCTAAGTTCTAGGGGACTGATGACCTCAGAAGTTAAGTGCCATAGTGCTCAGAGCCATTTGAACCATTTTTTTGAGGAGCAACAGACTGCGTTGTACTGGGAGAAGATACTTGCTAAATTTGCTTGTGATATATTACTGCTGAGTACTGGATCCTTAGCAGATAGAACTGAGGTAGGACATCGAAAAAGTTCAAAGAAGGACAGCGAACCAGGGAAGAGTGAGTCACAAATATGATAAGTGAGTTGAAGTCGTAACTACTAAAACAAAGGCGTTGTCCGTTGCGGCGTTATGGTTTCACGAAACTGCATTAATCACTGTCGTCTCTGAACGCAAAACTACATGGGGAGAAATGAACATCGTAATAAAATAACAGAAATCAGAGCTCTCACGAAACGATGAGATGTTCATTCTTCCCACGTGGTTTTCGGGATTGGAACGGTCGAGAAATCGTCTGAAAGTCGTTGAATTACATCACTGCCAAATAAGTCCAAATTTCAGAGGAGTCATGTAATTGTAGATGTAAAGTCGCGTGAAAGATGAGCAAAATCGGTCACCCTTTGAAAGCTGCGGGTTGAAACTGGCGGACAGGGATTTGCGTGAGGTAGCGCCTGCAGTGCGGGCAACCCGCGGAGCACTCGAGCGTCCCTTCCCCCGTCGGCCCTTGCCTCGCTGCCTGGAGCAGGGTGTGTGTTGCCGCTCTGCTCAGCGTTGACCTACCCTGGCCTTCGCCGGGTTGCCCTGCGCCGAGACGCCCTGCCAGGGCAAGCTGCGAGGTTCCAGGTGCAGCCCCTCCCCCTACCTCCCCCATCCTTCCTGTCTGGCTGCCTCGCGAAATCCAATTTGGCGACCGACGTTAAAGCCGTGAAGGCGGACAACTGGGCCTGCGCCGCGCCAGCAAGCCTACAGTCTGCCGCAGCTACTGCCTAGGCTCCACTGTACCTACTCGTAAAAAGAGTGCTCCACTGTGGCGTGTATGCCGTCGTGGGAGGAGGGGGACGAGGTTGGCAGAGACGACAACAGTCTGGCATGAACGAAATTGAAATCAGTTTACAATGTATTACTGTTATTGTTACATCCGTTGAACGAATAAGTTAAATTCACTGAATTAAACAGAGTGTTCTCAGTGTTTTATACTTGACGGCGACTGTACAACAGGCTCTTGCATCATCAGGTGTTTCCCGAGGGAGTGTTATCGGTGATGCTGTAGTCGTTATGCTCTTAAGCCCAAAGACTTGTTTCAGGCACCTCTACACCCTAGCCTCATCATCGCTGCAAACTCCTGGAACCCACATCCATTCGAATCTGTTTACTATTCCAGCTTTGGTTATCCTACATAAGATTTACGCCACACTCTTTCCCGGCGTCCAATTTGACTATTCCTCGATGCCTCACGATGCATGCTAGCAACCGATACCTTCTCTTAACGTGCCCAAAGTTTCTTTTCTCCCCAATTAGATTGAGTGCATCTCCATTGGTTATACGTGCTTGTGTAGCGCCGCATTTTAAAAGCTTCTATTTACTTCTTGTTTGAACTGTTTACGTCCATATTTCAGTTGCTTACAGGACTACACTCCAGACAAATACCTACGGAAGAAGATTGCTAACATTTATTTATATTTATATTCGATACTATAATTTTTTTTAAGTAATACTTTTCTTGGAACTGCCATCTGCATTTTATATCTCTCTGCTTCGGACATCGTTTGTTATTTTGCTGCTAAAGTAGTGAAACACTTCTACTACTTTTAGTGTCTCATTTCCTAATCTGTTTCCCTCAGCTTGATCTCATTTAGTTATTCTACATTTCATTATTCTTGTTTTACTTTTGATGATTCTTTAACATATCTTCCCACCTTTCCTAAAGGGATGGATACGAGCTTCACGTTATGTTACGGGAGCAGAGGAGGAGGTTATTAATGTACATAAACGGTTTGTAGAGACGGCAGCACCATCAGGTCCTCACATACTTATCTTCAGATAGACCGTTGGGCGCCAGCTGTTAATTTTTTATTGATTATTAATGAATCCTTCAACTTTATTTAAAGGTCTCGCTTTGTTTTACTTCGAGTGCATCACCTTTAGGCTCCTCTGTGATAAACAGGGTAATCCTGTGCATAACCGAGTAACCGCCATAATATAACTCGATAGAGATTTCCACGATGATGATTTACTTCTTTCCTGCTTACGGCATTGATGGCACCACCACATCAATAATTAATAAGGCATCGATGTTTTTGTGCCATCTATCAAGGTGTATTATGACGCCTACCCTGTTGTCCGCAGACCCTCGCTTTAACACGAGGGCGTCTGCAGATGCTGCACTGTAGCGCCCAAAACGATAACACGTAATGCAAGGCCTTTGAATACAGCCGAAATTTTCATTCATACCCAAGTAAAAGCACTACCATATTGTTCAATAACGATGATGTTGTCTAAAGGGAAGTGCCATTGTAAAAAAAGCTTCCAACGTAGAAGTTTCATTGCCTGGACCGCAGTTGATACAGCTCCTGATTACCAGTTTCAGCAAAGTTATATTGCCATCCTCAGATCATCAGATACTTGAACTATAAAGCCCCTGCGTGTGGCACATTGCCATCTAGCCACCGCACTAAGTGCACTACAACAAAAGCCACATTTGTATCAGAAAGGCACAGAGATGTCAAATACAGCAGATAGACCATATCCATTGCTGTCAGATGTGCGTATGTTGATAATTGGTTCCGTGCGAAGTCAGTTATCGACATACACACATCTTACAGCAGTGGATGAACTCTATCTTATAGTTATTGCCTTTATTTTTGTGTACTTAGTCTTGCTTGCTTTTCATTTGCCAGATGGCAATATGCCACACGTAGGGGCTTTATAATTCACGTATCCGGTTATTTGGAGATGGCCATATAACTTTACTGAAATGGTGATCAGAATATATATCAACTGCGATCTGGACAATAAAACTTCAATTTGGAAACTTCTTTACATTGTTATATAGATTGTTTTCCTTCTGATAATGTCATGTAATTACAGAAAGTACCATTGTCAGAGGATTGTAAGAAATTGCAGAAAGACTTGGAAAAATTACTACTTGGTATAATGAATGGAAACACTCTTTGAATATGGATAATTGCAAGACAATGTTTAGAACAAAGAGAAAAAAGATGGTAGTATCAGATAGCAGATTTGCAATGAACATCTGGAGCATGTGACATCGTTTAAATTTTTAGGTGTAATAGCAAGAAGGTATATGGCACAGGACAAACATGTAAAATTTGTAATACGTAAGGGGAATGAAAGACTAAGATATACTGGAAGAATTCTGGGAAAGGTCAATACGTCGGTGAGAACAATAGTGCAGACACGCTAGTACGACCTATTGCCTTAATATTAATTACCCCAGCGTTCGGAGTCTTTATTAAAGTAGGCGCGACATCGGAAATCGAAAGACATCAGAAACTCGGTGATGTAACTGGAACAGGTCGGTACAGATAGTGTAAAATGAGTGCTCGAGGATCTCGAGTAGAAATTCTTGGAAGAAATAAGGCATAGTTCTCGTGGATTTTAAATTTAAAGAACCTGTACTCGAAGATGTCTGTGTGCCCATCGCGCTGCCACCACCAAATACGTCGCGTATGTTGATATGAGTAAGAGAGATTAAATCTTGTAAAGAGCTATACAGACAGTAATTTTTCTCCCGCTCGATACGCCACTGGAACAGGTCAGAAAATGGCTCACATCGATACGAATTGCCCTCCACGATGCGCTTAACTGTGGCTTGAAGCGTAGTCTACATATTTACACGTATGTACATGCAGAATGGCGATGAAGGTAATAGAATGCAATGATCTGAAAAAATACAAGCGGAAACCGTTCAGGAATGCTGAACCTGCTATGTAATGATAACGTCGTGAAAATGTGAAAATTTATTTCCGGCTGGAATTCGAAGCTAGATCTCCTTCTTGTATCTAGCAGGCTCCTAAACCTTGTAGGCCATCTGTGCATAACAGCAAAACGAGTACGAACGTTCGACATCACTTGTGTTTCTCTCCCCTTTCTGCATTTGGAACAATGACAATTGAACTCTTGTCCGACCAACCCGTTGTGCGTTTTTGGGTGGTTTCCCTAAAATACACATGACAAATGCTGGAATTATTACTCTGAAAAAGATCCGGCCGTTTTTCTGCCGCACATTTTCGCTACCCCAGCTTGTGTTTCGTCTCCAAGGGCCTCGGAGTCGTTGGGAGACTGAATCTAAATCCTCCTTCCAGGTATGCATTGAGACACTGACGTCAGTGTCTTAAATGCACAACTGATTTTTTGGGGGCCTTCCCCGAAGAATACTGCACATCCTTTCATTTTACAAATTTCTCCATTTTCGCACTTTGTTTCAGTTAAATTAAAAAATTTCTGTCCTTAAATGAGTTAGAAGTTTGAAAGCTTCGTAAATTACGAATCGATAGAGAAATAAAAATTATAATCTTCTCAAGCAAAGATCATAAGCTCTTGAAACTAATTGTTTGGAGAGAGATTATCGCGAAAGAGAACATTTATATGTACCAGGGTTTTTGTAGTCCTGGATTTACACACAGTTACAGTTAATTTGACGCTAATACATTAAAAAACTTAGCCATGCGGAATTTGCGACGCTATAAAGTTACACAAAAGGCACTATCATTCTGAAGGGTATGCATAAAAAGGGTACTTACGCAGCAGAAACGTTAGTAGCAAATATTTGTAGCGGTGTGGGGCGACTCTGAAGATGCTCAGGACTATGGACTTTTGAATAAAGGCAGTGAAACGTTTCTTGAGCCTCCTGTAGTGAGGTTTACTGAAAGTCTCTTAAGGATCAGTCCTGTGTTTCATGTGAAGATAGGAAAGATATTAGCAGCATTTAGCTTTCGTTGTTTATGTTAAATGCAAAACTATGAGAAATCAGCTCCCCTTGTTGTACAAACAAATGATCTTTTTATAGTACGTAACAGGTGCACCACAATTCCCCTGCTGTCAGATCTTCAAACTATGAGAGGATGACTGAATGCAAAAATGGAAAAAATCAATTTTTAACAATAGTTTATCCATATTTCTGTTCAAAAGAATAGTTACATCAATGACGGACGCAATTTTCTGTTTGTTCACAGCAGTATCTGGTCTACAGCGTTTGATTAGCCTGTATGAACTGAATACTCAGCGTTTGTCTGAAAATGGATTTTCAAGGCTACAGAACAGTGTGCATGGGCAGTGTTGTGTTTCCTAAAATAGTGTCTACGGCCTGTCGACGTAATATATTGAGTAATAAATTGTTATTCACTAATCTTATAGAACAGTGGAACGAAACATAGGATACATGTAGAAGGGTGCGACAGCAGTTGTCTTAGGTAAACAATGCGATAGATACTGTACTGCTTACGCTAATTAACTTTGATGTATAAAGTGTATCTGTTGACTTTGAATTCAGTTAGAGATCTAGAAAATGTATAATAGCTTTTGATAGAATCGTGACAGAGTTCCTTTTCCTGTGAACGACTTTCCAACGTCTCGAATCTTCAGAGGTTAACAGTGTGTGGGACGAGCCAAGGTGTATCACTTTATTTAATATACTAATGCGATCAGAACTTGGGATGTTCCGATACAAGTAAATATCAGATGATTTGTGTCAAAACCAAGTACTTTTAGAATCGAATCATTCTTTCATTACTTACGCAGTAACGAAAGAAAAGTGCTTGCATCTACGTGGGGCTGTGGGGCTGCACCTAGGAATATAGAGTATTTTTAATATTTTCTAATATTTTCGAAGCCGAATGGTGGTTTGTGGGTAGCTATAAAAAAAGTTCCACTTCTGACCCTCTTAAGATCCTCTTAATACCGACTTTTAAATCTTTCTCTTGAAAGAAAAACACCTGACATTACATTTTCCCCCCCTGAGACTACGGGCGTAAGTTGGGGGGGTGGTGGGGGGGAGGGGTTGCCCGGACCCGCCTTGCTCCCGTATGACGGCGCCCTTGAAACACACCATAGCGACGAAGTATCTCGTTATTTGTCAAATACTGTAATATCTTCAAAAAGCAATCTATTTTCTGAAAGGGAAAACATGCAAGTCATTTTTCCGTCTTTGTACAAATATGGTCAACAATGAGTTATCGCCAGTGCAACATCTGTGCCTAATGCGTCTACTTTCAAAAACTTTTGCAACCATGACTAAGAATGAAAATATTTACAGCAACTGCTCGTTTTGAGAAATCTTCCAAACGATGATTTTTTTGTTTAAGGATTATCATCAATGTAAACAGTATTTTTTGTGTTTATTAGACGACATGGAATAATCAGTCAACTAAACTGTCATATACACTCATCATTACTTCATTTGCATAAAAAATCGATACTTTTGGAGTACTCATATGCGTGGTACCGCAGGACGACTTGAGTTACACTCATTGGAGTAGGCATCGATACTTTGATGGTATGGGAGCATCCCTAATCAGAAGGTAAGCGTGCTCTAGGTTACTCATGCGTAGTAATTAAACGGTCGTTATTCTGCCAAAACTGATACGTCGTGAACTAATCAAGTGATATATTTCAGTCATTGTATTATTTCTAGCCATTGATATTTCAAATAAAACGTATTATAATGAGAAGAATTACTAATTATCTCCGGGTGCGTTTTTGAGAAAAGCTGCGGATTATAATAAAGATATTAGTTAAATTCAAAGTTTTATTTTATTACAGCAGTGTAGCCTGTCATAGTAGAAAGCTTACTAGCGAGACGCACATATCACCAACGTAATTTAAACAGGCCGTGGTTGGCTGAAACGTGGCGTATGAAACAAAATCGGTTACGCTAGTGGCTATAAACCACTGGAAACAATAACAGCTTTAAGATAGTTATCAACTTTTTAACTGTAGAATCACAAAGATCTGAAGGTCTGCATAAGGGGACACGAGAATTTACCCTCATGCACATTGTGTGGTATGCTGAAAAGTGGCATATGAGACTAACTGCCCGCATCTCGTGGTCGTGCGGTAGCGTTCTCGCTTCCCAAGCCCGGGTTCCCGGGTTCGATTCCCGGCGGGGTCAGTGATTTTCTCTGCCTCGTGATGGCTGGGTGTTGTGGGCTGTCCTTAGGTTAGTTAGGTTTAAGTAGTTCTAAGTTCTAGGGGACTTATGACCATAGCAGTTGAGTCCCATAGTGCTCAGAGCCATTTTTTTGAGACTAACTCGATTGCCATTGAAAACAATAATAACTTCGAGGTGCCTAGGATTAATCGTCTGGAGTGTCTTAAATCGGAATTACCGCATAAAAGTAACGTGTATAATGCAAATGCCAGGCAGCACTTCATCTGAAGAATACTAAGCAAATGTAATTCATCTACGGAAGAAATTTCACACAAAACACTTATCAGACCAATTCTTGTGCATTACTCATCAGTCTAGGAGCGTAGGGTTAACAGAAGAAATACAGAAGATCTATCGAAAAGCGGTGCGTTTCGTCTTGGGAGCGTTACGGAACTGCTTAGCAAACTCCAGTGGCAGATGAGCGAGGTGGCCCAGTGGTTAGCACACTGGACTCGCATTCTGGAGGACGATGGTTCAAATCCCCTTCCAGCTATGCGTGATTTCCCTAAATCGCTTTCGGCAATTGCCGGCATGGCTTCTTTGAAACGGCAGGACCGGTTTCCTTCCCCAACCTTTCTTTACAAGAGTTTGTACTCCCTCTTTAATGACCCCGTTATCGACGGGACGTTAAACTCCTTCCTTTCTTCCAGTGAGAGAAGCTTCAAGAGGGGTGTTGTGTATCATGGGTTTGTTATTGAAGTTCCGAGAGCATACGTTCCTGTAAGACTCGGGAACATAGCTCTTCCTCCCATGGATGTTTCGCGAAATGACCACGACAAAAAAAGCATAGAAAACGGATCTCGTACGGATGTTTCGTGAAAGCCATTCCTCCTATGAACCATTCCCATGTGGAGGAGGGGAGGGGGAATGATAGTGATAACAGAAGTAGTGACCACAACGCATCGTAAGGTATCTTACGGAGCAGGGATGTAGCAAATTTTACTCCACTGGTAGAAGGAGCAAACGTCGGCTGGTAATGACCGCTAGCAGATTCAACCACAGCTTCTACCGCCAAAACCCCCATATGGAGCCTACGAAAAATACGGGCCCCGCAAGAACTTATGACGTCACACTAGTCAGCTTGTTCGCCACACTTCGCATACTCTCGGCTCAGTGCAGAGCCCTCGGGAAACCAATATTTAATTGAAAAGGTGCTGACTAAAGGTCTTAACTTTGTTGTGTGCCACCGAGGGAATGCATACATTGAAACGCGCAGTCAAGAATTATTAAATTTACATGAAATAGTTACTTGTTCCCCGCCGGAGATGGCTGCTATCACTTGTAAGACCTGTAATGCCACGTGCTGTGATGTAAGTGCCGCGGCCTGTCAGTCTTGTGGCCCTCGCGCGCATATAATCCACGTCATTACTTCTCCACATGTCATTACTTCACCACCGCGGTTAAAATAAAACAAGAACTTCCCTCGAGTATTTTAATAGTCTTGTAAACAGGAAAAATAAACATTTCTAAATTGTTCGTTGCGTCCCTGTTACAAGTTGGCATTAAAAGACAGTAGGTTAGTTAGTGAGTTGGAGGAGGGGCGTGGGAATTTTTTAAACACTGCTTTGTTAACCAAAGATGCAGAATCATTTTGGCCACTATACTTATTTAACTGTCATTGTTGAAGTCAGTGAAATTTGTGCTTTAAATTACTTAGCAATTTGAATTGGCTTTGCTGGTGTACCTTAGGCAGACCAGATTTGGAAGAGAAAAAACCAGGACACTTGTGTTTATACCTAACTTCATTACGCTTACCCTTCTTATCAGTTATTATGACATTTTGAAATCGATAATAGGCCTATAACGATGCAGAAGCTGGGGAACCCATAGCAAAATATATCTACATTTTGTGCATTGGAAAGGAACATGTAGATAAATTACACACAAATAGAATTCTTTTCTTCAGAAATAAAAAAGACTGACATATACTTTAATTGTAGGAGCCTCGTTACATTTTCTGCCATATTTAGTCATTTACTGGATACTTAGGTACAATTTGTTAATCCTAAAAACTGTTTACTATCACTAATCAATAATCAGATATAAATTATATATTTCACACTAAAATGTAAGATTTCGTCTGACTGTAGACCGTTAGGGAAAGCGTGCATTGCCGCGCGTGGTGGCCGCGCGGTCTCAGGCGCCTTGTCACGGTCCATGCGGCTCCCCCCGCCGGAGGTTCGAGTCCTCCCTTGGGCATGAGTGTGTGTATGTTGTCCATAGAGTAAGTTAGTTTAAGTAGTGTGTAGCCTTAGGGACCGATGACCTCAGCAGTTTGGTCCCATAAGACCGTACCACAAATTTCAAAATTTCAAGCGTGCATACATGACGGACAGTATTCCGAAAAATGGTCCAAATGGCTCTGAGCAGTATGGGACTTAACTTCTGAGATCATCAGTCCCCTAGAACTTAGAAGTACTTAAACCTAACTAACTTAAGGACATCACACACACCCATGCCCGAGGCAGGATTCGAGCCTGCGACCGTAGCGGTCGCACGGTTCCTGACTGTCGCGCCTAGAACCGCTCGGCCACCACGGCCGGCGGACAATATGCAATGAGGGTTGCTAACACGTGCCGCATCGCTCGCATTCTTCACAAAATTAACTTCCATATGGCTGCAGTCACGTTAGGAGAAATGGTTTAAGTGATGCTTCTTTACACGTCCTTTGGTTTTGGTTTTCCTTGTTTCAAGGGCCCTAAAGCGGCAAGTTAGAGGCGGGGGTAAGTAATCCTGCTTTGCTTTTCAATATGACTCTAATTCTTTCTTTAGGCATAAGACGTGTTCCCCCCATGAACCATGGACCTTGCCGTTGGTGAGGAGGCTTGCGTGCCTCAGTGATACACATAGCCGTGCCGAAGGTGCAACCACAACGGAGGGGTATCTGTTGAGAGGCCAGACAAACATTTGATTGCTGAAGAGGGAAGCAGCCTTCTCAGTAGTTGCAGGGGCAACAGTCTGAATGATTGACTGATCTGGCCTTGTAACATTAACCAAAACGGCCTTGCTGTGCTGGTACTGCGAACGGCTGAAAGCAAAGGGAAACTACAGCTGTAATTTTTCCAGAGATCTACTGCGTGGTTAAATTATATTAGGAAGTGAGACACTTGAAGTAGTACATGAGTTTTGCTATTTGGAAAGCAAAATAACTGATTATGGTCGAAGTAGGGAGCATATAAAATGTAGACTGGCTATACAAGAAAAGCTTTTCTGAAGAAGAGAAATTTGTTGATATCCAGTATAGATTTAATTGTCAGGAAGTCTTTTCTCAAAATATTTGTATGCAATGTAGCCATGTACGGATGTGAAACGTGGACGATAAATAGTTTACACAAGAAGAGAATAGAAGCTTTCGAAATGTGGTGCTACAGAAGAATGCTGAAGATTAGATGGGTAGATCACGTAACTAATGAGGAGGTATTGAAGAGAATTTGGGAGAAGAGGACTTTGTGGCACAACTTGTCTAGAAGAAGGGATCGGTTCGTAGGACATGTTCTGAGGCATCAAAGGATCACAAATTTAGTATTGGAGGGCAACGTGAAGGGTAAAAATCGTAGAGGGAGACCAAGAGATTAATACACTAAGCAGATTCAGAAGGATGCAGGGTGCAGTAGTTACTTGAAAATGAGGAAGGTTGCACAGAATAGAGTATCATGGAGAGCTGCATCAAACCAGTCTCTGGACTGAAGACCACAACAACAACAAGACGAGTTAAACCAAATGTGGTAGGTCTTTAGGGAGAGTTGTGAAAATATACGTTTCTTTAACGGTCTACTTCCATTTTTAAACTGGTCTTTCACAACTGTTTAATTAAATGAGAAATATTATAATATGCATTTCGTTTCTCGATTAAACACTGGGACAATTGTTGTTCCGAATTATTTTCTCGGGATACCAGGTTATTAATGTGATAACTGGGACTGTCCCGGCAAAACCGGGACGTCTGGTTAGCTAAGTATACCCAGAGACCAAGAAAATAAAAATTACCCTACAGCCACAGCATCTTCCACATGTCGTTTATACTCGTAGAAAAATTATTTATCAGCTTCCTGTAAATA
This sequence comes from Schistocerca americana, assembly GCF_021461395.2. Classification (NCBI taxonomy): domain Eukaryota; kingdom Metazoa; phylum Arthropoda; class Insecta; order Orthoptera; family Acrididae; genus Schistocerca; species Schistocerca americana. The sequence goes on from NC_060122.1 coordinate 687,418,857, forward strand.
TATACAGCCCGCAAGCTCTGGATACAAGGACTTGATTCGGGTCACTAAAAACAGAGGAAGAAAATATTCTTTCCTCTCAGTTGGATAATACGCAACGTTGGCAGCATTGCAGTGCTGTTGTGTAGAGTGGCTGGTACGAGCAGCGGACGTGGTTGTGGTTGTGCTGGTTGTGGTGGAGGTGGTGGCGTGCGGCATGGGGCGCCCGCCGATCGATCTGATTGGCTGCCGCTAGCGGCCTTGCCCAGTCAGCTGCAAAACGCCGTCATAGCGACGCGCGGGAAGCTTTTTATCCGCTGCTACGTGACGCACGGCGCACATCACAAAAACACATTTTCCGCCGCGCCGTCGTTGTGTTCGCCGAGCTGTTAACTTGAAAGAAAAACGAAACATTTGTTTGGAGGGACGCAGGAGGTACTTTATTCTCGCAGTGTATATGACGCGTGACTTGGGAGAAGCAGTCTTTATAGCCACTATGATAACGTGCGTGGCAATATATCATTCTAAAAAGCGACATTTTTTTCCACTAAGGCTGTATTTATTTGGATCTCTTTTTCGTTATCCAACTAGTTTCGGATTTGTAAGACATTACTCAGTGTTTCGATGTATAAAAAAGCACAGTATTACTGTCATGGAGTGTGAAAAATTGTGAACGTAACCTAAAGGTACAGTGTGTCCATAAATTATCTTTACAACTGAAGAGTTTAACACCTTTAAAACCAAACTAAATATTAACAGTTGGTATTCAACATAACTCAACGTTTTGTTTCCTCATTCATATACATCAGCGTCTGCACCCTTAGTGGCACGGATAGTATCTAGACGGAATTCCATTTCTCTCCACGTACGATTTAAGATCTCCACGGTGATACGTTCAAATGTATTGCGAATTCGTGCCTTCACGTCCTGTGTGTCTCTAATCTTGGTTCGGTATACCATGAGAGGTGGCATGAGCCCCCTCTCCTATTTCTATCTTACTCTGAGTAACTCGATTTGGGGAAGTATAGCCGAGTATGGTCATTACAAGGCTAGTATTGAGAACTCATAAGATATGAATATTTTCCTCTTTAATTGCATGTAGTGAAAAGCTGCCATTCCTTCACACGCGGACTTCCCACACAGCGTCTCTCGTCACCCGGGTGGTCCAGTGACAGGCGGGTACTGCTGATCTTGAAAGGGTTATGCCGATGGGTGTGAGGGAGTCGAGTGGATGCTGTCCAGACGCCGACATTGTCATAAGAGCAGGGGCGACACGCCTACAGGGGCCTGAAGGAGCGGCTGGGGCTAGAGATTCCGTTACTTCGCAGAAACTTAGTGAAAACTCTTTCTGACGGGCTACCAGCGAGGCGTGGAAATGACTTGGGTTCCCAGACAGTCTTGGCGGGCAAATTCCCGCGTTTTCTGCAAAATCATAACTGTGATTGGCTTGCTCAGGACATAGCTCCGTGACGTAGCAAAATCGGCGCAGAAATTGGCGCTAAGTATCTCCATTGGTGGAATAGTAGTGCTTCGGCAGTAGAGTGGAATTTTCCGCCGGTTTTCGAGTTGCTGATTGGAACGTTTAACCACGGCCACTGTCGTGGGGGCAGGAATGTTCTTTGTTCGGCTTGTACAGGTGCTCTTGAATGAGTCGGCTCTCGCCTTTCGGTCGGAGTAGGTTACAAGACTGAGCTCTCGCAGCTCTGGACAGCCTGCCTTCCGTTGGCTGTCTAATATACTTTCATTTAATTGTAACTGTTTGACGAAGTTGCTGAAGTTTCGTCTTCAACGTAACTTTCCGAGTAAAGTAGGCAATTGAGCGTTCTGCGTACAGGCGACCTATGTTGTCCGTCTTGAGCAGTTTTGGCTAAAGTTGACTGTATCGTAGTTACTGTGTGACTTCGCTTGTTAAAATCAATCACTGTACCGTCAGTGACTGTGTGGCGAGCCTTCTTTGTCTCCCTCAGAGGCGTATTTGTGTTGCTAGGAAGTCTTTAGTCTGGAACAACCAGACCAGGAGAATTTGTTTCGGGCTATACTTGCGACATTATCATCACCATGACGGGACGTCGAAGCAACCAGCGATCGCCTCCGGTGTGCCAGATTGTGTCCTTGCAGTTAAGAAGACAGCTTAGTAATGTATGTCCTTAGCACCGGCAGATTAGGGAATTTTGCTAGGTGATAATCAGAGCTCAGCAGAGTGCGCCTGTTCCCGTCTCTTCTAACGTGGTTCTGTCTTGCGTGTTCATTGTCTGAGTTCTCACTACTGTAGCAGCAATTAATGTTGGGTTGGTTGAGTGTTTCTCTTAAGATCTGAGTTGCAAGGAATTGGCTCCACATACCATTTCGTCATAAATGTCACAATCTAGTTTAGGGACAACTTCACCTTCACAGCATGTATTTGAGTATCCAATTTGAGCCAGTTTGATGTATTGTAAATGTTTCATGTGTTTTTTTTATTATTTTGAGTTTAGTCATAATAAATCAAATTGTTATTTTGGACAGAACGTTCATTCTGTGGATCGGTAAAGCAACCCTTTCATTTCTCACGACGTTAATGAAACTTTCCTTTATCAAATTAATTTCTATCAATTAAATTATTGCAGGTGCCAAACTCTTTTCTACTCCACTTGCACGGTCGATTACCGTCAGTTCGACTATTGCTGTTGCACGTGAATGAAGAAGAAACGCGGAGTTAGAAAGTGGTGGGGGGGCTTAGAGCATCATTTCCATATGAAGATTCTAGAAGAATTTAGTGTTAAATATCCTACTAGCCCCGGCACCTCTCAATAAGATCCTTTAGAAAACCCTACAGGAAGATGTCTAGCGGTGTGAGGTCAGGGGATTGTGGCAGCCATCGAATTGTACCACCTTTTCCATTCCATCTGCCCGGAAATTTTCTATCTCGAAGCTGATGGACAGTTGGGGACCAGTGGGATTGTGCCTCATCCAGCTGGAATATGCCATCAGGTTGCAGGTGTTACAGTTGTGGCACAGCAAACTCTTGTTTTTGTCCAGGTAAGCACCACCGTTGACGGCAGACTCGACGCAAATGAATGGATGAGTGATGCAATTGTGCTTCAGTCCGCACCAAACCTTGTGGCCGTCTCTTTCCATTTCACGTATAACGTGACGATTCAGTTTGCCGTAAACATGAAACGTTGCCTCATCGGAGAAAAAAATATTTTGGAAAAAGTCATTGTTTGCGTCAATCTTGCCTAGCATATTCATAGCAAAGTTTTCGCGCTGAGATTTGTCCGTAGGCCTAAATGCACGAAGCAACTGCATCTTGTAGGGATATAGTCTAACCTCTTATATAAGTCAATGTGTACTGTTGATCGCCTCATTTCCTATTCATGGAGTACACTGTCCCCATGAATGACGCGTGCCAATCACGAATAGCTGGGCGGGACGCTGGTTGCCTTCCTTACCGTGTTCGAAAGTTTCGTTGGACTTGGGTATCGGACGTCGTCTGTATGAACCAGGCCTCACACTGAGCTATCTCCTGTGGCTTCGATTTATCTGGTTTTCAAGTTCAATTTATCATCAAAATTGCATCATCTGGAAGATAAAAAAAATTTTATGAGTCATCAGATGTTGAAAAATCTGTTACTATTTAGTACAATTTTAAGGTTATCAAAGTCTTAAGTTGTAAGGATAATTTATGGGCATCCTGTATTTTACTTCCTCATGGTTCCTACTATCTGTGCAATAATCAAGAACATTCCAATTTATATACAAAAACAAACGGAAATACTTCATGCAAATACGTTACAATTTTCGTCCTATACTACATTGTTCTAAGTAACTATCTTTCCATTAGGTTATGTGACATACAAGCACCTTCATGAACAATCTGACACGATTCGACAGCAATGAGACGGTGAGTATTTGTGATCGCATAATGTCACCACGGAACGTCTGCAACAGATTAATGGATGCTGAGTTAAGATTTCGGGTTTCCGCTGACATCATGCCACAAACAACAGTGACTTGGGTGGTGCAGAACGAGAGTCAACTGGGACAGTGAGTGATGTTCTGTCATTTTTAATGATGAACCTCGCTTCTGCTTGTCGCAATCGGATCTACGCCAGCGTGGTTCGTAGACGATCTGGTGAAAGATCAAAGGAAGCAGTAATTCTCGAGTCGCGTATCTCTCCAATTATGAATCATGGGGTGGAGAGCTTTTGGATTTGAAGTAGTATTGTTGTGGTAATCGTTACAGGGTGTTCGAATGCTCGGTAGTACGCGGCGAGAATGGTGGTAAAACCTGTCGCCACGCTCTTCATGACCAGCTTACCAAATGGCAAATTCCTGCTGGATAATGAAAGAGTCGACTTAGCTTCGTGAGACCGAGTGAGAGGCAGCTTGGCAAAATAAGCAGGGAAACTGACACACAAGCCATCGGAAGCGTTGTGACGCGCATTAGTCCAATAGCCACACGACATTTACTTAATTACGTGGAAGACTGCAGATTTGTCAGCTGCTCCATTTCATTCCACGTTAACACCCTCTAAACGAAAATATTTTCGCAAGCAGGATGTCGCCTCATGTCGTTTCAGTACTTCTACCAGGAGAACATTTTCGATGTTTCGATAGTTTAGTGACGTCGTTCATGTGCCCTTACCAGACTTGCGGTCTACCAAATCTATGGTTCTGTACATTTGTTACACTACATACACGGTAGGATTACCGATAGCATTGGTCGAATTAGTAGGAAGGAAAAATGAATGTGTAAGGCAGGAAATAGGAGGTGACGACTTACCTTTGTTGTTTCGTTTGTTTGGTTGTTTTGCACATAATTAGAACCGCACGTCATTCAGTGTTAGTCCATTGTTCATTTTATACCCTTACAGAATATAAATTGCCTTTTATAAGAGATAAAAATTAATGTCACCAAATCAATTACTTTTGATGCAAGTACAGTTTACATTCAAAAACATAAAAAATATATATAATTATTTTTACTGTTTTGTACTCAATAGAATGTACTTCATCATGATCAAAAGGAAGAGTTTCCTGCCCACATCTCGTGGTCGTGCGGTAGCGTTCTCGCTTCCCACGCCCGGGTTCCCGGGTTCGATTCCCGGCGGGGTCAGGGATTTTCTCTGCCTCGTGATGGCTGGGTGTTGTGTGCTGTCCTTAGGTTAGTTAGGTTTAAGTAGTTCTAAGTTCTAGGGGACTTATGACCACAGCAGTTGAGTCCCATAGTGCTCTGAACCATTTGAAGAGTTTCATGTTATCGTTTGTAAATGAAAAAGGTTTTTGGGAATAACAGAAACATGTTTTATATATGTTCGATCAAGTATTGTGGCGATATTTTACATTTTCTTTCCTTCTTTACCTTTTGTTGAGGAAATTGCGTTTTCTAGCGCTATGTGATAAACATGTAATGTTTTCTTTCTTTTTATTACAACAGCCCTCTATTTCACGCTACAAATAAACAATTTTCGAATAAAACTTGAATTAAACTTGGATCTTTTATTTTCGCTATAAATACTGTTTATTCTTAAATAACTGACAATTGGGTAACTACGTAGAAAAAAATGTTCTGTAGATTACCTCACTCAGTTTCTAGATGGTTCACCGCTTTCGGATATTTTAGGGAATCTAGTAGGTCTCTGACTGCTCACGTAAAGAAAGCGATCGTTATGAGGTAACGCCCGATAGGTATGGAACACACCCAACATACACGTAACATGGGTACGACCTTAACTGACCGAAGCTATCAGGAAAACTACCGTAGTCTCCACTCACTTACTTTAGTCTACGTAAGCCCACGGTAGTTTTACAACTTCAGCCCTTGGACATGCAGTGAGCCAATGCACCCTGCAGTGACGAGGTGTTTCTGGGAGGTATGGCTACTAACCGGCTGTTGCCGTACAGAAATAAATTTTTAGAGGTGTGCCTACGCATCTATTGAACACTGAAAACCATAGCACTTCGTGTAATACAAAAATCCAATGTATAGAACTAAGTCCAGGTGTATTCATCGGTGTACAGCAAGTGAGAATCCTGCCGTCACAGAGAACTGTAGAACGTCCCTGGGCGTAATAGTAGCAGTAATGGTAGTTGGATAAGTGGCCTGATTGTAGCTGTTGAACATGGAGAGTGTGAACACTTAAAATAAACCTTACTGTTGCTCTTCAGTCAAATTATGTTAAAATGTAAACAAGTAGCTTTTTTATAGTTAAAATATTAAAATACAACAAAATTATTCCTTTTGATTATTTTCCTATGAAACGTAGATAAGAATAGTGTGATTGGTGCTAGACTGTAACGACGAGAAAGACGACAACGATGATGATGATCCATCCCAAAATTCCCTCGAGGCCAACTGCCAATAAAGGGTGTGTGGGTCTTAAGGAAGGAAGCATGGAAGGATAAAATGGAGGCCAATAGGATAATATTTCCACGTAATCTGTACCCATTACTAATGAATACCCACTGCCCTGGTGAGTAAGTTCCTCGTCATTAACTTTGGTATCGTGCTCTGATAACAAACCTGTAGTTGTGGTCGATGCAGCCCAGCAGTGGGGACACGCACTATTTGGCTCGCGAGCAAAGCGTTTACAAAATGAACACCGTTGTAAAGCGAACCTGTCATCAGCTGCAAGCACTCTAGTCTAATAAGGTTTATAAGGCAACAGTAACTGCTGTGTGGCCTCTGTATTTAACCCTCTGAGTCCCAACTACACAGCAAATTTTATTTCAAAATTTTTCACACAATTGACCTTTATCATGATAGTAAGTAACGATTAAAAGAAGAAAATGGTAAACAGCAAACAGTTGATTGTTTAAAGAAGGTGGTTTCACTTTGAAACCACTGGGACGCACAGTTTTCAGCCACCCATCATTTCGTTAGATACACTACTGGCCATTAAAATTGATACACCAAGAAGAAATGAAGATGATAAACGGGTATTCGTTGGACAAATATATTATACTAGAATTGACATGTCATTACATTTTCACGCAATTTGGGTGTATAGATCCCGAGAAAACAGTACCCAGAACAAGCACCTCTGGCCGTAAAAACGGCCTTGATACGCCTGGGCATTGAGTCAAACAGAACTTGGATGGCGTGTACAGGTACAGTTGCCCATGCAGCTTCAACACGACACCACAGTTCAACAAGAGTAGTGACTGGCGTATTGTGACGAGCCAGTTGCTCGGCCACCATTGACCAGACGTTTCCAATTGGTGAGAGATCTGGAGAATGTGCTGGCCAGGGAGCAGTCGAAGATTTTCTGTATCCAGAGAGGGCCGTACAGGACCTGCAATATGCGGTCGTGCATTATCCTGCTAAAATGTAGGGTTTCGCAGGGATCTCATGAAAGGTAGAGCCACGAGTCGTAACACATCTGAAATGTAACGTCCACTGTTCAAAGTGCCGTCAATGTGAACATGAGGTGACCGAGACGTATAACCAGTGGCACCCCATACCATCAAGCTGGGTGATACGCCAGTATGGCGATGACGAACACACGCTTCCAATGTGCGTTCACCGCGATGATGTCGCCAAACACGGATGCGACCATCATGATGCTGTAAACAGAACCTGGATTCATCCGAAAAAATGACGTTTTGCCATTCGTGCACCCAGGTTTGTCGTTGAGTATACCATCGCAGGCGCTCCTGTCTGTGATGCAGCGTCAAGGGTAACGGCAGCCATGGTCTCCGAGTTGACAGTCCATGCTGCTGCAAACGTCGTCGAACTGTTGGTGCAGATTGTTGTTGTCTTGCAAACGTCCCCATCTGTCGACTCAGGGATCGAGACGTGGCTGCACGATCCGTTAAGCCATGCGGATAAGATGCCTGTCATCTCGACTGCTAGTGATACGAGGCCGTTGGGATCCAGCACGGCATTCCGTATTACCCTCCTGAACCCACTGATTCCATATTCTGCTAACAGTCATTGGATCTCGACCAACGCGAGCAGCAATGTCGCGATACGATAAACCGCAATCGTGATAGGCTACAATCCGATCATTACCATAGTCGGAAACGTGGTGGTACGCATTTCTCCTCTTTACACGAGGCATCACAACAACGTTTCACCAGGCAACGTCGGTCAACTGCTGTTTGTGTATGAGAAATCGGTTGGAAACTTTCCTCATGTCAGCACGTTGTAGGTGTCGCCACCGCCGCCAACCTTGTGTGAATGCTCTGAAAAGCTAATCATTTGCATATCACAGCATCGTCTTGCTGTCGGCTAAATTTCGCGTCTGTAGCACGTCATCTTCGTGGTGTAGCAATTTTAATGGCCAATAGTGTATATTCGGAAGCAATTTTGCAGTTTTCCTAGACACAGTCCGACTTGTCGAAACCTCCATGAACTCATAAGGCCTAAGAGAAAACTTAGTCTTAAATAACAACCAAAAATGGGCCCAAATTAAAAAAAAAATTCGCAAACGTAATCACTGTAACAGTGATTTCGAAATCCTCAATGTGGTCACATGACACAGTCTCCTACAATCACGTTCCACAAATTCCGAGCTGACTGTTGCTTTGAACGCTGTAAGTGACTGCTACGATGCACTATACCCGCAGAAGTAGCTCAGTGTACCGTTAGATGTCTCTGTCTTGCAACAGCATCGGTGGTTTCATGCAGAAGACACTTTTAGCCCAAAACAAAATTAATAAAATGGTAGTTTCAGGCAGACACAACTGGTACTCAAAGGTTCAGTCATGAATCTATCACGGTATCGTCACATGCTTGTGAGTGGTGTATAGGAACAGGGGGGAAGGGGAGAGGGTACGCTGATGTCCGCTTTTACAAGCCGCGATATTACTCAGTGACTTATGCGTCACAAGCGGTGATTTCTCACAGCAGTTCGGCGTCGGCAGTTGGGCCAGAATCGCGGTAACCACCGTACAGCTAGAGGCGGTGGTGTGCTGAAAGTCCATTGTCGGCAAAGCCGCGAAAATGGTGTGCCTCACGCGTCGGGCACACAAACTCTGTCTGCAGTCAAATACTCAGCTTTACAATTCTGCTACAGATTCTGATGGCGAGTGCTGCACATGACGACAAAACCATTCTCCTGACACGCCGACCGCTTCCATTCGTCGGGCTGACAGAACTCTCCTTCCAGCACAACAGTTAGTCCTATCTCTGACACAACTGCTCACGAGTTAATACATCGGTCTCATCAAAAAATTTAATAGTTGGAGAGAGCAAGCCAATAATACGAAATATGAAAAGGGCAACAGATGTTATAGAGAAAGCAAGGGCCGACGAAATTCGCCTTTGCTAAGCGTCTTAGCAGAATATCCAGGAGACGCCAGTTCGAGAATTTACAATGCAAATGAAAATGTAGGCTGTTAACAGCTTTCAACGAACTCGTTTGCATAACAAGATAGGTAGAAGTAACACTTCGGCGGACAACGGATGTCACACTGGCTGTGAAAGGCAGGCACAAATTCTGAAACTTGGTGTGAGATGGAAATGCGATCCAATAGTGGAGCCTTGCCGAACGGACAGAGTGCGAGGGCGACTGGCTTCAGGTGGGAACCGCTACGCTGACGGAGACAGAAAGGCTTCATGAAGCGCCAATTCATTTTGTGGAGATAACTGTTAATTACTGATTAACTTTCATTCCATTCAGATCTGATGTTCGACTTCAACATCAGCATGTAGTGTGACACCCACAGGCACAAATAAAATATTATACTTGTTGTGGCATGGAAGCCTACAGCCTGACAGTCATCTATAGCACTTTCTTGCCATATCTGAAACATATGCTTGTCTTAGTTAATGAAAATTGCTAGCTGGGGAGTGGTACGATGGTACATCACATACCTGGGGATGTTCTATTGGTGATTAGTCAGTGGGTCTGGCAGGCCAGTGAGGGATCTGTAAATTTCTCAGGGCGTTTGCGATGTGGGCTGCAGCGTTGGGTCTTGCATTATCTCCGCAGTATGGCACTTGGTACCGCGTCCCGTGACTTCATTGTCGGTAGGACGCTTTAGTCATCCATCCACCAGCCATTTGGATCCAAATCAGCGCTACTGCCTCATCCAATAGGTTCCCACATCATGACCCGTAGTGGAAAGGATATGGGTCTCGAGAATCGATGCTTCTTGTCACGTCTGGGACACTATGGTGTCAATCAAACCATTACAAACGGAAGTGAGACTAAGTGCTGAACACCACAGAACACCACTCTTTGTCCCAAGTGGATCTACACCATGCAAGAGTTTCTTGTCTATGATATGGTGTCAGTGCCATCCAATGATCTTGTCGTCCTGTGGCCCATCTGGTAGGATATGTACCTACTCCTCTTGTTGTACATCTTGTCTCCCCATCTGTCTGCGTGAATTGTCGGTATCATACTCCAATACCCCCCTATGCCAATGATTTGACCTTTCCCAATCGACTAAGGAAGTGGCTTACAAAGCACTTGTTCTGCCGACTCTTGAATATTGTTCGTCAATTTGGGATCATTACCAGATAGACAGATGAAAGAGAAGATCCAAAGAAGGGCGACGCATTTCGTCACGGGTTCATTTAGTCGCCACAAGAGCGTTACAGTGATGCTCGATAAACTCTACTGGCGCACGTTACAAAAGAGACGCTGAGCATCACAGAGATGATTAATATTGAAATTTCGAGTCAGCACTTTGAGGGGAAGGTGGGCAACATATTACTTCCTCCCATATGTATCTCACGAAGTGACCACAAGGAGAAAATTGAAAACTGGAGAAACTGGAGCTGATACAGAGGCTTACCGACAATCATTATTCCCACGCGCCATTCAGGCTTGGAACAGATTTAGTGGCGGCAGAAGTACCCTCCGCCACACACCGTTAGTTGGCGTGTGAAGTATGCTGTAGATGTAGATGTGCAAAAAGCGACCAGTTGCACCTACACATTCTCTGCACATACCTCGTCGTGATCTCCACGTGAAAAGTTCCAGTAACATAAGCTGCACCCAGTAGTCACCTTGTCTGCATCATCTGTAGGAACGGCATTTTACTGTGCTGAAAATATTTATATCATATCTACAAGATTGGGAATATGGGGGCATTAGTTTGGTAGCATTTGTCAATCTGTTTATGGCGTAACACTTTGTGTGTCATCGCAGCAAACAACTGTACCATAGTCACTAAAGACAGCAGTTGCCAATAAATTCTGTTTCGGTGAATGTTGTGATATGTATGAGGGAGTGCTGAAAAGTAACACCTCTGAATTTGTTTCGTGGAAACCCTGAATGATTTTTAAATGAAACAAACATTATTAATAGTCTGCATCTTTATTCTTCGTATCTACATATTATTTCTCAGTATAGTCACCCTGGAGACGAACACATTTCTCCCAATGAGAGGTCAGTACAGTGATGCTGAAAGACAGCTGCGCCTTCTGGGCAGACCACTGCCGTGGTAATATTCGTCAGGCACCTCCCCTTTCATTTTGTTTCGGTGATTATCATACAATTTTATTCGCCTTTGGTATATCTAAACTTTCCCTGACTGGTATTAGTCTGATGGACTATTAGGGTTAGGGTAAACCACTGATTGATCTCACAGTACTTAAATGACTTGAGTAGCAGTAGTAGAAGTAAAGTCGGCTATAGAGACAGATTTTTGGACGCTAGCGGTGACCATTGCATTGGGGGCAGGTTTAGAACTTTCCCCGAGCAGGAAGCGAGTTCGAAGATTACTTTGTACTCACCGAAGCGGGCTGTGGGCACGGCAAGACAGTGGTTTATGGGCCGCCGTTCTGGCTGGCGGCCTTGTTCCGCTGTCGGCCAAGCAAGAGGGTGGGAACGCCATGGCTGAATACGAAATGACACTTCCTTAGAAACTGAAGGCGCCGGGCATTTTGACGCCGGCCTAACCGCTTTATTAGCGAGTGGACGTGGTATGGGAGCCTGGTCTCCTTATCCTGTGTGCGGCTCCAGATAAAGCGGCGTCAGGCTGGCGCCTGGCTAATGTGTTTATTACAAGAACAGCGTACGCTGTGAGATGGGAGGACGAATTTCTCCAGATGACGCGTTTCTTAGATGCCGAGATAAAAGTAGGCTACAGTATTAAAAGTCCACACCAGAACGACAGCACGTCAACTGCATTGCACGAGACGTAGCACACACGACAAACATTAAAATTGTTGGTCTGGGGAGGAGGGACCTGCCGAGGGAAGGGAGGCCTAGAGGAGGGAAGAGAAAGAAGGGGAGGGAGCACTGGGGGCAGGGGCTGGAGAGGGTGGGATGAAAAATGGGGTCAGCTGGCACACCAAGTGGTAGGAGACAGGTGGGGTGGGAGGGGGAAAGTAATCCAGGGCGAAATGCAGAGACACGAAAGGGGTTCACTGGAAAGGTAGTGGGTGTAGGAGGGAGGAGAAACCACTCAGGGGAAGGGAAAGGAGGGGAGAGGGAGACCCACGGAGAGGGAAAGGTGGGGTTGGAGTTGGTAGGAGGGGTAGACATCAGGGCAAAGCTCATCATCCAGAAGGGGTAGGCGCTGGAAGTTGTGTTGGTGTGGAGATGGAGAAAGGGTGTGACACAATGGTAAAGGCGCGGGAATGGTGGGGGTAGAGATTATAGGAGACACCAGGGGATGGAGGTAATAGGTCTGCAGACAATGTACAGGGTTCAGATATGTTCGAGGAAGAGGAGATGATGTGGCGAGGAAGTCATACAGGACTCTTGTGGAGGATGGGAGGCCGATATGGAAAGTGAATCAGAGTGCATGATGGCATTTGAGGATTTGGGAGGCTTTATAGAATCTGGGTGGGGCAGAAATCCAGGCGACACTGGCATAGCAAAGGGTGGGAGGGATCAAGGATTTGTAGGTGTGAAGGATGGTGGAAGGATGCAGTCCCCAAGTCCAAAAGGACAGGAGTTTAAGAAGGCGGGGTCTTTGTGTTGGGTCGTAAGGAGCTGGGGAGTCCAGGTGAGGTGACGGTCGAGGGTGAGGCCAAGGTATTTCAGAGTAGTAGTGAGTTGGATAGGACAGCCATAAATCGTAAGGTAAAAATCGTGGAGCTGGAAGGAGGGGGTGGTAGGTCCTATGATGACTACCAAAGATCTTGGAAGGGTCCATGAGAAGGAGCCCCGGTATGTTGGTACTGTTGAAGGGTAGGATAGAGGGCCAGGAAGGCAGTGTCATCAGACAATTGGAGAAGGTGAACAGATGGGGGAAAGCAGGAAAGTCGATCAAGTAGTATACATTCCACGTAATACCTCAACCGATAATGAGAACAGAATAAAAAGTTCGAATGGTACGCCCTCGTACTAACGATTTGGCTCTTGGGATGTAACTTTATGCAGCATAATATTGCATGCATAATTCTCCCAACAACAAAATCTTCCCTGTATGTATTATTTAATAGAGACAGACAAGTGCGTGGTAAGAAAGATGTAAGGAGGGATTGTAGTTTACATGTTAGCAGACTGTTGTCCAACCTGTATCTTGAAGAAAAAGTTAAGGAAAGGAAAGGGAATTTCCGAAGACGAATGAAACAGCGAGAACTAATTCCAATGATAAGGTACACAGACGACATAGCACTTCTGGCTGAACGTAAGGAAAACATACAAAACTTGCACCGATTAATGAAGTGTGTGCTTGGCAAAGAATATACCTTAAACATTAACAAAGCAAAGACGAAAGCGGTGAAGAGCAGCAGAAATGACGATAGCGGAAAACTAAAAATTAAAATCCGCCGGGGCACAGTGGTGGAAGAAGTGAAATAACACCTCTGTCTAGAGAATAAGATGACCGAATCAAGCAAGATACGAGGAGTAAACTGGCACTGCCCAAGAAAGTGTCATCAGCATACGACTTTAAATATATATAAGAGTCAGCGATCATATTTGGAACTATATTCATAAATGTCTGTCTTGATCGCACTTTATTATGTCATTTACATTATGAGGGGTTTCGGCATTCTGACATCATTGGTTGTTTTTTGAAGGGCATCATCTTTATGCCAGTGACTGTTATAAGTTTTTATTACACTAATGTAATTTCGGCCTTAGGCCTTTATCAAGTGATATTATGGCTTCAAGCCATGTCAACGTAATGTCAACTGACACATTTGTGTCGCTGTCAGTCCTGTTAATACACTCGTGTCGTTGTTACACAGTGCGAGCACACGTATACAGACATCGTAAAACAACATAATCTGTAAATGCACATGTTCATTAACCCATCACTAGTCAAACATGTTAAACTAAAATTGAAGAATACTAATGTGACAATAGTAAGTTGTATTGGACTACTTGATTGAGAAGTAGCGACTCCGGTCTAGCCTCGTAAACTGACATACGGCCGGGAGAGCGGTGTGCCGACCATAAGCCCCTCCATATCCACATCCAGTGACGCCTACAGACTAAGGATGACACGGCGGTCGGTCAGCACTGTTAGGGCCTCCCGAGACCTATTCGGACTGAGTTTAGTTTTACTATTGAAGAATGTTAATAATTAAGTGGGCTGGTAACGTACGAATTAACCTCGTAACTATGCGTTCTCACAGGACACTGCAGGAAATCGTCAACACTAGTGCGCGTACGAGACAACGCGTGTTGTGTGGCGAGCCAATTGGTCTGACATGCCACCCATGGCCTGTACCTGGAATTTAAACGTCAGCGATTCTCTCGTGGCTCTCATCCAGCATCCATTTGATTCACAGCGATGTTATCTGGAATGCAATTTATCAACCACGCATTCAGTGCCGATTCGATTTTTTGCCTCTTATCGTAGCACACGGCGGTTCACGAATTGCTGCACGACACATGAAATTTTGTTTTACTGCTTTGCAGATTACACACCGACTAAACTTTATTCGAATACAAGGGCTGCTTTATGGTCCTACAAGTATCACAAACAGTAGAGTATTTGAAAGCAGTGATGTGCTCTACTGATTTACCATCAGTGCTGTTCCCAAATATCTAATCACTTCTCGTTTGAACTAACAGCATTACATATCTTTGTAAATGTCGAAACATTTCCAAATATATAGTTTCTTTGTGTATTTCAGAGTCGTCCACAAACTGTTTATTTTATGTATTTATTTATTCTGCTATACTTTCTTGATAACGATACTGGATCAAATTTTCTGTACTAAATGTTGAACCAAGCTTACAATATCTAGTATATTACTTTTTCCTTATTTCTGTTACTGTTACTATTACTCTAATATTTCGACGGATCCGTGTATACAGCTCTACCTGCAGTTTTGTTATGGAGTTTTTTTCACTCACGGTCGGATACTCCTATCCAGCTACAGAAAGAGAGCCATAGTTTTTTTTCTTATTTTTCGACTAACAGTACCAAAACTCTGCGTAACTGTAAGTAAGTATGTGTACTCCTTTTGTGCACTGGCACATTACATTAGAGCACTCCATTATGTGCTTATGGAGGCATACACATCTTAGACTGCCTTCAGTTGGTTAAAATGTTGCGTACTCGTCTAGTTTGCTTACTAAGTGACATTGTGGAACAGCAACAAGTGATCACAATTCAAGAACCGTAGCATGAACCTTTCCGAGGCCTTTTAGTCTTCTGAGCGAGTTGTGCGAACGTTGCAACATGAGCTCTGTGTCTGCGTTGCTAGACAGAAAATGTCAAAATGGAGCAAGGGAACACCCAGTGTAACGTTGTCACCGACAGCGATGTCATTGGGCACGAAACGGAAGCTCTACTGAATAAAACGTTCTCGGACTCCCAGCTTCGGCAGGTGATTAAAATGCCACGATCTTAGGAGCAAGTACTCACTGACCATAGTCATTTCACTTGAGAATGACCAGGGAGTACGTTGTCGAAGGCTCGTGTTACCGCCGTGAACCTCTGCATTCTTACAACCTCATCTGGTAGTCTTGACAGGATATGAGGCAGCTTAGTGGTCCTCACATTTAACTTTTTCCTGAAATCTGATGGCACCTCTCCTGCTTCATATATTTTGAACATTAGAGAACAATGTAGTCCCTAATCCTCCCCTGCAGTAAACATTCGGAAGTACTGAACCTACCTATGCTACCAGTCAGCCTTTACACATGGAATCACAAAGTGACAGACGTAAACGACTCATCGAAATTCATTATGATTATGGTCATGTTCACGACATCACACTCGTCGACGACACAAATTCGTAAGCAAACTATCACTTTTCAATATAAGAAGACCCCTGGCTACGCTACAGATCATTCTGCCACCACGATCTACTTCAAAAATATAAAGTACAGTCTGAAGCCGCCCCAGATAGAAAGTATATATATTAAGGAGAAGTTTTCGCTTCATTTTGCTGACAATTTTGACGTATGCAATAATTTTTAACGTTTATAACTTTCGACCAAATACTCACTGACTACAGTCATTCCGCTTGAGAAGGGCCAGGGAGTACGTGGTCGGAAGATCGTGGCATTTTAACAACTGACGCGGCCGGATTCACGAAAACATTTTGTTCAACGTTACCACCGCAGATCTCTCCGTTCTTAAACCTCTGTGTTCTTACAAGCTCAACTCTACAATCTTGTTTCGATGCAACTATATGATTTTTTGCTATAGTATTAGAAAGACTCTTCGATGAGCATTTGAACAACGCAATATCTAAAAACCTTCATTAAATATTAACAGTATCAAAGCGCCCCAAATCATTGTCCCGTCTTCAGTGTAACAGGTCGCAGAAATGTCCGCCCTACTGTACCAAGTATAAGCAAACTTGTAATTCGGCTACAGTTCCTGTGTTTGTTATTATGACAGTTATACAAAGTGCTCAAAACGTTTACTGTGAGCCTTCATACATGTTATAAAACAATTCCAGAAAGACAGTACTGCATCTGGACCTATTACAGCACTTTCGCCTTGTTACACAGGATTTCATGTTTTCGGAAATCGTTGATATTTCCATGTAGACCTCTTAGACATCTTTTTCCAACCCGCAGATAAAAGTCCAGACGTGTCTACGTATGGTGAATGCACAGGCCTTTTTGTGTTTCCTGAAGAACAGATCCAACGATATTCAAACCTTCTGTTGAAAAGGTATGTAATTTTCTGTGTTGAATGGGCGGAGATGCATTCACCTGATAGGAACAGAATTGCTTTGCGTACGGTTAGACGTCTTCCAATAACAGCGGAGGCTTATATGTTGGGAACTTGGAGCTGCCTTCAATAAAGCAGAAACTATTGATGCGATTCTTGGAATGCCTGTACCACAAATCGAAAGGCGAAGTTCGTTAATAATTAACTCCTCACAGGCAGCGTAAATTTTTTACTGACTGCTTGTTAGCATAACTGATTTTCCCATGCTTCTTCCGTGAACAAAATATTGCACAGAAACCCAGCATTATTTCGTAGTTTCCAGGGACGCTATTAGGAGAAATTAACCGCTCTTGAAATTAATTGTCATGAAGCTGCCAATGGAGCGTGTTGGACTATAATATTCGCTGAACACTCCTTTGGCTGATCCCACTCGCATTTCAGTCTGTCTCGTAGTGAGCTATGGACTGTATGTTACGGCTGAAGCGCTTTTTATTACACTACTGACCATTAAAATTGCTACACCAAAAAGAAATGCAGATGATAAACGGGTAATCATTGGACAAATATATTATACTAGAACTGACATGTGATTACATTTTCGCCCGGGTTCCCGGGTTCGATTCTCGGCAGGGTCAGGGATTTTCTCTGCCTCGTGATGACTGGGTGTTGTGTGCTGTCCTTAGGTTAGTTAGGTTTAAGTATTTCTAAGTTCTAGGGGACTGATGACCATAGATTTTAAGTCCCATAGTGCTCAGAGCCATTTGAACCATTTGATTACATTTCCACGCAACTTGGGTGCACAGATCCTGAGACATCAGTACCCAGAGCAACCCCCTCTGGCCGTAATAATGGCCTTGACAAGCCTGGGCATTGAGTCAAACAGAGCATGGATGGCGTTGACAGGTACAGCTGCCCATGCAGCTTCAACACGATACCACAGACAGTTCATAAAGAGTAGTGACTGGCGTATTGTGACGAGCCAGTTGCTCGGCCGCCATTGACCAGACGTTTTCAGTTGGTGAGAGTTCTGGAGAATGTACTGGCCAGGGCAGCAGTCGAACATTTTCTGTATCCAGAAAGGCACGTACAGGACCTGCAACATGCGGTCGTGCATTATCCTGCTGAAATGTAGGGTTTCGCAGGGACCGAATGAAGGGTAGACCCACAGGTCGTAACACATTTGAAATGTAACGCCCGCTGTTCAAAGTGCCGTCAATGCGAACAAGAGGTGACTGAGACGTGTCACCAATGGCACCCCATACCATCACACCGGGTGATATGCCAGTATGGCGATGAATACACGCTTCCAATGCGCGTTCACCGCGATGTCGCCAAACACGGATGCGACCATCATGGTTCAAATGGCTCTGAGCACTATGGGACTTAACATCCATGGTCATCAGTCCCCTAGAACTTAGAACTACTTAAACCTAACTAACCTAAGGACAACACACAACACCCAGTCATCACGAGGCAGAGAAAATCCCTGACCCCGCCGGGAATCGAACCCGACCACGAGCTGTGGACTGCGACCATCATGATGCTGTAAACAGAACCTGGATTCATCCGAAAAAATGACGTTTAGCCATTCGTACACCCAGGTTCGTCGTTGAGCTGTTTAGAATCCCTTCAATAAAGCAGAAACTATTGATGCGATTCTTGGAATGCCTGTACCACAAATCGAAAGGCGAAGTTCGTTGTTAATTAACTCCTCACAGCCAGCGTAAATTTTTAGCTGACTGCTTGTCACGCGTTCACGACCACGAGCTGCGGACTGCGACCATCATGATGCTGTAAACAGAACCTGGATTTATCCGAAAAAATGACGTTTTGCCATTCGTACACCCAGGTTCGTCGTTGAGTATACCATCGCAGGCGCTCCTATCTGTGGTGCAGAGTCAAGGGTAACCGCAGCCATGGTCTCCGAGCTTATAGTCCATGCTGCTGCAAACGTCGTCGAACTGTTCGTGCAGATGGTTGTTGTCTTACAAACGTCCCCATCTGTTGACTCAGGGATCTAGACGTGGCTGCACGATACGATACAGCCATGCGGTTAATATGCCTGTAATCTCGAGTGCTAGTGATACACGGCCGTTGGGTTCCAGCACGGCGTTCCGTATTACCCTCCTGAACCCACCGATTCCATATTCTGTTGACAGTAATTGGATCTCGACCAACGCTAGCAGCAATGTCGCGATACGATAAACCGCAATCGCGATAGGCTACTATCCGACCTTTATCAAAGTCGGAAACATGATGCTACGCATTTCTCCTCCTTACCGGAGGCATCACAACAACGTTTCACCAGGCAACTCCGGTCAACTGCTGTTTGTGTATGAGAAATCGGTTGGAAACTTTCCTCATGTGAGCAAGTTGTAGGTGTCGCCACCGCCGCCAACCTTGTGTGAACGGTCTGGAAAGCTAATCATTTGCATTTCACAGCATCTTCTTCCTGTCGGTTAAAATTCGCGTCTGTAGCACGTCATCTTCGTGGTGTAGCAATTTTAATGGCCAGTAGCTTATGTTTACAAAGACAGGTCGCGAGGACATGTCGAGTTTGGGATACCTTTCAGCATACAGCCGCGACATTCCTCTTAAACCAAAACCCTATCCACTTCTCCTCATCATGCGCAGGGTGTTCATTTTAAGTGAAGACATTGAAATAGCTCGAAAACTACACACCGGATCAAAAAAAGTTTTGATTCCAATTCGTTTATCTAGTAGGGGAACATCCTATGATACCGCACTCGACGCCCCACCCAAACCCGTGGGTGGCGGGGCGCAACTTTGAAATCTTCAATGGGCACCCCCGATTTTTCTTTACTACGGATTACGATTCTAAGGCAATATGTTTTGTATGAAGCATTTTGTTCGTCTCGCGACAGATTGCACTGTAATCGGAGAAATAAAAATGGGTACACAATCATAACTTACGATGTGCTACTCAATGGCTCTTGAATATCCAATGGCGCGTGGGACCCCACCTCCATGTTGCGAGGTAGGACAGGCCAGTCTTTCATAGTTTGCAATTGGAAACCACATTCGCAACGTTATGTTTCTCCGACAGATGACTACTCGATGTTCCACTGTGACGGTGACTCGAGGCAAACGCTTTTCTGCTTTTCCAATTAGAGTAAGTGTTGAAAAGTAGTATCGCCAATTTCAGTATACTTGGTGATCTGCTTTTCAAATGACCGTACACAAGACAGATGCATATCTGCGGAAATGTCAGCACAGGCGTTTCTGATGCGGTCGACCATATCTTCACAGCCTGCTGGTACTTAGTGGTACACCTTATCTTTTAAATATCCCCACAGAAAGACATCCGGCCACGGCAAATCCGGCGACCTAGCGGGCCAATAAATAGGGCCATCTCTGCCGATGCATCGACCAGTGTAAACACGGTTTAATACCTCCTGTGCTTCTATTGCGTAATGCGCTAAGCAGCCGTCATGCTGAAACTATATACGTTATCGAATGTCCAGGGCAATGTCCTGCAATAGTGCCAGTAATTCCCGTCCAAAAACATCTTCATCTACATGGTTATACTCTGCAATTCACACTTAAGCGCCTGGCAGAGGGTCCAGCGAAACATTTTCATACTACTTCTCTACCATTCCACTCTCGAATGGCGCGGTTATGGAAATCGGCGTCTTGACGTTCTTGATGCAGTGACACGTGGTATGGATGATACTTACGACGATGCAGTATTGTGATAACGCTAATCGCGGTGTACTTGCCGAACGCTTATCCGTGCGTTGTGGTGCATTGCCGTCAGTACAGCTGTTTCATTAGCATCTCCTGTAACACGTTTGCTTCGTTTCCTTTCGCCGGTCAGCACGCTGCTATCAGACATAGAGGCGTTCACAGCCTTGAAAAAGAACGAACGCGAGCGAGCTTTCTCTGGAAAAACGCTCGGCGTACAAGGCAACACCAGCCTCATCATTCGCCTACATTCTCCGTGAATCAGGATCATTTCAGTTTTTTCTTCTGTGGTTGCAACATTCATCATCCGCTTGCACGTCTCTTCCAAAATTATAGATAGGTGCGCAGGCAATAAACACTGCGGAAGAATTGTAATATTTAGAGCCGCTATCTGTTCTACGTCTGCACGATACGAGAGCTCCAGTCGCAGTGTACTGTCTGTTATGATTCGTAGTAGTTCTCTACATGACCACGATGGTGCGTCGAGTTGTTCCCGTTCGACACGTCCGAGGAATACAACGCTGCGAACGGGGTTTCCAATTAAAAGTTGTGAAATGCTGTCCTGTCCTACCCTCGCAGGATGGAGGTGGGTCCCAAGACTCATTGGATATTCAAGGCCATTGAGTAGCACGTCGAAAGTTATATTGTGTACCCACATCTGTTCCTCCGATTACAGCGCCACGACGAAACGGAGAAAATGCTTCAGACAAAACAGATATAGATTTTGCCGTAGAATCAAAATCTGTAATTTAAAAAAAAACGGGGTTTCTCATTGGAGATTTCAAAGTTGCCTCCCGCCAACCACGCACGGGTTGTGGTGGGGGTTGAAGTGTGTTGTCATTGATGTCCCCTCCGAGATAAACAAATTGTAACTATAACTTTTTTTGATCCGATGTGTAGTTTACGAGATATTGCAATGTCTTCAGTTAAAATGAACACGCTGTACATTGTGAAAGTATGAATATTTTCACGAGACAGTTGTCTGATCGCTACTACAGGAGAGCACAGACAGATGGGCTTCAAGCATAGACAGGCGTAAACAATCGAAGTGTAACTAGTTAGGCGTTTGCTTACGTTTGATACAATATGACAGACGGTTGTGGGACTTCATCTACTGACAGTTGGACAATGTTTTACGGCACTGTTATTTTGCTAGCATTCGAAGAACTTCCACGCAGTTTACGTCGCACAAAATGTTATAGAACTCGATTTAAAAAAGTTATGTTGGTCTCATAATAAGGCAGTTATAAACTTTGAATATTACATGTGTACATACGCAAATTCAGAACTTCGATGGTCGTAACTTAGGTAAAACCATGTCTGCATATACATCGAAGAGGAAAAATTTAACTTCCTCAAAGATTGTGTTGAGTGGCACCAAAGTATAATATATGCGTACTGAGGGGTTGCAGCGTTAGTGATTCCTTCGTCACGGTCATCAGGACTAGGTGGCGCCCGGGGAACCTATGTGTGCAGTTTCTGTTTTGACTCTGCAGGCAGTAACTGTGCTGAGTTTAAAGGTGATACAACCATGACCCACCATCGAGAACGTTCTCCTGTTGCATTGTTTCAGCCCTTTGAACGGGGTCGAATTGTGGGCGTACGGGTAGCTGGATGGACATATGACGGAGAAATATGTCACTCGTCTCGCCAGGTGACATTGTAAGGCAGTCATGTCATTTTTGATTTTTGTGAGTTATCGATATGCACGTCAGAGAGAGAGCAAGTAACGTTACTGTTAAACAATCTTTGGTCTTGTCGTGGCAAAGTCTTTGCCTCTGCGCAGTGTGATACTTTCTTAGTTAGAGTGTGGTAGCCAATGGACGTATTCACTAGTTCTGTGTTGGCTTGTGATTGTAACTGTTAGATGAAGAGCGATTTATTGTAAAAAACAGCAAGGATGAATTTGATGTATATACTGAAAGGCGAAAAGAATATAAATTTTGAACAATGCTATTATTTTTGAAGAGAACAAGTTCGAAGTAAGACTGCAGCACAGCGCAGATAATTTGTTAGAATAATTATTGTAAGCTAGTTAACTTGCTCAGAGCTGAGAGTAAGACCATCTCACTTCCCTCAGTCATGAACTAAGATATGAACTGATTAAACTGTTTAGTTTTTATAGAAATTCCCTGTTCACACTGTATCCTTTTCAAATCATTGTTCACTTTGTTAAGTATACTATTGTTCAGACCAATGTTATGTTATGTGTGAAGATCACGCGAAGTTTTACTCTGCCTTTTTGAATGCACACTTCAGTCTAAAATCGTTGTCCTGGAATATCATTTGAAAGACATGGTTACTCTCCCGATCCCTCTGTTTAAAGAAGATTTATCATTACGTATTATCACATTGCGCCATATAGTATGCAACATTTTGAATATTGTTTGGAAATTTTATTTAAAAATAGAAATCAAGCTTAGCCGCTGCTCGCTTGCTGTTTGCTGATGTGTTTAGAGAAATCTGCGACAATGTTGTCAAGACTTGAGGTAAGTTGAAATTTTGATTAGGGCCAGATAATTGTTTTACTTCAGTTGCACATTTAATATAATGACAATTTGTATTCAGACCAGTTACAGTTCTAATAAGGTTCTGTTTAGTCGAAGTTCAGCATGAGGCTTCAAGATGGATAACAGTTTGTGGGTACTTAGTTTTGGTAATACATAATTTTTTACGGGTACATAGTTTTGGTAATAAATACATTTTTTGTAGAGTGGGAGGTAAAGTTGGGTTAAATTTCAAACCGAAACATGTAGTGGGGAGCTTACAACATGTCTCAAAACACTCTTGTGCCTGCACCAGTGCTCTGTTGTCCTATCTGCCAGAGATCATCATCGTTCTTTCCCGCTTCACAGAGTGAGCAAGCCTCCAAATGTTCGGCACATTGTATCGGCGGTTTGTTGCTGCTTTGAACAGTTGGCCATAGAACATTCTCACATCTGCAGATCAGGTTTCGGACATCAGCGTATCACAGAGGCACGCCATGATCCACTCACTTTGCGAGCAATAGTGCCCTACCGAACATCATCCAGAGAGGCAAAGTGGGCACATCAGGGACCACTGGGAATCGTCTGGTTGAGCTTGCTCCTCTGGTCAGGCTACTACTGACATCACATCGTTCAGCATGGCTGCTCAGGTGTGAAAGAGTTGACCGTAGAGTGCAATGGCACTGTGTTGTCTCCCGTCGTGAGCGTACCTTCTGTCTGCACGCGAGTCATATTCGCACACGTGTAAGACCTAGAATTGGTGAGCTGCCTATTTCAGAGTGCATTCGCCTACGACACACAGACTCCATCTCAGGTTTCATGGTGTGGGGTGGCATCAGCTGTGACTCGCGGTTGTTGTTCTTGTGGTCTTCAGTCCTGAGACTGGTTTGATGCAGCTCTCCATGCTACTACATCCTGTGCAAGCTTCTTCATCTCCCAGTACGTACTGCAACCTACATCCTTCTGAATCTGTATAGTGTATTCATCTCTTGGTCTCCTACGGTTTTTACCCTCCGCGCTGCCCTCCAATACTAAATTGGTTGTGCCTTGATGCCTCAGAATATGACCTACCAACCGATTCCTTCTTCTAGTCAAGTTGTGCCACAAATTTCTCTTCTCCCCAATTGTGTTCAATGCCTCATTAGTTATGAGATCTACCCATATAATCTTCAGCATTCTTCTGTAGCACCACATTTCGAAAGCTTCTATTCTCTTCTTGTCCAAACTATTTATCGTCCATGTTTCACTTCCATACATGGCTACACTCCATACAAATACTCTGAGAAATGACTTCCTGACACTTAAATCTATACTCGATGTTAACAAATTTCTCTTCTTCAGAAACGCTTTCCTTGCCATTGCCAGTCTACATTTTATATCCTCTCTACTTCGACCATCATCAGTTATTTTGCTCCCCAAATAGCAAAACCCCTTTACTACTTTAAGTGTCTCATTTCCTAATCTAATTCCCTCGGCATCACCCGGCTTAATTGGACTACATTCCATTATCCTCGTTTTGCTTTTGTTGATGTTCATCTTATATCCTCCTTTCAAGGCACTGTCCATTCCGTTCAGCTGCTTTTCGAGGTCCTTTGCTCTCTCTGACAGAATTACAATGTTATCGGCGAACCTCAAAGTTTTCATTTCTTCTCCATGGATTTTAATCCCTACTGCAAATTTCTCGCGGTTACCTTTGGTATTTATGCAGGATAAGGTGCCCGCTTCGTTGCACAGGTTGCCATTTCTTCGACAGAAAAAATGGTTCAAATGGCTCTGAGCACTATGGGACTTAACTTGTGAGGCCATCAGACCCCTAGAACTTAGAACTATTTGAACCTAACTAACCTACGGAAATCGCACACATCCATGCCCGAGGCAGGATTCGAACCTGCGACCTTAGCGGTCTCGCGGTTTCAGACTTTAGCCCCTAGAACCGCTCGGTCACCCCGGCCGGCTTCGACAGAAAGATGATGTGCTTATTCAGCAGGACAAAACACGCTCAAGTACGGCTGTCGTGGCGTACGTGCGCTTCATAGTGAACAATAACTGCCTCGGTCAGCAAGATCACCAGATCTTTCACCAACTGAACATGTACGAGAGATGATAGGCGAAAACTCATTCGTTCTCCAAGGTCTGCAAGAATCATTGCAAGGAAAAGCGCAAAATGCTTGGGACAGCTTCATGATCGTTTGCATGTGATAATACACGCCTACACTGCCGGCAAATTAGGGAATACAGGGTATTGATGCGACTTTTTAGAGACTCTTTGCTGTGTCATGTGTGTTTCATTTGCTCTGAATTTGTTATCAGATAGCCGGCCGGAGTGGCCGAGCGGTTCTAGGCGCTACAACCTGGAACCGTGCGACCGCTACGGTAGCAGGTTCGAATCTTGCCTCGGGCATGGATGTGTGTGCTGTCCTTACATTAGTTAGGTTTAAATAGTTCTAAGTTCTAGGGGACTGATGACCTCAGAAGTTAAATCCTACAGTGCTCAGAGTCATCTGAACCATTTGTTATCAGATACGTGTACAATGACGAACTACCTGTCGCTTCAGTTAACAATAAAATGACGCTGATCTTGAGGGTGTTGCTTTTTTTCCAGCAGTGTGTTTAACTCTTTTGGAGGTGTTTTGGGTGGTCTGTCTTAGCTGCCTCACCCTGAAGGAGCAAAATAAATACTATCAGTATTCTCTTGTACGTTTGCGCACGTATGGCCTCACACGCCATATCACCGTTGCGTTACGGGTATTGGTATGTTCTGTCCAGGTAACAATTGTACGCTGCACGGGCTGGCCAGCCGGCAGCGCTCGCCTGAGTTCCCAGCAGCCACTCGTCGGCTTTACCGGTCGGGCCTAACGTAAATAAATGCCCGGCTCTCGAGAGCTGGCGGGTTTACAGGACGCGTCGGCACCAGTTCGCGATGCCACAGTCGCTGCTCAGCGGGGCTCCAGCATGGTCAAAACAACCAAACACTTTTCTCCCTAACAGTCGTACCTAGAAGCGTTAAACAAAGCCAATGGGATGCCAACTTCACAGAAAAGGAAAGGGCGAACAATGTGCCCTTCTTCGGAGTGTGTAGGGACGTCCTCTTCCGGCATTACTTTTCTCAACGGTAGTAGGCGATACCAGTAATGTTTTTTCGAATTTTGGACAGATCAGTATTATCTCAGCTGTTTTTCCGAAAAATTTCAAATAATTTTATACACATTACGTTATATTTCAAACCAAAATTTACGAAAAGGAAATACTTTATTTTCGTTGTTACAATCGATACGTACTAGCTCTGAATGTACAGTTAAAAGTGGTTTTCTTCTTTTAGAAAAATTTGAAATTACGAAATATTAGACAAACTTGAAATTTCCATTTTAATTACGCAATCTATTACTGTTTATTGTGTTTATTTCTGGATCCATTTGTGAAATAATAATCGACCTTAATAAAAATTCATTTGTCAAGAAAAATTGTAAATTCTTTGTAATATTGTTATTACCGCAGAGTGAAGTAGTAGTAAGCATGCCTCTGACGTTCTTCAAAATTATTTAGATCAATACAGCCATGAGGACCTAAAATGTGAGAATTTCAGCCTCAATAACCAGACCCCTAGACATGAAGAACTGGAGCCAGCTGTGAAAGAAAAGATAAGTAACCTAAAAGTCTATTGTAAATCCTACTCCTCTCGAATCTTCAGAAAAGACTTTACCATAGTGGGCAGTAATAGCAACAAAGACTGAGGGGGTACATTACAAGACCCACAGTATTTTGATTCTACAGCTTGTCTTGCGGTGTTCGTATGAGAACCCACTGGCATCGGATGGCATTACACTTGCCTTTCAGTCAGTATAACGTCTAAAAATCTGGGAAAATCGGAGAAGAAGAGAATCGAAGCATTTGAGATGTGATGCTATAAAAGGGTATTCATAACTAGATGGACTGACAACATACAAAATGAGGAGGTTCTTAGCGGAATGGGCGAGGAACAGAACATTTGGAAAACACTGACAACAAAAAGGGTCGAGGCGATAGGATATGCGGTAGGATATCAGGAAATAACTTCGATGGTACTTCAGGAAGCTGTAGAGGGCAAACCATCCAACAAATATTTGAGGATATACGGTGCAGGTACTACTCTGAGATGAAGCGGTTTGCGCAGGAAAGGAATTCGTGGCGGCCACTTCAAATCAGTCAGAAGAAACACATCCAACACCAGTGCATCTGATTATAGTGTAGACATTAACATAGGCAAATTGAACCAGCATTCAACCAATTCCCTTGTCTTGAACTATACTTACAAGCGTATTTGTGTTTGGATTATAGCTACGAATAGGTTGGATAGTAAATTAAGCGTATTCATACGTTATATGTCCAAAATAAAAGCGTTCCCGCTCCGTAAGCAACACGTTTGTGTTTTTACTGTCTCCCATTCCCTACGATCTTCTGATGCGTAGCAGGTCCTGGTTAACTGCCACACTTTCAGTTGTTACTTGATGCTGTTCGGAATTAATAAACACAGAAAGGATCTATAGTGTCTGTCCCTGTCTTCATATATGACAGAGGCTGACCCTCATGCGCAGTTTCTCTCTCTCCCTCTCGTTATGGTACGTGAAGTTCAGAAGTCAGATTTCAATAACCCAATGCATTGAAACTTCCTGGTAGATTAAAACTGTGTGCCGGACCGAGACTCGAACTCGGGATCTTTGCCTTTCGCGGGCAAGTGCTCTACCAACTGACCTCCCCGAGCACGACTCACGACCCGTCCTCACAGCTTCAATTCTGCCAGCACCTCGTCTCCTACTTTCCAAACTTCACAGAAGCTCTTCTGCTAACCTTGCAGAACTAGCACTCCTGGAAGAAAGGATATTGCGGAGACATGTCTTAGCCTCAGCCTGGAGGATGTTTCCAGAATGAGATTTTCACTCTGCAGCGGAGTGTGCGCTGATATGAAACTTCCTGGCAGATTAAGCTGTGAGGACGAGTCGTGAGTCATGCTTGAGTAGCTCAGATGGTAGAGCACTTGCCCGCGAAAGTCAAAGGTCCCGAGTTCGAGTCTTGGTCCAGTACACTGTTTTAATCTGCCAGGAAGTTTCGTGTCAGGGCACACTCCGCTGCAGAGTGAAAATCTCATTCTGTGAACCCAATGCAATTCTCAAATGTTCAAATGTGTGTGAATTCCTAAGGGACCAAACTGCTTAAGTCATCGGCCGTAGACTTACACACTACTTAATTACAATAACTTAAACTAACTTATGCTAAGAACAACACACACATCCATACCTGGGGGAGGACTCGAACCTCCGGCGGAAGGGGCCGCACAGTTCGTGACATGACGCCTCAAACCGCGAGGCCGCTCTGGGCGGTTGCAATTCTCAAAAAGTCTCGAGAAAATCAGCTTTCAAGTTCCCGAGTAACTTTAATACCCCACAGTCAGACCATTCTTTCAACATGTTACGTTGTTTTGTAGTAGTATGCTCGCCTGCCACGTTGGCCACGTTCCGCTTCCCTACCGTGGTAAATTTTGTAACAATGGTGTATGTTCTTCGAGCATTTAAGTGGAGAGTAAAATACACAAAGATAAAAAAATTATTTTTAATTTAAGTAATCCTTCTTAACAATCTTTCATAAAAATTGGTAATGAAATATTTATATTTGCTATCAAAACGGGATTTCTTTATG
This sequence comes from Schistocerca americana, assembly GCF_021461395.2. NCBI lineage: Eukaryota > Metazoa > Arthropoda > Insecta > Orthoptera > Acrididae > Schistocerca > Schistocerca americana. Next base: position 687,447,674 of record NC_060122.1, read on the forward strand.
CAGCATGTAATTAGAAATAAGAAAACTTGTATTTTTTTAAAAAATTACAGTCAGATACGTGTTAATTAACAGATATTTGCTGGATTTTCTATTTAAAAGATGGAGGTATACGAAGTGAAGGGAAAAAATTTATGACCGAAGCGTGACTCGAACCAGCGATAACCAGTCTAGAGAGCTACCGATTTAATTCCCATCTACGTATTTTGTGCTTCACGGAACTGCTATTAGAACATGCAGCTTTGTTTAAGAATTTGCCTTGGCCAGGAGTCGAACCCAGGCGACCCACGTGGCAAGCAAGCGTTCTATCGCGCACTGTGGCTTGGCCACTGAGCAGAGGATGCTGGGAACGGAAGCTTGTGATCTGCTCGTAGCACACTGGCTGCTGAGACAAGCCTTGCCTCTTTTTTTCAGAGAAGCCAGCTTATAGTGTACAAAAGAAACGAACTGCATTGGATTAATGCGTCCGAGAAGTTACACGACAGTTTATGGAGAGTCGGTCATTTTAAAACAGTATCAACCACTGCGCACAACAACACACACAGATGAACATCGTGTTCACAAGGGCTAATTGTTGTTACGCCGAAGAATACTATTACATAGCTAAGTTTGACGACGAGCGTTTGGAAATTGTACCTGTCAAATATTTGACGCTACAATGAAGAGCCAACGAAACTGATTCACCCGCCTTTGATATCGTGTAGGGACTTCGCGAGCAGGCAAAAGTGCCGTAACACGATGTGGCATGGACTTGACTAATGTCTGAAGTAGTGCTGGAGGTAAGTGACACCATGAATCCTGCAGGGCTGTCCATAAATCCGTAAGAGTACGAGGGGGTGGAGCTATCTTCTGAACAGTACGTTGCAAGGCATCCCAGATATGCTCAATAATGTTCATGTCTGGGGTGTCTGGTGGCCAGCGGAAGGGTTTTAAACTCAGAAGTGTGTTCCTGGAGCCACTCTGTAGCAATTCTCGACATGTTGGGTGTCGTATTGCCCTGCTGGAATTGCCCAGGTCCGTCGGAATGCACAATGGACACGAATGGATGCTGGTGATCAGAGAGGATGCTTACGTACGTGTCACCTGTCAGAGTCGTATCTAGACGTATCAGGGGTTCCCACAACAGTCCAACTGCACACGCCCCACGTCGTTTCACAGCCTCCACCACCTTCAACAGTCCCTTGCCGACATGCGGGGTCCGTGGATTCATGAGGTTGTCTCCATACCCGTACACCTCCATCCGCTCGATACAATTTGAAACGAAACTCTTCCTACCTGGCAACATGTTTCCAGTCATCAACAGTCCAATGTCGGTGTTGACGGGTCCAGGCGAGGCGTAAAGCTTTGTATCGCTCAGTGATCAAGGTACACGAGTCGGCTTTCGGCTCCGAAAGCCCATATCGATGACATTTCGTTGAATGCTTCGCACGCTGACACTTGTTGATGAGCCAGGATTGGAATCTGCAGCAATTTCCAGAAGGGTTGCACTTCTGTCACGTTGAACGCTTCTCTTCAGTCGCCGTTGGTTCCGTTCTTGCACGATCTAAAAAATGGTTCAAATGGCTCTGAGCACTATGGGACTTAACATCTGTGGTCATCAGTCCCCTAGAACTTAGAACTACTTAAACCTAACTTACCTAAGGACATCACACACATCCATGCCCGAGGCAGGATTCGAACCTGCGACCGTAGCAGTCGCGCGGCTCCGGACTGAGCGCCTAGAACCGCGAGACCACCGCGGCCGGCTTGCACGATCTTTTTCCGGCCGCAGTGACGTCGGAGGTTTGATATTTTACCGGATTCCTGATATTCACGGTACACTCGTGAAATGGACGTACGGGAAAATCCTCACTTCATCGCTACCTCGGAGATGCTGTGTCCCATCACTCGTGCGCCAACTATAACACCACGTTCAAACTCACTTAAATGCTGATAACCTACCATCTAGCAACTGCGCCAGACACTGATTGTCTTATACAGGCTTTGCCGACCGCAGCGGCGTATTCTGCCTGTTTACATATCTCTGTATTTGAATACGCATGCCTATACCAGTTTCTTTGGCGCTTCAGTATAGTACTCCAAAGCAAGCCTGTCCGGGAGGCGGCTAGACCATCACGAACACTCACGCCCGCTAGCCTCACCGGTAGTGAGCGCTCGCGGCAAATTGCGCCCGTCAGACGTCATTAGGTAGAGCAGGGAAAGTGCAAAGTGAGCGCTGTCTTCTGAGGAACGACCATGTGTTGCGTTCGCTGTAGTCTTAGGCTGATATTACTCAATCATATTTCTTTTACAAAGTTGACATGTCAAATACTTAGGCCACACTGCATGCTATTAATCGCGTTCTGAAGGGCCAGGGGGAATATGCTGCAGGTAACATCACATTCACAAACACAGCTACAACCATCCACCTCTACATCTGGAAACATCCTGGCAGCATTTTAGCAAGCCAGAATAGAGGAGATGGTCACACTCTAATATAAAAAAAGATTCTAAGCTCCATTTTACTTCCTCTATTTTTGAGCTCTGATTGCCACCAGTTAAAAACCGCTTCATTGTTTCATACATTTTATTAATTTTTTAGTTGTTGGAATACTAATTCTATTAATTAAATTATTCAAATATAAAAATAGTTCTATTGACCATATAGTGTACTAAACATTATTTACCTTCATATATTCCCCCTTCAATGTATTAAAAATCTCTTCACACGTTTCTGGAATTGTTTTGGTTAATGTGCAATGTGCTATTCGAGTACAACTAGAGTAGCTCAAGAAATCATAATGTCACGGGGAGCCTGTCTTCTGCACATTTAGCATTTCTGAAGTGAATATTATGTTTTGTAATGTGAGAAGCCGCTTTACAGAGCAAATTCTGAAATGCACCCTCATCCATTCGTAAGTAAGACTTGACGTCCTCCGCTTGAAGTACTCGTAACAAATTTTGGCCGGTCGGGATGGCCGAGCGGTTCTAGGCGCTACAGTCTGGAACCGCGCGACCGCTACGGTCATAGGTTCGAGTCCTGCCTCGGGCATGGATGTGTGTGATGTCCTTAGGTTAGTTAGGTTTAAGTAGTTCTAAGTTCTACGGGACTGATGACCTCAAATGTAAAGTCTGATAGTGCGCAGAGCCATTTGAACCATTTTTGAACAAATTTTGCTGAATGCTTTTATTACAATGACGTAATACCCAAGGCTTCACGCAAGTATGTTTGCTTTTTTCCGCTGCTTTTCTTCCAAATGCACATACAATGCAATAGTGGTACAAGCAGCTGCAGCGGATAGTAACAAGTAGTTGTCCGCCATCTTAAAATTTGACGAAAAATATGACGACAGTGGAAGGCCCCTTTTGATCGCAAGGTCAAAGGTCTAGATCTTTGTCAAAGAAATTCGACGAATATTTGATCGTATATCTTTGCAAAATATTCTTAGACACGACGGTATGTACTCGTATACTGCGCGCAAAATGGGGACCGCTAGAGGCGCAGTCGGCTGGGAAAGCGTGTGGGGAGCGGCAGTGGCGGGGGATCGCTCGGAGCGCTGTAGGGGAAATGCCGTTCTAGACTGAAGCCTGCACTCGCATTTTTGGTAAATATTAAGAGGGGCCCCTCCACGCCCGCCCTTGCATGGTGGCCATTCAAAAAGGTTTGTCGCTGCTTCTTTGATTAGTATCTAAAAAGAATTCCGCCAAAAATGCAGCGTTTTATTTTCACCTAGTTAATTAACCATTTGTATCATTCAGAGAAGAGTCACGAGAGGGGAATATTGAGTAACATCTGAACATTTCTCGCGATGCCATCTTAAAACTTGCTTCTTTTGCCAAAAGTCTCAGCTCACGGACTGGGTGTTATGTTGTCTTTATCATCACATCATCCCCATTGACACACAAGTCGCCGAAGTGGCGTCAACTGAAAAAGACTTGCACCAGGCAACCAGTCTACCCGACGGCAGGCCTTAGCCACACGACATTTCATTTCAGCGGAGTTTGCACAGTGACACCTCCGCTAACATGTTGTGCAGACGCAATTGCGAGAGAATTCTGAAACAGTGGTTTATTAAGTTAGTTAAGTGAGGAACTGAGGAAAAATAAGGTGAGTATCTTATGAAAAAGCACGTCCTCGGTACAAAATAAAGGTGTAATGACTTCCCTTATGCTGTTCGAAAACCCATAGTACGTCTCGTTTCACCGGCTAGCGATGGCCCTTAAAAATTACGTTGTTTCATCGGGAAAGTCTGCAGTTAGTTGAATAACACGGTAGATAATAAATGGCTCTGAGCACTATGGGACTTAACATCTGTGGTCATCAGTCCCCTATAACTTAGAACTACTTAAACCTAACTAACCTAAGGACATCACACACATCCATGCCCGAGGCAGGATTCGAACCTGCGACCGTAGCAGTCGCGCGGTTCCGGACTGAGCGCCTAGAACCGCTAGACCACCGCGGCCGGCAGTAGATAATGAAGTTTTGTATAATAACCGTACTGCGAAATACTCTCCTCTTTGTGTGTCATCATTTTCCTAAGTCTCATTTCGATATCTCAAACCGTTTATGAAATATGAGGAATCTTGTGGATATTTCACTCTGGCTTTAACGCTGGCGCGGTGCGATCACAAATTAGTGCACTACGTCAGATCAATTTTCCCGAGATTGGTGATAGATAGAGACCTCCAACCAAGTCTAGAAAAATTTCATACGCAACAACACATTATGTAACATGTACCAGGCGCAAAATCACACCGACCCCTATTTTTCATTGCAAACTTTTTCTAATTTCGCGAATTGTCTTACTTCCACGTAAATATCCCAATAACTATGACCATTAACGAAATGATGGGCACATCATAATGAACCTGACAAATAAAGCTACAAGGAAAGCAAAAGTGAATTTTTTTACCGAATAGCTTCTGTAAAATCATTTGAGAAAGGTTTCAGAGTGTGCGCGTCGATTCTGTCATCGCCGACCGGCCGGAAGATGGCAAATACTTGTCGACGTCCCCTTCTGAACAAACGAATCAACTCGCCCAGCGCATTGGACAAAAACTGGTCGCTATGCATCGGCTAACGTATCCTGCACTACTTATGCTTAAACGCGAGAGTAGCAGTGGAGAGTAGCACTTTCTAAGTCGATGAATAGCTCGATTATAGCCAGGATAGGAACTTCAAAGCGAAGGTAAGACACCCAACATCAGTTTATAAGACGTCAGTGCAGAACTTGTAGACCTACAGTGTGACAGCCGGTTGCGTGATAAATTTCGCAATAAAATAAGTCTTGTAGACTAAAGTGCGCGTCATTTATGACGGCGGCCGAGTTTAGGTTCGTTCTGCGCATCTGACGTCACAAAACACAGTCAGCCAATGAACGGAGAACGACGTTGCCAGAGCTCGACTGCAGTGCAGAGCACGGATGAGTGTCTTCAGTTTTACGTTCAGTCATAAATAAAGTAATTGAACAAAAGCAATGTCTTGATGACAGGCTTTCTTTTATAGAAAGTTTGGAAAAAGCATTCTTTATAACAATTGCTTCATATTCTATTAATTAATTAAACCAAAGAAGCAATAAGCCTCCTAATTCAGGCTATAGCAAGGAAAGGTGTTTGTATCATTCTCACTAACCGCTTTTTCGCAATAAAGAACAGCGGTAATTGCTTATTTCCTATGTTACTTCGACTAAACGTGAGTAATTCATAGTCATACCAACAGTGTTTCTCGGTATTTTGCGTGATATTTTAAACTCCTCCGGGAGGTATATTAAATGACGAGCTCCGTTAGCGTAACTGTTAACCCTTCTAATACCGAGTATTTTTTGTTACACTGAGTACCATTGGGGTCTTTAGTGACCCCAACGGAATTTATTTTTTATTAAGGATAGTTTTAATAATGGTAGAATAAAATCACATTCCTTATGTTTTCCACAATCTAAAACATTACCTTAAATTAAAATGCATATTTTTTTAATTATTTATTTTCATGAAATTTACAAACGATTCTCATGAAACTACAAACATTTTTGATTAAATTCCGAATTGACATTTATGATGCATTACATTTACAGCAATAAATTGCAGAGTGATTTTTACACTCAGAACATCCACATTTTGAACATTAATCGGTGAATTTTCTATCCTCAGACCTTTTACAAAATGGACACCTTCCTTTTTTTTTTTTTTTGTCTGTACTGTTGAGGGAAGTACTGGGGAAATAATTTTGTCTGACTTTCTTCCGAAGAGCTGCTTTCCTAATTCTATGAGAAATGCCCATCTCTTGTAGTTGGTCCTTTCTGCCCAGTCTGGTGTAAGATGTAGCCATATGATAAATGCATTCAGTGCACTGATATCAATCATGTTGTAAAATAATACCATTGGCCACCTTCTGGTCATTCTCTTTGTAGTCTACGTTCTAACCAGATTGTCCATGGTATCTACTCCTGATAATGCAATTATTACTGGCTTGCATTCTTCACGATCTTCCACTTCCTTCCTTGAATACATTGTACTGAGACAAGTTACAACTTTTCCCTTTTTCGGACAACATGAAACAATTGAAGGATGCTCTTGGAATCCGAAAATAGATGAATGTTTGACTCGAACTTTGGTCTGAGTGAAAGCTTGTGGTAGTCCTCTTTTATTTTTTCTAATTGTTCCTAAAAGTGTGAGATTGATGTTCAGAAGTTCTCTCGCTAAACTGAGGCTAGTGAAAAAATTGTCAGCTGTTACATTTCTGCCACTGTTTTCTAAGCCTTTCACCATATCTAAAGCAACTCTCTTGCCTTGACCAACTTCACGAGATTAATTTTCTTGTCGACCAGTGTAAACTTGGAGACTGAGAACATAAGACGTTGCACTATCACATACAGCCCATATTTTCCTGGTTTTGAAGGAATATGTTACCGAAATGGACATCTACCACGAAATGACACAAGTTGTTCATCAATTGTTAAGTTGCTGTGAGGAACATACGGTTCTTGCAGTGTGTGTAGCCACATTTCAAATATTTCTCTAATGGGAGCCAGCTTGTCAGGAGCACAGTTGTGACGTCTCACACTTGCGTCATCAAATCGGATGCATCTTGAAATTTGCGTAAAGCGATTTCTAGCCATTGCTTCACTAAATATGGGTCTACCATCCTCTTTGTTCCACAGATGTGTAAGTGCTTCATTATGGGCCTTGTAAGCACCTGCTAGGATCAATACACCGATAAAGCACTTCAGTTCAATGGCGTCTACAGGTTTCCATTTACTACCGTAAACAAGACTACCCTCTTTGTTACTCCACATCAACAATGTTTCTCCTAAGAAACATCTGAAAAGCTGATTCTATGGAGTCTACATTTTTCACTGCGAATTTTGTTGGACCTGGCTTTACTCGCATTATGTTCCATCTCTCTTCTCTTCCACAAGCTCTTCTCAACTCGTGTTTGTGCCACAATTCTCCTTTGTTTTTAGACCTATGCAAAATTAAAAAAAAAATTAAAAATACAAAGGGTATATCTTGGCTCTAGACCCTAGCACACATTTACAAAAATACATTGTGTACTTATACATAACAGTCAGAAATTATGTTACTTCCTGTTCAGGCTGGACATCTGCGCTGTCCAAATCTTCTTCTGAACTTCCGTCTGATTGAGAAATATTCTCTTCTAAGACGTCAATTTCTCCATCGCTGCATGAGACATCAGAAACTATATCGCTGGTATCACTATTTGATTCTCCAGATAGAGGATTATCCTGCAGTAATATTTCAAGCACTTCGTCTTCGGAAAGGTGACGAGACATTTTCCACTAAATGCAACGCACACGATAGTAGTCTCCACTTGTATGGAACAAATAACTGTCGGCTTATAAAGTATTGGCAACAATTACACGCTACAACAATATTTACAAGAATAAAACAAAGGAAATAAAGCAACAGTTACGGATTCAATGCAGCATTATTGGGTAATAATACCGCAAGAGAGAAATGGGGTCGCATTTAACCCCAATGGTATTCAGTGGTTCTCTGTTGATTTTCTGCAAAACTAAATATTTTCAAAAAGTTATATTAATATATTACAAACCCATTACTTAATTCAGGAAAAATCTGAATTTTTCATAATTTTTACGAATAGCAAATAAGGTATATTTTACAGAAAATTACGGCCTGGGATCATTACAGACCCCATGGTATTAGGAAAGTTAAAGTGTATGACTGCTAAGCGAAAGGTTCTGAGTTCAAACCTGGTTCGGTGCTCGAAAACAATGTCGAAGTGTCTTACTTCATGAATTTTATTCGTTTGAATGTAATTTTTTGAAATTTGTAGTATCAACTAAAATCGACCATATGGAAAGTATACGCTGTGGACTTTTACCTCTGCAAACTCTTCGAAATTTCGTGCAATGGTTTACTACATCTAATGCTGCACGATAACTGCGTTGAACATCAAAACAAAATTAAGTCATTTATGGGGGGAAGGTATGAGCCATGAAGATGTGTAAAAATCAAATTTTTGATCCAAATAGTTTTTGTGAAATCGCATGATAAAGTGTGTCAAAGCAGTCGAAACACCATTTGTCTGCACAGGCGAGCAGTGCGATGATGACAAAATCGCGCACATCACGGAATGCGGGGAGCACGTCTCTGTAGCAGCGAAAGGGTTAATGCGGCTGTGGTGGCTTTACTTCATAAACTGCGCGCCCCCCCCCCCCCCCCCTAATCGTTAGTTTGCGAACTATACTATGGCGCTGCTTCTCTTGGCGCGTACAACTGGCAACGCAGCAATCTCCCGCGTCTGGGCGGGCATGCGAGAACCGCCAAGATAAAAGAATTGAACTATAGTAGACAAGTTTTCTTTATCATAAATTTCCTTGAAATCACAATTTTACAACGACGTACTTGTGCTACCAACTGTTTTCTGCCGGCCGGTGTAGCTGTGCGGTTCTAGGCGTTTCAGTCTGGAACCGCGTGACCGCTACGGTGGCAGGTTCGAATCCTGCCTCGGGCATGGATGTGTTTGATGTCCTTGGGTTAGTTAGGTTTAAGTAGTTCTAAGTTCTAGGGGACTGATATCCACAGATGTTAAGTCCCATAGTGCTCAGAGCCATTTGAACCATTTTTTGAACTGTTTTCTGCAATGAAGAGAACGAATTCTCCCCACAGAAGTTCATTTCCAGACTGCAAGTTAAAAGCTTATCTTCGAATTACCAGTGCTCGTAGAGTGATATCAGACAAGGTGCTTTAGTGAAAAGCAAACTAAATCTAATTCATTGACGTCCAGTGTTTTATATTTCGCGTGCGAATGAAACCGTCACGAAAAATAAGCTGATGTCAGTTTAAAACTTCGTCCTAAAAAGACATTCATCATAATGATGTATCAGGCGTAAGAAATATTCTTGTTTCGGAATTAACTCAAAAAAAAAAGTTCAAATATGTGTGAAATTTTATGGGACTTAACTGCTACGGTCATCAGTCCCTAAGCTTACACATTACTTAACCTAATTTATCCTAACGACAAACACATACACCCATGCCCAAGGGAGGACTCGAACCTCAGCTGGGACCAGCCGCACAGTCGGAATTAACTGCTACACTTTTTTGCCTCATCAATTAAAAGAAATGTAAGTTTCCTTCCGTTCTCATTTCTCTTCAGTGCAACGGTCTTACATTAATTAGTCATAGCGAAGCGATACACCTACATAGAATTAACATTAGCGGTCATTGAATAGATTCGTTGACAGTAGTGTCTCATGCCGAGCTGCTCCGATTCCTCTTCCCCACCCCACCAGTCATCCCCCTTCTTTATTTAGCATGAGCGGGAGCAAGCTCGAACTAGCAAGTCGATGAACAGGCCTGCTCTAAAGTATTACAGACGCTCGGAGAACTCCAGAGACGATTTTCTTGAGAATTTTTGGCATTTGCGTTGTACTGCGTCTGGATATTGATTTTTGAGTTCTGAGCTTCATTTCTGTAGTATGTAAAGCTCAGAACTCAAAACAAAAGAAAAAAAAATATTACAAACTTTCGACTGCTGTGTGGTCTCCTTGCAAGAGTAAATTATAAACGTAAAGCCCTAGTCTACGGTCCTCTGCTCTCGTTATTTGCGCATCTAGGTCCATGCAGTGTCACCTGCCGAGATATATGCCCGCTGCAGAATGGCGGGCGTGGCTCTAGTGAGATACTGGTAGTCCCGGTGCTTGTGAAGTCTGCCCTGGCAGAGCGCCCTAATCTCCTTATCCTGGCGGCTCGCCGCCGGCCTTGGTATTCATGGGGAGCGCCGCCGAGGAAGTCCCTGTTTGCGCGGTGCCCCCTGAGCCGGCTATTGTTGTCACCTGCTGGGCGCGCGCCCTTGTTCCATCTGCAGCTGGGCGCAGAAACTCCAGCGGTCTGTACTGCGGTGTCAGGCCATTTGTCCCATCCAATATCGTCCAAAGACTGGAATTTAATGCGAGAGTGGTCATGCCTCATACTTACTCCCATGGAATATGCAATAACAACTTTCCTGCAATGTAATATCTTCTCCGTATACTGTCTCAGTTTGTCGTGTACTTTGTTCAGCGAAAACCAAGAATTTATGTGTTAAAATCTGAAACTTTTAAAGTGAGCTTATTTTGAACAGCTCCCTTCACAGGCTCGTCGTCTGAATATTCGGAAAGCGACAAATCTTGAATTCACGCTGCATGTTGTAAGACATCCCTTCCAATTTTTTTAAATAAACACTAGCGTGTTCTTTGCGCCATGATATTACAGCACTGCCATTAAAAATGTTTTTTTTTCTCTCTCCTGAAACTGAAACTAGATTATAACTGCAACTGCAACTTACATAACTGAAGATATAACGTTTGAGGGCATACTGGCCACTTTTAAAATGACGTAGAAAGACGGACACCGTCTGGGCCACTTTTTATGTTTATTCGGATTATCTGTTTCGACCTTTATAACAAGCCATTTTCAGATGCAATATTCATTACTGTCAATAGCAGTTCGTCAGCAGGACGAGGACTCGATAACTAAAAGGATTTCGCCCTGCTGACATCTGGCGATTCGCATTAATTATATAAGATGATGAGCTGTAACACAAGTCAAGTCGAAACCGTCAATCTGAATTAACATCAAAATTACTGTGACGAAGTCATCCTCAAAAACGGCTTGGTTCAAATGGCTCTAAGCACTATGGGACTTAACATCTTAGGTCATCAGTCCCCTAGAACTTCAAACTACTTAAACCTAACCAACCTAAGGACAGGACGCACATCCATGCCCGAGGCAGGAATCGAACCTGCGACCTTAGCGGTCGCGCGGTTTCAGACTGAAGCGCTTAGAACCGCTCGGCCACTCCGGCCGGCCGAAGTCGTCTTCCTTCATGATAATTTCGTCTCCCAAACAGACCAGTTCCCTGATCCGTCTACCTATTTTCCTCTCTCGCCCAGTGATTACCGATAACCATCTCTCCATTGGAGGCTCAGGTACCCTGCGTTTCTGAATGATTTTAGGATTGCAGGCACGTATCTCAATGTTATACCTCGAAGCTAGCAACAGACTCTGATCGTAAGCTGTCTTTCCAGGCACATATGAAGGTTTCTTCGAAAAACCCTATTTAATTAATCGGAAGAATTCCAGACAACTTTTACTCTTTTGTTTATTTCTTTTTCTATCTATTCAGACACTACCTTGTTTAGGTCTGCAGCGGCTTCGAAACTATGGAATGCAAGGACTCTTGAGTTGTGGGTGGCGTAATTTTAGTAGCATTTTAAAGTTTGTGATATGGGGAAATAACGAACTAAAATGGACTGCAAGGGACCAAGCGAAGACACCCCTGTGTTGTTAGAATGACTGAGGAGAATCGCCGGCTGCTGTGACCGAGCGGTTCTAGGCGCTTCAGTCTGGAACCGCGCGACCGCTACGGTCGCAGGTTCGGATTCTCCCTCGCGCATGGATGTGTGTGATGTCCTTAGGTTAGTTAGGTTTAAGTAGTTGTAATTCTAGGGAAGTGATGACCCCAGATGTTAAGTCCCATAGTGCTCAGAGCCATTTGAGGAGAATCTGTCAAACGTCTTCGACGCTATTAAAACAGTGTTAGAGTTCAGTCATTTTAGTAATTACGTTTGGAAATTGGTGCCTACCGCACCAGCCTCAGCTGATGTGTCATCAGCCGAGGCTACTCGGAGTATTCCTGCTGTCGTCCGTCTGGTCATGACAGCTTCTGCACGCCCAGGCTGGAGCACTGTATAGTACAACCTGAACAATCCGCCATTTTGAATCCCACGTTGAAGGCGCTCGTTTAAACTCTACGGAACGCTTATGCTTTACAATGCGCTCTTAAGGGCACCAAATGTACATCCCTTGCGCAGACAATATTACAGCGTAGTAGATGTATTGGCTAACATTTGACTTTAAGAGGTAATCAAATTAAAGTAGGTGATTAGACGAGTTTAATTTCTTCATTTGTGGGACCATACTGTACGTCGTTGCTTTACAATTCTTGAGGGCATTGTCATTCTGTCGTTGCAACTACAAAAAATACGTCGTTATTTTCGTCAGAAGCTTTTCGTTTTATTGAGGTAAGGCATCATCAGTGGTTTACAATTAATACAATTAAGTGGTCTATAATTGAGCAAATCAAAATGTAAATTACTTAATTACGGACCATTGATGATGCTTTACGTCAATAACGCGAAACGCTTCTGATGAGAAAAACGCGTGGTGTTTTTTTTTTTAAAATACCGTCATGATTAGACGAGAACTTAGAGGTATGATAAATGCGATTACGTTCCATGTATGTCATACGTTGCTGTTCTAAATATTTAGCAAATACAGTTAAAATGCGTTATCAGTGTCGTATTTTCTGGTTTATGTATGGTACACGCATTTAAGTTTACGGTAAGTAAGAGCTGCATTCGTAACCAATTACGGAATAGTCTTAAAATGGAATACAGCAGGCATAAAAATTTCATGTTAGCACAAGAGGGCTGGCTCTGAGCACTATGCGACTTAACTTCTGGGGTCATCAGTCGCCTAGAACTTAGAACTAATTAAACCTAACTAACCTAAGGACATCACACACATCCATGCCCGAGGCAGGATTCGAACCTGCGACCGTAGCGGTCGCTCGGCTCCAGGCACAAGAGGGAATTGCACGAGTATTCAATGTATATTTCAAAAGCTTTAAGATATACCTGTTAAAAGTTATTAAAAAAAACAGGAAGTTCTTAAAAGAGTATTGGGTGTTAGCTTAGATAATCACTGTAATATCAAACTGATTGAAAAAAGCAGCTAATACTTTCGACCGTTACTTCTCAAACAGCTGAGCAATTGAAAAACACACATCACGCCAATTAGCCTACGCCACTTGAAGCATACAACACTGTCCTCGCCTTGCGATTCAAAATGGCGGATTGTTCAGCTCTGTATATCCAGTGCTTTAGCCCAGGCACCCGAGTTAGCTGTTTCGGCGTTGAAGCGGCTGTTGTCTGGTAGGTTGCGGCCTTTGACGCAGCGCGAATGTTTGGTTTCGCACTGGTCGTTGGAGTGTACTCTATCACATTCCGAACCCTATGACGGCCCTTGATGACCATCGGCGATGTACCCAGTGTTGGTAATTAGTCGAGCGTTCGGTTGATCTCCCTACTAGTGTGATAGGTCTCACCACCCAGACGCGCCTGAGTGATGAACAGCAACAGGAGCAGCAACCCCGAGAGTCCCTCACTTCTGGCTTCTGTGATGAAGTTGATGCGACCAGCACTTTGCGACGTGTTGTTGGCGGAAGACAGTAAGTCTCCCCATCAGTACCGGCTGGTTCATGGGAGGTGCTGGAACATCTTGGACGTTTTGTATGTTATCGATCCCAGTGATCAATCCCCATTGAGAAATGGAAAGGTGGGGTATTTTAAAGGACTAGCGTGGTAGTATGACGTGAGGTCTGTTCATTCTCTGCTGTCAGCAATCCACGTTCTCCAACCCTCACTGAACAATTCATTACAAGCTGTTCACTGCTGCTCCCAGTTCTCACTGTGCTTTATGGCGTAGGAGATATTTTTTTGCATCACGTTTTATGCGCAAACGAATATGTCTTTCTCTCTCAGCTTTGGTCTTCTGTCTCCGTCATCTTCCTACTGAATGTGTACTCGGCGCTTGGAAGCTGATGACGATGCTGAAATGTGTGTCCAGGTTTAATCCAGTTGCGGCATTACTGGTTCGCTTCCGCCTCAGACTCTGTCTTAACTCTGCTTGGTATTGCTTGTGGCAATGCTAGTGTTTTTTTTTTTATTTTAGAAAATTCTCATTCCCTTACCTTACTGTTCTGTATGTGTAACACACACACAGAGTGTAGGTGAACTGGATAAATAAAGAGTGTATCAAAAAATCATCCTACTTGGTACGTCTATATTTCTGAAACTAATAAACATACACAATGAATTTTGTTTTTTGATGAACGGCAAACTCAAAAAGTTTTTTTCATACCTTTTCATAGGTGTCCAATATGGCCCCCTTGAGATGCACGGCATATATCAATGCGGTATTCAAATTGTTCCCACACTGCAGCGAACATGTCTTGAGTTACAGCTTCCACAGCTGCTGTCTCATTCCATTCATTATTGTTGGTAACGGAGGCACATAAACAGAGTCTTTTATTGACGCCACACAAGAAATAATCACATACAATAAGGGCCGGTAACCTTGGAGGCCAGTAATGTAAGGCTGAGTCATTTGGTCCAGTGCGACCGATCCATCGTTCAGTAATCCTTTGATTTAAAAATTCCCGCACTTCCAGATGCCAGTGTGAAGGTGCCCCATTCTGTTGGTAAATGTAGTTCGAAACAGTCTGTGAGGAAAAAAGTTCTCAAGCAGATCGAGATACATGCTTCCTGAAACATTGTTCTCGGTAAAGAAAAACGGGCCATACACCTTTTCCCGTGAAACTGCTCAAAACACATTAAATTTTGGAGAGTCGCTCTCATGTTGTGCGGCTTCATGTTGTTGTTCCGTACCCCATATTGTCACATTATGACGGTTGACCTTTCCATTTAAATGGGATGTTGCCTCGTTACTAATCACTAAGCGTGGAAGAAAACTGCCATCCTCCATCTTGCCAAGAGCGAAATTACAGAACTCCACATGTTGTTGTTTCTCACCTTTACGAAGAGTTTGCATTAGCTGAATTTAGTATGGTTTCATGTGTGAACGTCGACGCAGCACACGCCAGACGGATATCGGTGGCGTATTGAGCTGTCGGGCTTCACAGCGAACGGATTTCTGCGGACTCCTTGTGAAACTACGGCGGATGCGCTCGACGTTTGTGTCAGACACTCGGGGAGGGCCCATCGAATTGCCTTTACGCAAACAATCTGTCTCTCGGAATTGTTCATGTCGCCGTCTATTGTCTCTGTACTGTAGGAGGATCCACACCATACCCAGTACGAAAGTCACACTGAACAATTATTATTGACCCTCACTGCGCAAAACTAAGAACACAAAACGGTTTCTGTTGCCCCGACACCATTTTTACTTGAACCGAAGTGGGTGCACACTGCTGCTATCTAGCGAGAACCAAGTAAAACTCGAGTGTTTGCTCTTTCCAACAATACGTTCTTCCCGCACATATCTCAAATAACATAATAATTACGATTTTTTTTAGACCGAATGATTCTTTTTGATAATGATAATGATAATGAATGACAAATGACAGTAATTATAACTGTATAAAATTTAAATAACCAATGGTCTTCCAAGGAGATAGACCTTGAAATGTGGCAGTATGAGATACGACTTGTCTAGAGACTCTACAGATGGACGGTAATGTGTCGTGGCACGGATTTTACAAGTGAATATGACACCTTACCCATGCGTAATAAAAATACAAAGACGAAAAAAAGTCGCTAGACAACACGGCTGTCAATTGAAACAGCCGTATACGCGGAATAAAAGATTCACTTGCGCGACTTGTAAGTACAGCCCCAATGCAGTACAACGAAATAAGCGCTAGAAGAGCAGGCGACTTTTTCAGGCACCAGGAAATTGAAACCGACCAGAAGACTCCCGCCAGCACTCTTGCGTCCAGTGGGTCCCGTGCTTTCTCTGTGTTGTCCTCCTCCAAAGTTGGCGGTCACTGGTCTGACGCGTTCGTCGCTCACCCGCTCGATCCGTAGCCAGCAGCGGAACGTCCCCCACCGTGCCGGGCACGGCTTCGCGCCTCGCTCATCCAAGCGTCACTTCCACTGCTCGCCACGGTCGCTCATCGACTTCCATGGCGACCCCCACTCGATGTTACGGTCGATACAAATGCATGTGAATTAAGTGATACTTGATGAATGAGCGGATCGGGACTTCAACTGTGCCGCGAATACTATAGCTGCCGTACTTACTGAAACACAAGTATCTCTTGTCTCATTGCAGAGACAGCGTCGTCAGTAAAGCGAAGTGTTTCGGATAATGCATCAAGACATGTTCTTTCTACATTTGCCTAGTGTGGAGAATCTTTGTGCAAGAAGTTAGTTCCCGAGGAATGGAACAGTGCCTTAACTATTCTGCTTTACAAGAAGATAGTTCCCAAGGAATTGAGCAATTTTGTAACTATTCTGCTTTACAAGAGAACTTCCCTTAGGAATGCTGAGAAAACGTTTTGTGAAAGGCAATCTCCTTGTCTTATTCCTCTTTCAATACTGAATTTTCTATTACCGTATGCTGATTGTAGCGCTGGGGTTTGACTCGGGGTACCCTAAAGCATCTGTACTTTCGTGAACATACCTCGTTTTCAACTGCTTTGCACCGAAGTTCCAATTCTCCAATTCATTCCCGTCTGTATTACCTTTCTATGAAAGTGAAGAAAAATCATTTATCGTCAACTACATCTAGAATAAACACTTTCGTTCCACTGTAATTTAGATGACATGGTGCTATATGAAACACAGTGAGCAAATAATGTTGAATTGTTGCTGAGATAGAAGTATTTGGAACGCAGATGTTTCTGAACTGATTTACTATGGTTTCGAAAGCAGGAATGTAATTTAAGTACTTCTCGGCCACACGGAAGATAATGTGGAATAGCTGACGTTCTAAATAGGATTTTGTGAATTTTCATCATATATAACTTTATAAAATATAAAACATCCAATCAGATACATACCTCTATTACTTCAGTGGTGTACAACCGGTATCCCTTAACACTAGTTTAGTGTAATCTGCTGGCAATACCGGCCATGACCTCCTTCTTTTGTGCGAATGCACACATATTCTCCGAACTCTTACGGGACTTGGTAAGAATGTCTTCCACGAGTAATGAATGTGTTGGGGTGGGACACTACGAATGTAGTGTGTGGACATACAAGGTGAGAATGTGGGTCTCGCGAGAGGCGTGCAAAAGATAGTCCCTGCAGGCGTGCTATCCTCTGTGCCCTAGGTGGCTCAGGTGGGTAGAGCGTCTGCCACACAAGCAGGAGATCCCGGGTTCGAGTCCCGGCCGGGGCACACATTTTCACCTGTCCCCGTTGATATATATCAACGCCCGTCACCAGCTGGAGGTATTAATATAATTCTAATTTCATTTCTGCTCAGGGTCAACAGTTGGGTTGCAAGTTACAGCCTAACCTACCGGAAACGTCCCATCATCAGCGGCCTTTATTATTACAAATTATACACTGCTGGGATATTTATAGCTTGTTACAACACCAGATGATCCAGAACCGTACGTTCCAAGTTCATCTCACCAGCCATATACGAAACAGATCCTCCATATCCTCTCCCAACGCAACTGCAACAGCCGGCCCCCTCTCAACACTTCCCACCGACTACACATCAACGTGCCCTTCCACATTCTCCCTCAATACAACTTCCACATCTCCTCCCTGAATTATCTTTCCAATCAGATCTGATTCACTCCTTCTTATTCTCTCTCACGTCAAGTTTCCGTCGTTCTGTCCAATCTTACTCTTCTCTTCCCTCTACATAACCGTGGCTTAGCTTCCATGTAACAATCCCTGTCCAAAAACCCTATTTTCCTGCTACCCTTCCTCCCACACTGCACATCGCTACGTACCAACATGGCAATTGCACTGCCACCGCATTCTTCAGAACACCACTACACTGTCCTAAACGCAATCTAGTGCTGATCCTAGCGCTTTTAGTGCAGAAAAAACTGCAGGGTTGTGAAGTGATTCATTCTTTCTATTAATATTTATCTAAAATGAGGGAGAAAGAAGTTTTAACATTATCAAAGTACATGTACCAGTTTTAAAAATTATAAAGGAAACACTAAATTATTTTTCATTTAAAAAATTTTTAAATATCTTTTTTATGGAGTAGAGGCGAAGGTACTGCTGCCAGCCCACCGTCGCCCTTCTGGACGAGGGGCTTAAATTTTTAATGATGAACTACATCTTGAAACGTCCCCTTAGAAAAATTATGAATGACTGTGCTGCTAAACTTCTACGTCATTTGATACAAAGACAGCTGAGTAAAACTCAACGTACTCAAACAGTTTTCTCTTTACTTATTCTGATCATCACTAAACTGACACAATATTTTTAGCTCAACGCGATCTGACTTTCAAAAATCCCTACAAAAGAATGGCCCTCACTAACAATAACCTATACCTTTCATGAATCACTTACCTCACAAAAATCTTCGTTACTCGAACTACTGCAATACAGTGAGCGCCAATACTGCCAGCTAAATAAAAGATTCTGACTACTGTAGGCACTAACTACTGATAGGCATAGTTAGCAAATGAAAGATTTTGATAGAGAACAAACAATGTATTTACCGTAATAACGTTCAAAAGTCGTCATATATATATATATATATATATATATATATATATATATATATATATATATATATATATATATATCACCTCATGACATCCATCTTTACAAATTACCTTTTTCTGGCAGACACACGTCCAGATCGCCTGCTTATAGTAACCTCTCAAATCTCTGGCATCTCTCTCTCCACATGCACCACTGCTGGCGGCTCACCTCCAACCGCCCAGTGCTACGCGCTGTTCACATCCAACTGCGCAACACTACGCAAGCAAATATTCCAACAATGAGTCCAACCAGCCACTGACTGCACACAGCACAGTCAGTGATTTTCATACAGAGCGCTACGTGGCGTTACCAACATAAAAACCTAAACAGCTTACTTACAATCTGTCAGCAAATCTCCTCTTCTAACAACCGAAATGTGTTACAGAGCATTTCTTCCGGGTTGGTTATTCGATGCATATTCCTCCACTTCTAACGCCTTTATCATTTATCGAGTGTTGTGCAGGATCCTTTTATGAGAGGAAGTCAAATGAAAAGCGAACACCTGCCACAATGATTCCATTCAAAAGCAATCAACACAAGCGTTAAGATATTTATCCCGCTGGGAGAGGAGACGATCAGTTGATCAGTTTCTCTTTCGCGAAAGGCGTCCGACTGAAGTCGACGCCTATGCATCTTTCTTCAGGTCGCCACAGATGGGAAAAATCACTCGGTGAAAGATGCGAGCTATTCGGGGGATTTGCAGTGTTTCGCAACCAAACAGCTGAAGCGTAGCCTTCGTGCGAGTGGCGGTGTGGGGGCGAGTGTTATCGCGCAATAGGATGATCTCGACCGACAGCCTAAGGACAAATCCAACACTGGAAACATCCCACATCCTCTTCCGAAGAGATTTAAGCTGTTCGTGCAAGTTCCGGTAAGGTAATGATGACCTCCGACTGCAGGAGCTTTCAGTTCGTCGAGTTCCTCGAGCGTGGTACCACAATTAGCGGATAGCGCTTTGAAAACATTTTGCAGAAACTACGACAAGCCATAAAGTCAAAACGCCTAAGAATGTTGTCGGATGGAATCATCCTGCTGCGCGATAACGCCCAACAAAATGATTCAAAAGGCTCTGAGCACTATGGGACTTAACATCTGAGGTCATCAGTACCCTAGACTTAGAAAGTACTTAAACCTGACTAACCTAAGGACATTACACACATCCATGCCCGAGGCAGGATTCGAACCTGCGTCCGTAGCAGGTGCGCGGTTCTGGACTGGAGCGCCTAGAACTGCTCGGCCACAGCGGCCGGCTAACGACCAACATCTCACTCCCAATCGGACCGAGACTACGCTTCAGTTGTTTGGTTGGGAAACACTTCGTCATCCTACGAACAGCCGGGATATTCAACCATGTGATTTTCACATATATGGCTTCCTGATGAAAGACGTGGGAGCGCGTCGGTTTCAGTTCGACGAGGAAGTTGGTTTATTGGTTTGGGGGAGGAGACCAAACAGTCAGGTCATCGGTCCCACCGGATTACCGAAGGATGCGAAAGGAAGTCGGCCGTACCATTTCAAAGGAACCACCCCGCATTTGCCTGAAGCGATTTAGGGAAATCACGGAAAACCTAAATCAGGATGGTTGGACGCGGGTTTGAACCGTCGGCCTCCCGACTAGGAAGTGCGAGAGTGGATGCGGTTGTGAATCCGTGTCAGAGGCATACGGCGTTCTACGAAA
Source organism: Schistocerca americana (assembly GCF_021461395.2). Classification (NCBI taxonomy): domain Eukaryota; kingdom Metazoa; phylum Arthropoda; class Insecta; order Orthoptera; family Acrididae; genus Schistocerca; species Schistocerca americana. The sequence goes on from NC_060122.1 coordinate 687,468,122, forward strand.
CAGGAATTGATCGTCTCGTCCCCCAGGAGGATTAGTGTCTTCAACGCGTTGTGTTGATCACTCCTGAATGGAACTATTCCATGTGGTGGTGGTGGTGGTGGTGGTGGTGGTTAGTGTTTAACGTCCCGTCGACAACGAGGTCATTAGAGACGGAGCGCAAGCTCGGGTTAGGGAAGGATTGGGAAGGAAATCGGCCGTGCCCTTTCAAAGGGACCATCCCGGCATTTGCCTGAAACGATTTAGGGAAATCACGGAAAACCTAAATCAGGGTGGCTGGAGACGGGATTGAACCGTCTTCCTCCCGAACTATTCCATGGTCACGTTATGGCGGGTGCTTGGCTTTGACTTGACTGCCCCCTGTGAAATGAGCACAGGGATCACACGTCTGTCGAGCAGGAAGGCAAGTAATGTCTTCAGGCAGTAAATATAATAAATTTCAGTTTTTGACGCAGCACGAAGTTGTGCGGGTTCGCGGCGGTATTTTGTTTATTTAGAGATGGGGAGAGGCTTCTTGCGCGAGCTTTCATCGGCTTACGCCCGGCCGATTTCAGCGAGTAATGGAATAAACGGCAGGGCTCGGTCATTTCCTCTACATATTAGTGGCGTCAAAAATAACACAGCGACCTTTCCGCAATGGCGGCCTCGAGGAAATGTTTGCTGGGCTTGCACCGGCTTCTGAAGCAAAGCCGCGTCGCGTTCTCTGTGAGTTACGGCTGAACTCCCGGCGCTCTGCGCGCGGCGAGGCACCCTTTCGAGTGGCTCTCGACATTATAAACCAAACATTTTCAGATGTTTTGGGCGTTCCACAGTTCCTTCATGCAGTGCACTACCTTTTTTTCTTTTTGGTGTTTTTCTAATTTTAGTTCGCTATTTGAGATCTGGGGAACTTAAGCACAGGACGGAAAAGGGCAGAGGACGCCAGAAAGCCTTTCTAAAACAGATCTATAAAAAAAATATTTTGTTATAGTTAAGAAAAGGACGCATTCAGTTTATAGCATAGCTATGTAAAAGTGATAGATAGTGATAATACTACAGAAAGTTCAGGAAAGAAGCAAAACTGAATAGGATAAGTGTAATATTGCACCCAGCGTGTCAACTACAGCCAAAAGGAACCGTTTTCTGAAAGCAACCTCCTTTGACGTTGCGAAAAATGCTATAGTAGCCCTGAATGGCGCAAAGCTGCGTTTTGGAGATAGGCGGCAGTAATTTTTGTCTGCGAGGGATACGAAGACCAGGATAGGAGAAAAAAACCGAAAAGCTTGACTTTCATTTTTTTTCTTTCTTTCTTTACTGCACTGCAGCCTCTTTGCCTTTAACTTAAGTACACGTTACATTCATTCTACTCAAATATTTACGAGGGCAGAATTTTGTATATGATGACTCTTCAAGCTTTTGAAATAAAGCTGACGTTATTAACGTTCTACCTCTTTACCCCTCATGTCTACTTATTTATTTCTTAACATAGTCACCTCGGGGACGAAATGTCTTCCTACCGGAGATCACGTTGTTGATGTTACTGCAAAAAGTCTGGCTTTGTCGACGGAGCCACAGCCTCACCTCTGCTTGCACCGTTTCAGCACTATAGAAGTTCAGTGCTCGACGGTGTTCTTTAAGTTCTGAGATCAGATGGAAATGAAACGGGGCCGAGGGACTGAATGGAGGATGATCGATAACCCCAAAGCGTCGAATTGTTGCAGATGTCGCATTGGTCTTGCAGTGTCGTGCTGAAGTTGAGGGTGCTCCAAGTGTGGACGAACTCCTAGCATTCGAAACTCGATGACAGCACACTTTCTCACGCACCGACGTAATTACATTACACACCGCCATGGTACACGCTACAACGCTACACGGAACCCCCTAGCGGCAGAAGACTGCAAATATGTAGACCTGAAGAATAAAGATGTAGAATGTTAATAATGTTTGTTTTAAAAATCAAATAAAAATAGTATGGATCGTGTTCTCAAATTGTTTTATTTGTTGGCAACCGGTTTCGGCCCGCTCCTCAGACTATCTTCAGGCTTTTCCCCGCCATTGTAGCTGCTGGTGGCGGGAAAAAGCGTGAAGATTGTCTGAGGAAAGTGCCGAAACAGGTTACTAAGAAATAAAAAATCTGAAAACGCGATCGAGACTGTTTTTTTTATTATTTTTAGAATTATATACCGATCGCTGTGCTCCAATTAGAGAATGAAAAAGTTTCAAATGTTTTCACATAAAATATCGGAGACATTACTTCTCACCACGTCCTCATACTACTGAAGTCAATTTTTACCCTATGCAGACCGACTACTACAGCTGATACCTTCCCCATGACCATAGCTACGAGGGTTGGAACTTAAATAGCGGCAACTACACTCCTGGAAATTGAAGTAAGAACACCGTGAATTCATTGTCCCAGGAAGGGGAAACTTTATTGACACATTCCTGAGGTCAGATACACCACATGATCACACTGACAGAACCACAGGCACATAGACACAGGCAACAGAGCATGCGCAATGTCGGCAGTAGTACAGTGTATATCCACCTTTCGCAGCAATGCAGGCTGCTATTCTCCCATGGAGACGATCGTAGAGATGCTGGATGTAGTCCTGTGGAACGGCTTGCCATGCCATTTCCACCTGGCGCCTCAGTTGGACCAGCGTTCGTGCTGGACGTGCAGACCGCGTGAGACGACGCTTCATCCAGTCCCAAACATGCTCAATGGGGGACAGATCCGGAGATCTTGCTGGCCAGGGTAGTTGACTTACACCTTCTAGAGCACGTTGGGTGGCACGGGATACATGCGGACGTGCATTGTCCTGTTGGAACAGCAAGTTCCCTTGCCGGTCTAGGAATGGTAGAACGATGGGTTCGATGACGGTTTGGATGTACCGTGCACTATTCAGTGTCCCCTCGACGATCACCAGTGGTGTACGGCCAGTGTAGGAGATCGCTCCCCACACCATGATGCCGGGTGTTGGCCCTGTGTGCCTCGGTCGTATGCAGTCCTGATTGTGGCGCTCACCTGCACGGCGCCAAACACGCATACGACCATCATTGGCACCAAGGCAGAAGCGACTCTCATCGCTGAAGACGACACGTCTCCATTCGTCCCTCCATTCACGCCTGTCGCGACACCACTGGAGGCGGGCTGCACGATGTTGGGGCGTGAGCGGAAGACGGCCTAACGGTGTGCGGGACCGTAGCCCAGCTTCATGGAGACGGTTGCGAATGGTCCTCGCCGATACCCCAGGAGCAACAGTGTCCCTAATTTGCTGGGAAGTGGCGGTGCGGTCCCCTACGGCACTGCGTAGGATCCTACGGTCTTGGCGTGCATCCGTGCGTCGCTGCGGTCCGGTCCCAGGTCGACGGGCACGTGCACCTTCCGCCGACCACTGGCGACAACATCGATGTACTGTGGAGACCTCACGCCCCACGTGTTGAGCAATTCGGCGGTACGCCCACCCGGCCTCCCGCATGCCCACTATACGCCCTCGCTCAAAGTCCGTCAACTGCACATACGGTTCACGTCCACGCTGTCGCGGCATGCTACCAGTGTTAAAGACTGCGATGGAGCTCCGTATGCCACGGCAAACTGGCTGACACTGACGGCGGCGGTGCACAAATGCTGCGCAGCTAGCGCCATTCGACGGCCAACACCGCGGTTCCTGGTGTGTCCGCTGTGCCGTGCGTGTGATCATTGCTTGTACAGCCCTCTCGCAGTGTCCGGAGCAAGTATGGTGGGTCTGACACACCGGTGTCAATGTGTTCTTTTTTCCATTTCCAGGAGTGTATTTATTTACGGCTCGTACAAAATAGATACGTGTTTCAAAGTTTTGCTGACCTTCAAAGTGGTCACCAGCATAGTGTATAATCCGTTTCCAGTGATGTGGAAGTCGTAAGATACTCTTAGCAGTACCAGTTGTGTTGACAGTTCGAGCGGGGTGGTCTATTGGACGACGAATTTGTAGCAGTTCTGAAGCGAATGCCACGAAGTGTTTCCTTCGGTTTAGAAATCGAGTTGAACCCACGAGGAATTAAGTCAGGGGAGTGCAGTAGGTGGTATAGTACTTAGCAGCGCCATCAGTCAAACAAATCAGTAACAGCTTGCACTGTACGTGCTTGACCATTGTCCTGCAAAATGATGGTCACGTCCTGCAGAAATTGTCATCACTTCTGTCTCTAAGCTGGTCGTAGGTTGTGTTCCAAAAATGAACATCCATGCCCTAGGCAGGATTCGAACCGGCGACCGTAGCGGTCGCGCGGTTCCGGACTGTAGCGCCTAGAACCGCTCGGACACCCCGGTCGGCGAATAATTTGCCTTGAAAAAAAAACATAAACTATTTCAAGTG